>NC_090362.1:2469431-2778110 GCF_035084215.1 Heptranchias perlo
GGGTGGTGAGTTTCCACCGATTGGACCTGCCTGCAGCCTTTCAAAGAGGGTCTCACTATTAGACTCATTTTCTTGGGCGCACGGGCACTAGTAGGCACGTTTTAAATGTTTTTAAATATAACAAAATATTTAATTTACTAAGAAACTGACGAGTGTACAGCAATGAAAGTAGTAAATGGTTCAGTATAGTTTTTTTAAAGTCATTTTCAGTGCTTTAAAATCAGGTTACTCACAGGTGGAGGATACACACTCTCTTCTTAAAACTGCTTATTGTTTGTGATAATTTCATTTGCAGCTGTATTATTAAAACTGCACCAGTTTAAATACATCAATGGATATTTTTTATTGCAAAAAAAATGATTACGCTCTGTTAAGGCTACAACACAGGACTACATGCATACTAAACAGCAGAAGCAACATGCTATAGACAGAGCTTAGCGATCCCACAACCAACGGATCAGATCAAAGCTCTGCAGTCCTGCCACATCCAGTCGTGAATGGGGGTGGACAATTAAACAACTAACAGGAGGAGGAAGCTCCGTGAACATCCCCATCCTCAATGCTGGTTGAGCTCAGCACGTGAGTGCAAAAGGCAAGACTGAAGCGTTTGTAACCATCTTCAACCAAAAGAGCCAAGTGGTTGATCCATCTCGGCCTCCTCTCGATATCCCCATCATCACAGAAGCCAGTCTTCAGCCAATTCGATTCGAAACGGCTGAGTGCACTGTATACAGCAAAGGCTATGGGCCCCAACAACATCCCGGCTGTAGTGCTAAAGATTTGTGCTCCTGAACTAACCGCGCATCTAGCCAAGCTGTTCCACTACAGCGAAAACACTGGCATCTACCCGACAATGTGGAAAATTGCCCAGGTATGTCCTGTCCACAAAAAGCATGACAAATCCAATCCGGCCAATTACCACCCCACTCATAGTCTACTCTCAATCATCAGCAAAGTGACGGAAAGTGTCTCAACAGTGCTATCAAGTGGCACTTACTCACCAATAACCTGCTCACTGACGCTCAGTTTGGGTTCTGCCAGCGCCACTCGGTTCCAGATCTCATTATAGCCTTGGTCCAAACATGGACAAAAGAGCTGAATTCCAGAGATGAGGTGAGAGTGACTGCCCTTGACATCAAGGCAGCATTTGACCGAGTGTGGCATCAAGGAGCCCTAGTAAAATTAAAGTCAATGGGAATCAGGGGGGAAACTCTCCAGTGGCTGGAGTCATACCTAGCACAAAGGAAGGTGGTAGTGGTTGTTGGAGGCCAATCATCTCAGCCCCAGGACGTTGCTGCAGGAGTTCCTCAGGACAGTGTCCCAGGCCCAACCATCTTCAGCTGCTTCATCAATGACCTTCCCTCTATCATAAGGTCAGTAGTGTGGATGTTCGCTGATGATTGCACAGTGTTCAGTTCCATTCGCAACCCCTCAGATAATGAAGCCGTCCGTGCCCGCATGCAGCAAGACCTGGACAACATCCAGGCTTGGGCTGATAAGTGGCAAGTAACATTTGCGCCAGACAGGTGCCAGGCAATGACCATCTCCAACAAGAGAGAGTCTAACCACCTCCCCTTCACATTCAACGGCATTACCATTGCTGAATCCCCCACCATCAACATCCTGGGGGTCACCATTGATCAGAAACTAAATTGGACCAGCCATATAAATAGGGCAGGTCAGAGGCTGGGTATTCTGTGGCGAGTGACTCATCTCCTGACTCCCCAAAGCCTTTCCACCATCTACAAGGCACAAGTCAGGAGTGTGATGGAATACTCTCCACTTGCCTGGATGAGTGCAGCTCCAACAACACTCAAGAAGCTCAACATCATCCAGGACAAAGCAGCCCGTTTGATTGGCACTCCATCCACCACCCTAAACATTCGTTCCCTCCACCAACGGCGCACCATGGCTGCAGTGTGTACCATCTACAGGATGCTCTACAGCAACTCGCCAAGGCTTCTTCGACAGCACCTCTCAAACCCTTGACCTCTGCCACCTAGAAGGACAAGGGCAGCAGGCACATGGGAACACCATCTCAACGTTTCCCTCCAAGTCACACACCATCCTGATGGAAATATATCGGCTATTTCTTCATTGTCACTGGGTCAAAATCTTGGAATTCCCTACCTAACAGCACTGTGGGAGAATCTTCATCACACGAGCTGCAGCGGTTCAAGAAGGCGACTCACCATCACCTTCTCAAGGGCAATTAGGGATGGGCAATACATGCCGGCCCTGACAGAGACGCAAACATCCCATGTATGAATAAAACAAAAGCTGCCGGATTGCTCTGATTCACGGAAGATTTTACGTTTGTGAATATGTTAATGCATTTTAGTGGAAACTCACAATAAAACCCAGACATTTGCACCCAAATGCCGATTGTGCCCAATGCGGAAACTCTAGCCCGTCAACATTAAGGGAACAAGGAAAGAACTGTAATGATTGAGAAGGATTGTTTAAGAACAGTTCAATTGGGATCAAATAACACAATTTTCAAGACAAATTATTTTAATTTGTTTTTGGGACGTGGGCAACAGAGGTAAGGTTACCAGTCCTCAAATTACCAGATTTATTGAATGTCACAATTTGAACTCATAACATCTGGTTATAAGTCCAGTACCATAACCACTAGGGTACTGTGCCCAGCTAGTGATAAGCTTCAGGATAAGAACATACCAAGGATTAACAGTCAGCAAATCAAGCTTGTGAAAAATCCACACTTTGCGACTTTAACCAGCCAGGACTGCTTCCTGTTGCTTGTCTGGCTAAGGGCACGGGCTTTCAGGGTTACTTTGGGCTGTGGGAAGAGACCCAATCCGACTGACAGGTCTATCCCTCCAGGATCCGATAAACAGCCAGGTTAGCTGGTCAATCATCAACAACAACACCAACTTGCATTTATAAAGCATCTTTAATGTAGTGAAACGTCCCAAGGTGGTTCACAGGAGCGATTATCAAACAAAATTTGACACCGAGCCACATAAGGAGATATTAGGACAGGTGACCAAAAGCTTGGTCAAAGAGGAAGGTTTTAAGGAAAGTCTTAAAGGAAGAGAGAGAGGTAGAGAGGTGGAGAGGTTTAGAGAGGGAATTCCACAGTTTAGGGCCCAGGCAGCTGAAGGCATGGCCGTCAATAGTGGAGCGATTAAAATCGGGGATGAGTAAGAGGCCAGAATTGGAGGAGCGCAGAGATCTCTTAGGGTTGTAGGGCTGGAGGAGGTTACAGAGATAAGGAGGGGCGAGGCCATGGAGGGATTTGAAAACAAGGATGAGAATTTTAAAATCGAGGTGTTCCCAGACTAGGAACCAGTGTAGGTCAGCAAGCAGAGGGGTGATGGGTGAACGAGACTTGCTGCAAGTTAGGATACTGGCAGCAGAGTTTTGGATGAGCTCAAGTTCGGGGATTGGATTACTGAGTCTGTCACAGAGGGTTCATTTGGTTGGAGCTTCCGTCAGCATCTTGGAGCCATCTCAACCCCAAGTCAACCCCTCATACATCTGCCTCCCCTGTCCCATAGGATAGAACTAACTGGGCAACAGACAACTGACAAGCCCAGGTTTGGGGCCTTGCTGGGAGGATACCAAGCACGAGGAACTCTTCACGAGCGACATGGTGAGCAGCACAACTCATCATAAGATGTGTGAGTGCATTGCCACAGTCCTTGTGACCACAGCATGGACACACACCATACCCCATTGATTGGTTGGAGGTTGCAAAGGTTCACTGCAACACAATCATGGTAGGCACTGAGATTGTATATGAGAGTAAAGGAACAATACACTAAATAAACAAAGAAAACCATCCAATGTGAAAAAAGCACCTATGAAGGGGCAGGGAGCAAGGGGAGTGGAAGCACTGGGATGCAAATAAGAGCCATCAGTTAAAATGGTCCGAGGAGATAAGAAGATAGCCACAGAATAGAAGAGAATAGATGAGAATACTCTAAGATGCTAAATGGAGTTGAAACTGAGAATGATGATAAGAATTACCACCTCCAAGTATTCACTAAATAAAGTATGCCCCCTCTCCCATAATCGGAGATAAGACAAATAGACATAACAACCGTGAGATGGAGGTTCATGGCAGACTGAAAAAGCTGACAAGAAACATATTTCTATGGATTATTTATCCAGAGCACAAAGAGACACACGAAGGCAGATCTGCAAGGTGATGAAAGGGTCACGCTACAGGAAAAAGGGACAAAATAGATACAGGCCCATACTATAGACCCATTAGTCTTTTATCAATAATAGGTAAAATAATCAATCAAATATCAGGCGTAAACTTGGGCTTGCCTGTTTAATAGTAGCCTACAGAATTCAATGTGGCTTCAGAAGGGGAAGATGGTGCTTTCCGAACCCGCTTGAGTTTTTGAGGAGGTGATATCCCTCCAACTCCACGATGTGGTGCATCTACATTTCCAAACAGTATTCGATAAAGTTTCCCACGAAATGCAGCCACTTAAACCTAAAGTGACACGAATTGAGGGAAATTCCTGGGAATACAACAGAAACTGGCTGAAGGGCAAGAAATGATGGAATTGATGTCAGAGTAGGTAGAGGTGGTGAATTGTGCTGCCCAAGGATCGGTGCTGGGACTCCGACTGTTTGTAATTTCTATTAACTAATTCAGATGTTCAAAGCAAATTGGTCTAATTTGCAGATGATACCAAATTGGAGAGAGGAGAATTTAAATCTAAAGAGGCAGTCATGGAGCTACAAAATGAGTTGGACAAAATAATGGCAGATGAAATTTGATTATCGATAAATGCATTCAATACTGGAAAAAAAAACTGGGCAACATATATACTCCACAGATCATGCTAAATTAGTTAAGGGTGAAGTTCAGAAAAAGAAACTCAGTGAATCATAGAATCATACGGCAGAGAAGGAGGCCATTCAGCCCATCGTGCCTGTGCTGGCTCTTTGAAGAGCTATCCAATTAGTCCCACTCCCCTGCTCTTTTCCCATAGCCCTGCAACCTTCTTCCTTTTCAAGCATTTATCCAATTCCCTTGAAAGTTATTATTGGATCTGCTTCCAGCACCCTTTCAGGCAGCACATTCCAGATCATAACAACTCAGTGTAAAAATGTTTCTGCTCATCTGCCCCCTGGCTTTTTTGCCAATTATTTTAAATCCGGGTCCTCTGGTTACCGACCCTCCTGCCAGTGGAAACAGTTTCTCCCTCTCTACTCAAAACCTCACATCATTAGAGCACAACTTGGTAGGAGCCGTGTTTAAAGAGTCCTCAGTCAGACTGTGTCTCAAGTGTTGTGACAAAGAGATGTGTCCAAGCCCTTGAGGTGTTGCAACGTCACAGGGCTGATCCCTAGATTCAGAGGACTGAGTTATGAGGAAGGACTGGAAGCCTTGAAGGGAGATAACTCAGTATGGACCTCATCGAAGTAGACGAAAAAGACAGAAAAGGCTTGTATTTGATTAGGTAGCACTGTAACATATATCAGAAACATCTCAAAGGGCCGGATCTTGCTTGAAAAATAATGGCGTGTTAATGACGCACACCGTTACTAATGCACAAATCGGCCAGCAAGTTCCAGGGATTAAGAGAGATGCCGTGAACTGCGAATCTCTAGAACTTGCTGATCGATTTATGCCAGTCCGCTGTTTGCTTCAAACAAATGGCATCTCGCCCTTAGCCTTCCCGTTATTTTTAAGAACTTGTTGGATTTGCACTTAATTGCTTATAAAACTTGCTACAGAAAGTTAGGGCTGGAATTTAACAGCGTAAGTACCTTTTTAACTACGTGATAATTGTTAATGCAATGCCAATTGACCTCTGGCCCAGATGGGATGAGAACAGACCTGGCCTGGGTAAATTGGAATCAAAGATTGGCAGGCAAAACTGTAATTGAACAATGGGCGGCCTTTAAAAAAGAGATGGTTCAGGTACAGTTTAGGTATGTTCCCACGAGGCAGAAAGGTAGGGCAACTAAAACCAGAGCTCCCTGGATGACAAAAGAGATAGTGAGCAAAATGAAGCGGAAGAAAGGGGCGTATGACAGATGTAAGGTTGATAACAAAAGTGAGAACCAGGCAGAATATAGAAAATTCAGAGGGGAAGTGAAAAAGGAAATAAGAGGGGCAAAGAGAGAGTATTAGAATAGACTGGCACAACATAAAAGGGAATCCAAAAGTCTTCCACAGGCATGTAAACAGTAAACGGGTAGTAAGAGGAGGGGTGGAATCGATTAGGGACCATAAAGGAGACCTACTCATTGAGTTAGAGGGCATGGTTGAGGTACTAAATGAGTACTTTGCATCTGTCTTTACCAAGGAAGAAGATACTGCCAGAGTCTCAGTAAAGGAAGAAATAGTTGAGATAATAGATGGGCTAAAAATTGATAAAGAGGAGGTACTAGAAAGGCTGGCTGTACTTAAAGTAGATAAGTCACCCGATCTGGATGGTATGCGTCCTAGGTTGCTGAGGGAAGTAAGGGTGGAAATTGCGGAGGTACTGGCCATAATCTTCCAATCCTCCTTACCCACGGGGTTGGTAGCAGTGGACTGGAGAATTGCAAAATTCTTTTCAAAAAAAGGGTGTAAGGGTAAACCCAGCAACTATAGGCCAGTCAGTATAACCTCAGTGGCGGGGAAACTTTTCGAAACGATAATCCGGGACAGAATCAGCAGTCACTTGTACAAGTGAGGATTGATTAGGGAAAGCCAGCACGGATTTGTTAAAGGCAAATCGTGTTTAACTAATTTGATAGAGTTTTTTGATGAGGTAACACAGAGGGTAGATGAGGGCAATTCAGTTGAAGTGGTGTATACAGACTTTCAAAAGGCGTTTGATAATGTACCGCATGGTAGGCTTGTCATCAAGATTGCAGCCCATGGAATAAAGGGGGCAGTAGCTACATGCATACAGAATTGGCTAAGTGGCAGGAAACAGAGAGTAGTGGTGAACGGTTGTTTTTCGGACTGGAGGGAGGTGTACAGTGGTGTTCCCCAGGGGTCAGTGCTGGGACCACTGCTTTTCTTGATATATATTAATGACTTGGACTTGGGCGTACAGGGCACAATTTCAAAATTTGCAGATGACACAAAACTTGGAAGGTGTTAGTGTGGATTTTGGACTGTTGAATTAAAGGCAACGATGAAGTGACTAATGGGTACATGACAGTGGTATTTACCCTAAAACCACACTGAAATGCGCTTTGTGTAGATTAGACTAACCTTAATTAAAGGCTTAAATATAACGCTTGACTACTAATAAAATGGACACTATTAAACAAAATGGATTCTATTAAACAAAGGGACACTATTAAATAAAATGGATTCTGTGACTGTGGGAAAGACAGTTAAAAGTGTTGAGTTTGTACATTCCAGAACTGGCTTACAGTCTGGGAATACAAAGGACATTTCATAACGAACTGATAAAACTATAGAACCAGACTGCATGAAACAAAGGCATGCTGTCTTAAGGTGATAATAGTTGTTCGGACTTAATTGGTTAATGCGTAAACTGTCCGTTGTTGCTGTGCGGACTTAATTGGTTAATGTGTGTAATCAAGATTTATGATGTAAAAGCTACTGAAATCTGTATTTCAAAGGTATAAAAAAGCATGACAACCATTTTAAAGTTGAGAAGCTGTCTGCGTGCATTGCGGAATGCCCAGTCTTCTCCCAAAGTACTTTGTCCAATAAACTGCATGTTGAATCTTTAAGTCTGACTCCGAGTGGTGATTTTTCCCCACAACAGAAGGGTAGTAAACAGTGAGGAGGATAGTGATAGACTTCAAGAAGATATCGACAGGCTGGTGGCATGGGCGGACACATGGCAGATGAAATTTAATGTAGAAAAATGTAAAGTGATACATTTCGGTAGGAAGAACGAGGAGAGGCAATATAAACTAGAGGGCACAATTCTAAAAGGGGTACAGGAACAGAGAAATCTGGGAGTATATATGAACAAATCATTGAAGGTGGCAGGGCAGGTTGAGAAAGTGGTTAAAAAGCATACAGGATCCTGGGCTTTATAAATAGAGGCATAGAGTACAAAGTAAGGAATTCATGATGAACCTTTATAAACACTGGTTTGGCCACAATTGGAGTTCTAGGCACTGCACTTTAGAAAAGATGTGAAGGCCTTAGAGAGGTTACAGAAGAGATTTACTTGAATGATTCCAGGGATGAGGGACTTTAGTTACATAGATAGACTGGAGAAGCTGGGGTTGTTCTCCTTGGAGCAGAGAAGGTTGTGAGGAGATTTGATAGAGGTGTCCAAAATCATGAAGGGTCTAGACAGACTAGATAGAGAGAAACTGTTCCCAATGGCGGAAGGGTCAAGAACCAGAGGGCATAGATTTAGGGTGATTGGCAAAAGAACCAAAGGTGACACAAGGAAAAACTTTTTTACACAGCAACTGGTTAGGATCTGGAATGCACTGCCTGAGGGGGTGGTGGAGGCAGATTCAATCATGGCCTTCAAAAGGGAACCGGATAAGTACTTGAAAATAAAAAATTTGCAGGGCTATGGGGATAGGCCGGGGGAGTGGGACTAGCTGGATTGCCCTTGCATAGAGCTGGCATGGACTCGATTGGCCGAATGGCCTCCTTCTGTGCTGTAACCTTTCTATGATTCTATGAAAGGGATCAATTTAAACTGTTCAATCTCATTTCTGCATGTAGTCAATTATTGTTAGAGATTTTAAAAATGCCAAATCTTAAATTTAAATTTATTTTCTTACTTTTCCCGTCTGTCTCTTTTTTTCTTTCTCTCGTCACCCAATCTTTCTTTCCCTCTCTTTATTTCTCTTTCTGTACCTGATTTGACTCAAATTCACCCTCCCCCTCCATCGTTCCTCTGTTTCTTTCTTGATCCTTAAATCTCACTGGTGAAGGAGACAGACTGTTGGTCCTACCATTCACCAAGGTCCCAGATGCCCTGTTTCCCTCACCATGCCTTTATCAGCTCACACTTCCAGCAAATTACAGGGCAAAACAATTTTGTGCTGAAGGGTGAGAAAAAAGTCTAACGAACGGTGTAGGCTGCAAGGTGCTCCACTCCAGCAAGGCCTGGCCCAAAGTCTTTGCAGGTAATGAACTATTTTGAAATGAGTGACTGTTGTTATGTAGGGAGAACTGGGCAGCCATTTTGTGCACTGCAAGACTGGCAGGCTTATTAGTTCCCAAACTGTCGTGGGTAGGGATTATGAATGTTTCCTTTGCTCTGGACGGTTAATGACCGACTGACTAGGGTCATGCTCTTACAATGTGGAAATCCCTTAAAGGGATGAAACTCCGCTCTTCGAGTGCTTAAGAACTTGCTGCAATAAATAGCCAGGGAGAGCAGCACTGAATGGGCTAACTGTTACTCATGTGATTGTCACTTTAGGAGGTTTGCCAGAGCACCAGGTTGGGAGAAGGAACAGTACCAAAGGTTATGTCATCCCTGTCCAACAAGGGGGGGTCACGGTTGTTAGAGGACATATGGACAGTGATTGGGAGAAGCAATAACTGCACCCAGCATCTTGGGCAGACACCTTTGGGACCTGAGTAGGGTTGCCAATCCTCCAGGATTGCCCTGGAGTCTCCAGGAATTAAAGGTTAATCTCCTGGTCACTGCTGCGAGCAAGACCCAGGAGAAAAATCATTAAACAAAATGTGTGTGGTTTTTTTTCATTTTCTTAGAACACTTTAGTTTGTTAGTTATAAAAATATTGGAGATGGGAAAAAAATGGGCGGGGCGGTTGGAGGTGGGAGGTCATGTGATGAAATCGCTAGGAAATGTCCAACCAGAGTTGGCAAACCCAAGCCTGAGGCATTAATTCCAGCACGCCACCATTCTAGCACTTCAATGTGGTTGGTGTATTCAAAATCAATCTGAAATGTTTTATAGAGGCCATTACTTATTTTTGAATGTGTCAGAGTCAGACCACGAAAGAATATTGCCCCCACCCATCAGCTTTTATCTGTTCTGGAAACCGTTCCTCTGACAGTAAATCTCTTTCAAACTGGTATCGTCACCCTTTCACAAGCACTGCTTTTTCATTGTGACATTGAAAGTTACAGTCTCCTTCACCTAATGGAGCTGTCTTATCACTGCACTAATGGGAACAATCCATTTAACCCGCAGTAAGTAAGCAGCTGAGGAACACTGTAATGTGTGCGTAGATTCCTGGGGGATTGACCTGCCCACTGCACTTTCCTTGGGTTTGATTCATTGAATCCAGCTCCTCTCCGGTCTGACTTACAAGTAGAGGTAAAGAGGACGTACAAATGCTAGAGAACTAACAAGGCTTCAGTGGCTATAAATCTTTACACTAAATTCCCTGCTGTGTTTGCTTTTCTGGTCTTTACTAGTACAATGTCAACAAAATGGCAAATTCCTCAAACTCTTGATAAAACAGAATTAGATTTCAGCATACTAACTTAATAAATTATACATCAGATTTTTTCCCCCTCAGAGCATTCCAACCCTGCTCACTTACTGGGAAAAGGCCAGGCTAAAAAAAACTGCACAGAACAACAAACAGAAAGAAGAATCAGAACCCTTTGGATACTGAATTTCATTGCTGCCTCACAAAAGGAAATCTTATTTACCGACTTAGTCACTTCTGAGTTTATCTAACAAGGGGACGAGCGGTACAAAAACCGCAGATCGTGACACAGACCCTGGTTAAAGACTTGATCCTTATTGTGTTCTGTGTTCTGTACTTCGTATGTGTCTTCCAAGTCCTGTTCACCCGTCACCCCTGTGCTCACTGACCTACACTGGCTCTCAGTACGGCAATGCATCAATTTAAAAATTCTCATCGTTGTGTTCAACGCTCCACCATTGGCGGCCATGCCTTCAGCTGCCTTGGCCCTAAGCTCTGGAATTTGCTTCCTAAACCTCTCCGCCTCTCTCCTCATTTAAGTTGCTCCTTAAAACCTACCTCTTTGACCAAGCTTTTGGTCACTTGTCCTAATATCTCCTTATGTGTCTCGGTGTCAAATTTTCTTTGATAACGTTCCTGTGAAGTGCCTTGGGTCGTTTTACTACGTTAAAGGTGCTATATAAGTGCAAATTGTTGTGCAGTACACATACATATAATGAGATCAGATGCTCCTTTTATTCTCCTTCGTGTACGGGATGCAGTTTTGGTCACCCTTGTCAAAGCATGTTTGGTGCATTAGAAGACAAATCTATTAGAGTTTTTTGAGGCTGTAACTGGCAGGGTAGATAAAGAGGAACCAGTGGATATAGTACATTTGGATTTTCAAAAGGCATTCGATAAGGTGTCATATAAAAGGTTGTTACACAAGCTCATGGGGTTGGGGGTAACATATTAGCTTGGATAGAGGATTGGTTAATGGACAGAGAACAGAGAGAAGTGATAAACGGGTCATTTTCAGCCTGGCAGGCTGTAACTAGTGGGGTACCGCAGGGATCGGTGCTTGGGTCTCATCTATTTAAAATTTACATGAATGACTTAGATGAAGGGACCGAATGTAATGTATCCATGTTTGCTGATGATACAAAGCTAGGTGGGAAAGTAAGCTGTGGGGAGGACACAAAGAGTCTGCAAACGGATATAGACAGGTTAAGTGAGTGGGCAAGAAGTTGGCAGATGGAGTATAATGTGGGGAAATGTGAGGTTATTCACTTTGGTAGGAAGAATAGAAAAACACAATATTTTTTAAATGGTGAGAAACTATTAAATGTTGATGTTCAGAGAGACTTGGGGGTCCTCGTACAAGAAACACGAAAAGTTAGCATGCAGGTACAGCAGGCAATTAGGAAAGCAAATGGCATGTTAGCCTTTATTACAAGGGGGTTGGAGTATAAAAGTAAGGAAGTCTTACTACAATTGTACAGGGCTTTGGTGAGACCATACCTGGAGTACTGTGTACAGTTTTGGTCTCCTTAACTAAGGAAGGATATACTTGCCCTTAGAAGCGGTGCAGCGAAGGTTCACTAGATTAATTCCTGGGATGAGAGGGTTGTCCTATGAGGAGAGATTGAGTAGAATGGGCCTATACTCTCTGGAGTTTAGAAGGATGAGAGGTGATCTAATTGAAACATATAAGATTATGTGGGGGCTTGTCAGGATAGATGCTGAGAGGTTGTTTCCCATGTCTGGAGAGTCTAGAACTTGGGGGCATAGTCGCAGGATAAGGGGCCGGCCATTTAAGACTGAGATGAGGAGGAATTTCTTCACTCAGAGGGTTGTGAATCTTTGGAATTCTCTACCCCAGAGGGCTGTGGATGCTGAGTCCTTGAATATATTTAAGGTTGAGATAGACAGATTTCTGGACTCTAGGGGAATCAAGGGATATGGGGATCGGGCAGAGTGGAGTTGAGGTCGAAGATCAGCCATGATCTGGTTGAATGGCGGAGTAGACTCGAGGGGCCGTGCGGCCTACTCCTGCTCCTATTTCTTATGCTCTTATGTTCTTAAGAGATTTCAGGGCTTAAGGGACTAAGTACTGAAGATAGGCACAAGTCACTGAATTTGTTTTCAGTGGAAAAAAGAACATTGAAGGGAGAACGAGAGGTGTTTAAAGTAATGAAAGGTATGGATAAATTTAGAATAAGCAAGCTATTTAATGTGGATAATGAGCACAGGATTAGAGGACATAAATACAAAATCCATAAGCCTCGAGCAAGGTTAAAGATTTAAAAAAATTTCAGCTGGTTAGTGGATCACACTCCAGAGAAGGGAGTTTGAGAAAGAGATTGAGGGTTATAAAGGTATTAGGAGCTTCACTTGATTATTTTCAAAGGAAGTAAGAGAAGGAACTTGGGCCCTAACCTTACGCTGGGGGTACTAACATATATATGTGGAGGCTTCAACCTGTTTAATATAAATGGATTAGCTCCTGCTAAAATAGTGGATAGCAGGATTCATACTTAATTTGCATAAAGTTCCAATCCAATGAAAGAATTTATGTCACAACCACATAACTTGTACTTACCAACATGATTAACATCAGAAAAGGTTATCATGTCACATAATCCCATGTCACACAATCTGATGTCACATAACCTCATTTCACATAATCCAATGTCACACAATCTCATGTCACATAATCCAATGTCACACAATCTCATGTCACATAATCCAATGTCACACAATCTCATGTCACATCATCCAATGTCACAAGTGTAGCCCAAGGTAACTCGAACAATATTTGCCTTTTCCTAATGTTAGTGAAAAACTTGGTATGAGGGAGAAACCTGCCTCATATTCACCTGCCTTTTCCACTAACATCAGTGAATGGAACACATCCCTCTATCTGATTTTCTCTCCCTCCCTCCCGGTGGAGCGAAGGTTTCAAGCCATTAGTTCAGTGACTCCTGGTAATGAGATGGCTGAGATCAGGAATCTGTATGTAAGACACACTGGTGCTAATGAAAGTATAGTCTGATCACCATTACTTTACCACTTTGTGATTGCCAGCGGTAAAGTGGTGAAGTAAGCTAGTCCTCACTCAAGCTGTCAGATATTTGCACACCATTAGAAGTTGTGGCGTAAGGCGATATCTCTGATTGGCCGCCAGCTGTACCAAGATATATACTGACTGCTGGAGACAGAGTCAGAGGTATTATTGGTCATAGTAGAATGAACGGCTGAAACATGCTCTCCAGCCCAGTTTGGCCCAGCGAAGTGGCTTTTGTTCATTGATGTAGAGCCATCGACCGCAAGGTAGCCAGCCCATGACAAATTAGTGAATAGCACTTTAAGACAATTGTAAATGCACATGCTGCAGAAATGACTGCACATTATAAAGGAGAGCTGGACCTCATTTGGACTTGACTATTCCAATGCTCTCTTGGCTGGCCTCCAACCTTGCACCCTTTGTAAACTTGAGCTCGTCCAATACTCTGCTGCCCGTATTCTAACTCACACCAAATCACGTTCATCCATCACCCCTGTGCTCGCTGACCTACATTGGCTCCCGGTCCACCAATACCTCGATTTTAAAATTCTCATAATTGTTTTCAAATCCTTCCATGGCCTCACCCCTCCCTATCTCTGTAAACTCCTCCAGCCCTATAACCCTCAGCGAGGAATACATAAACACACTTGGATGTATCAGAAGGATGGATAAATAAACTGGAAAATATCAGAGGAATAGTTAAATAAATTTGGTCATATCAGAGGGATTGATAAACACGCTGGGACCAACCAGAGGGATTGATAAATGAAGAGTGACCTATCAGTAAGATTGATAAACAAACTGGGATGGATGGATAAACAGACTGGGACAGAGCTTGAGCAAAGAGGTTGGGAAAGATAGAGAGTGAACCTGTACCAGAGTGAAGCGCTAACAGAGTGAGGCCTTTCAACTGAGAATTTGGTGAGTGTGGGAATTAGGTGCAGAGGGGGAAGGAGGTGCTACATGATTTAAACCAAAGACTAAGACTGATCGGAGCAAAAAGGAAGCGGCACGAGGAACCAAAACAAGGTAAGGGGGAGCATCGAGGGTTAAGTCAGTCTTTAGTTCATTGGTTAGTGTTTTTTATTGGTTGGCGAGTATTTTTTTAGTCATTACAGTTTCAGTGACAGATAAACAGTAAAATGCCTTAAAGCTAAACAAGGTTTAAATAACTGTTGCAAACATGGCAGGGCAGCTGGGGCCCGTCGCATGCACATTCTGTGCCATGTGGGAACTCCAGGACACTTTGTGTGTCCTGGAAAATCACATGTGCAGGAAGTGCCGCTCGAGCACGAGCTCAGAGGTTCTGAGCTTGAGGAGCGGCTGGCATCACTACAATGCATACAGGAAGCTGAGAGTTTCGTGGATAGCATGTTTCAGGAGGTGGGGGTCACCCCACCGCAACAGAGAGTTCAGGCGGAGAGGGAGTGGGTGACCACCAGACAGGCTAGGAGGAACAGGCAGGCAGTGTCGGAGTCCCCTGGGAGTGTGGCACTCACTAACCGGTATTCAGTGTTGAGTCCCAGTGAGGGTGTTGACACCTCGGGGGAGTGCAGTCAGGAGCAAATCCACGGCACAGTGGGAGACTCGGCTGCACAGAGGGTCAAAAGCAATGCAGTTGTTATAGGGGATTCGATAGTCAGGGGGATAGACAGGTGTTTCTGCAACCGCTGACGTGAGTCCCGCACGGTTTGTTGCCTCCCCGGTACCAGGGTAAAGGACATCACTGAGAGGGTGCAGAACATTTTGAGGGGGGAAGGAGAACAGCCAGAAGTCATGGTCCATGTAGGAACCAAAGACATAGGAAGGAAAAGGGTTTAGGTTCTGCAGTTAGAGATTCAGGAGCTAGGGAGGAATTTAAAAAGCAGGACCTTAAAGGTAGTAATCTCGGGATTACTCCCAGTGCCATGCACCTAATAAGTATAGGAATAGTAGGATAAGACAGGTTAATGCGTGACTGGAGAAATGGTGCAGGAGGGAGGCCTTCAGACTCCTGGGGCATTGGGGCCAGTTCAGGGGCAGGAGAGATCTGTTCAAGATGGACGGGTTGCACCTTCACAGAGCTGGGACCAATGTCCTCGCAGGGAGGTTAACTGGTGCAGTGAGGGAGGGTTTAAACTAATTTGGTAGGGAGATGGGCACCAGGATGAAACACTAGAGAGGAGAAACAAGGTGCACAGAGGACTGAGAGGGACAAGTAGTGCTAGAGTAAAGAATAGTTCAGAAATAGGAGGGATCAGACAGGGGTAAAATGTGAGGCAGTCGAAGATGAGACTGGAGTGCGTGGTAAATAGGTTGGTGAGCTGCAGGCTCAAGTCACCACATGGGACTATAATATAGTGGTACTAACAGAGACCTGGCACAAAGAAGCAGAGGATTGGGTACTTAATATTCCTGGCTACAAGGTATTCAGGAAAGATAAGGAAGGAAGAAATGGAGAAGGGTGGCAGTATTGATCAAAGAAACTATTATTGCGCTGGAAAGGAATGATATAGTTTTGGGGTCAAAGACAGAATCTATTTGGTTAGAATTAAGGAACAATAGAGGAACTATTACGCTACTGGGTGTATACTATGGGCCACCAAATAGTGGGAAGGAGATAGAGGAGAACATTTGCAGGCAAATTATAGAAAGATGCAAGAACAATAGAGCAGTGATAATGGAGGACTTCAATTATCCCAATATAGACTGGGATAGTAACAGTGCAAAGGGCAAAGAGGGGGAGGAATTCCTGAAATGTGTTCAAGAGAACTTTCTAGAACAGTTTGTTTCCAGCCCAACGAGGAAGGAAACTGTGCTGGATCTAATTCTGGGGAATGAAGTGGGGCAGGTGGAGCATGTTTCAGTGGGAGAGTATTTGGGGAACAGTGATCATAATATCATTAGGTTTAGAATAGTTATGGAAAAGGGCAAGGAACAATCAAATGTGAAAATGCTTAACTGGAGGAGGGCAAATTTCAGTGAGTTAAAATGGGATCTTGCCCAGGTGGATTGGAATCAAAAATTGTTAGGCAAAACAGTAATTGAACAAGGAGTTGGTTCGGGTACAGAGTAGATACATTCCTACGAGGGGGAAAGGAAGGGCATCCAAAGCTAGAGCTCCCTGGATTACTAAAGATATAGAGACTAAAAAGAAACAAAAAAGGAGGCTTATGATGAATGTAAGGTTCATAATACAGTAGAGAACCAGGCTGAAAACAGAAAGTACAGAGGAGATCTAAAAAAAGGAATAAGAGGGCAAAGAGAGAGTATGTGAATAGATTAGCGGCTAACATAAAGGGGAACCCAAAAGTATTTTATAAACATATAAATAGTAGAAAGGTAGTCAAAGGAAGTGTGGGACTGATTAGGGACCAAAAAGGAGATCTTCTTGTGGAAGCAGAGGGCACGGCTGAGGCACCAAATTAATACTTTGCATCTGTCTTCACTAGAGAAGAGGATGTTGCCATTGTAGCAGTAAAGGAGGAGGTAATAGCGATATTGGATAGGATAAAAATAGATAAAAGTGAAGAAACGTAAGAACGTAAGAACATAAGAAATAGGAGTAGGAGTAGGCCATACAGCCCCTCGAGCCTGATGCACCATTCAATAAAAGCATGGCTGATCTTTTACTTCAAATCCACTTTCCCACCCAACCCCCATATCCCATGATTCCCTTAGTGTCCAAATATCCATTGATCTCAGCCTTGAATATACTGAATGACTGAGCATCCACAGCCCTCTGGGGTAGAGAATTCCAAAGATTCACAACCCCCTGATCTTGGTCCTAAACGGCCGACCTCTTACATTGAGACTATGACCCCTAGTTCTAGACTCTCCAGCCATGGGAAACAGCCTCTCAGCATCTACCCTGTCAAGCCCCCTCAGAATCTTAGATGTTTCAATGAGATCACCTCTCGTTCTTCTAAACTCCAGAGAGTATAGGTCCATTCTACTCAATCACTTCTCATAGGAAAACCCGCTCTTCCCAGGAATCAATCGAGTGAACCTTCATTGCACCCCCTCTAAGGCAAGTTCATCCTTCCTTAGGTAAGGAGTCCAAAACTGTGCACAGTACTCCAGGTGTAGTCTCACCAGAGCCCTATATAATTGCAGCACGACCTCCTTACTCTTATACTCCAAACCCCTGGTAATAAAGGCTAACACACCTCAGCCTGACTACTCTTTTTTGGCAACATTGTAAGCCTCTTCTTTTGGTCTAATACTATCCTTAACTTCTTTAGTTAGCCACGGATGGATCATTTTTCCCATGGAGTTTTTATTCCTCAAGGGAATGTATATTTGTTGAGAATTATGAATTATTTCTTTAAATGTTCACCATTGTTTATCTACCGTCATATCTTTTAATCTAATTTCCCAATCTACCTTAGCCAACTCGCCCCTCATACCTACGTAATCAGCTTTGTTTAAATTTAAGAACCTAGTTTCGGAATTAACTACATCACTCTCAAATTCAATGTGAAATTCTATTATATTATGATCACTCTACCCCAGAGGATTCTTAACTATAAGATTACTAATGAACCCTATCTCATTACACAATACTAGATCTAAAATAGCCTGTTCCCTAGTTGGTTCCTCGACATATTGTTCTAGAAAACTGTCTCGAATGCATGCCATGAACTCGTCCTCCAAACTACTTTTGCCAATCTGGTTTGCCCAGTCTATATGAAGATTAAAGCCCCCAAGATTATTGCCTTGATACATGCTCCTCTAATTTCCTGATTTATACTCTGTCCAACACTTAAAAGGTGAAAGTAGAAAAGTCACCTGGTCCAGATGGGATGCATCCTAGGTTACTGAAGGAAGTAAGGGTGGAAATTGTGGAGGGTCTAGCCACAATCTTCCAATCCTCCTTAGATACGAGGATGGTGCTGGAGGACTGGAGGATTGTAAATGTTACACCCCTGTTCAAAAAAGGGGAGAGGGAAAAACTTGGCTATTATAGGTCAGTCAGCCTAACTTCGGCAGTGGGGAAACCTTTAGAGACAATAATCCGGGACAAAACAAATTGGCACTTGGAAAAGTACGGGCTAATAAATGAAAGTCAGCACGGATTAGTTAAAGGAAAATCATGTTTGACTAACTTGATTGAGTTCTTTGATGAAGTAATGGAGAGGGTTAATGAGGGTAGAGAGGTTGATGTGTGTATGGACTTTCAAAAGACATTTGATAAAGTACCACATAATAGACTCGTTAGAAAAATTAAAGCCCATGGGATTAAACGGACAGTGGTAGCTTGGATACAAAATTGGCTAAGAAACAGATAGCAGAGAGTAGTGGTGAACGGTTGTTTTTCAGACTGGAGGGAAGCATACAGTGGTGCTCCCCAGGGGTCAGTATTAGGACCACTGCTCTTTTTCATACATATTAATGACCTGGACTTGGGTATAGAGGGGATAATTTCAAAGTTTGCAGATGATACAAAACTTGGAAATGTAGTAAACAATGTGGAAGATAGTAACAGACTTCAGGAGAACATAGACAGAATGATGAAATGGGCTGACACATGGCAGATGAAATTTAACACAGGAAGTGTGAAGTGATGCATTTTGGTAGGAAGAATGAGGAGAGACCATATAAACTAAATGGTACAATTTTAAAGGGGGTTTCAGGAACAGAGAGACCTGGGGGTGCACATACACGAATCTTTGAAGGTGACAGGACAAGTAGACAAGTAGGCTGTTAAAAATGCATATGGGATCCTGTGCTTTATTAATAGAGACATAGAGTACAAAAGCAAGGAAGTTATGCTAAACCTTTATAAAACACTGGTTAGGCCTCAGCTGGAGTATTGTGTTCAATTCTGGGCACCACACTTTAGGAAGGATGTCAAGGCCTTAGAGAGGGTGCAGAAGAGAATGGTGCCAGGGATGAGGGACTTCAGTTATGTGGAGAGACTGGAGAAGCTGGGGTTGTTCTCCTTAGAACAGAGAAGGTTAAGAGGAGATTTGATAGAGGTGTTCAAAATTATGAACAGTTTTGACAGAGTAAATAAGGAAAAACTGTTTCCAGTGGCAGACGGGTCGGTAACCAGAGGAAACAGATTTAAGGTGATTGGCAAAAGAGCCAGAGGCGACATGAAGAAACATTTTTTTACGCAGCGAGTTGTAGTGACCTGTAATGCACTACCTGAAAGCACGGTGGAAGCAGATTCAATGGTAACTTTCAAAAGGCAACTGGATAAATACTTGAAGGCAAAAAAATTACAGGGCTTTGGGGAAAGAATAAGGGAATGGGACTAATTGGATAGCTCTGTCAAAGAGCCGACACAGGCATGATGGGCCAAATGGCCTCCTCCTGTGCTGCACTATGATACTATGAACTCTATGTTCATCCAATTCTAGTCTCTTGCGCATCCCTGATTTTCATCGCTCCAACACTGGCAACCGTGCCTTCAACTGCCTAGGCCCTAAGTTCTGGACTTCTCTTGCTAAACCTCTCTGCCTCTCCACCTCTCTCTCCTCCTTTAAGGCACTCCTTAAAATCTACCTCTTTGACCAAGCTTTTGGTCACTGTCCTAATATCTCCTGTGGGGCTCGGTGTCAAATTTTGTCCCCTGTGAAGTGCCTTGGGATTATTTACTACGTTAAAGGCGCTACATAAATGCAAGTTGTTGTAGCTGACTGGATTCTTGGAGTGGTTGTGTTTGTTTTGATTCATTCTCAGGATGTGGGTATCGCTGGCAAGGCCGATATTTATTTCCCATCCCTCGTTGGTGATAGTGGGCCTTCTTCTTGAACCGCTGCAGTCGCTGTGGTGAAGGTGCTCCCACAGTACGGGAGTTCCAGGATTTTGACCCAACGACCATGATATATGTTGGGATGGTGTGTGACTTGGAAGGGAACTTGGAGGTGATGGTGTTCCCATGCAACTGCTGCCCTTGTCCTTCTAGGTGGTGGAGTTCACGGGTTTGGGAGGTGCAATGCAATTCGTGACAAGGTAAATGGTGCGGGCAAAGCTTGGCTCCTCCCTCGGGTGTAACAGGCAGGAGCTGGGTTTGAGTTGGCATCGGGTACTCGGAAGTGGTACTGCAGTGTGTGAGCTGGAGAGGAGGTGGCATCTTGCTTGGATTCTTCACCCAACAGCGACATGGCTACAAAGCATGGGTTGACAATGCAGTCTGTAGAATTGTTCAAACCTGATTTGAGTCGGAACTGAAGGGGAAATTCATTGATCCCATAGTCCGAGCTCGAAAGGTCAGAGTATCGGGTATGTTGTAGCCCTATATCTATCCCACACTCCCTGCGAGCAGAGATCCCTGCTGGTATTGCAGGATCAGT
This sequence comes from Heptranchias perlo, assembly GCF_035084215.1. NCBI lineage: Eukaryota > Metazoa > Chordata > Chondrichthyes > Hexanchiformes > Hexanchidae > Heptranchias > Heptranchias perlo. The sequence goes on from NC_090362.1 coordinate 2,490,111, forward strand.
TAATTTACCCCCTAAATGTACCTTTTAAAAACCGAGATTACGCAATCATTGCTTCAGTTCTTATAGCAATTAGCTCCAGGTGACCCTTACCCTGGAGCTCTAGGCAGCCCTCTGGGATCGCCAGCAGCAATTTACTGCAGTGTAAACATTCTTTTGTGATTAGCGGATTTACAGGCGGCGGCGAGATCTGTAAAAAGCCTGGCACATGCTGCTGAAACGCTGCGGGGAACTTTATCTCAATTGTTGCAACTCCCAGTCCTTGCAAAAGAAGAAATCTACTCCCACAGTCCAAACTGTACATGGTCATATCATGTTGCTGTAAAGTTCCACCACTAATGGCTGAAATGTCAGGTACTCGATGAAGTACAGTTACATGGAGCTTTTCTTTGATATTTGCAAGGCAAGGTTTAACAATTGTTTAGTTCCCTATGGTTGTGCTGTAAATTCTGGCATTTGTTAAAACCACATGTGTTTGAAAGTCAGGTTTCTATGATGATTGGACAGCTGACTCCAAAGTTCAGCCTGTAAAAGTTAAAGGGTCTCTCATTTCTGGATTCTCTGTAGGTGTGAAGTTATTTTAACAATTGCTTAAACATGGACTATGCTTTTCATTTTTAATCATTTGAAAGGATAATCCTACAAATATGGAGTGAGACTATCACTCTTGCAGCAGACAATGGTCATTCAAGGGTAAGCAAAGGGCACTATAAAGGCACCCAGTTAAACCTCAATATAGACTTAGTAGTGTCAGCTGTGGCTCAGTGGATAGCCCTCTTGCCTCTAAGTCAGAAGGTTGTGGGTTCATAGTCCTCCTCCAGAGATTTAAGCACAAAATCTAGGCTAACACTCCATGCAGTACTGAGAGAGTGCTGCACTCTCAGAGTGTGTCCTATTTCAGATGAGACTTTAAATCAAGACCTTGTTAGGTAGATATAAATGATCCTATTGCACTGTTTGAAGAAAAGCAGGGGAGGTGTCCTGGCCAATATTTCTCTTCTGACACCACCATCACCAAAAAAGATTAACTGGTCACTTATCTTGTTTGTTGCCTGTGGGATCTTGCTGTTCATAAATTGGCTGCCGCATTGCCTATGCAATAACAGTGACTACACAACAAAAGTAATTCTTTGGATTTGAAGAGCTTTGGGACAGCAGAGTACGTGAGATAGGCAACTTAAAGGAAATTTAGTTCTTTCTACATTACTAATTATGAATTTATTGCAGGCTTGTTGCAATCCCACCGCAGGATCCAAAGGAATATAGGAGACCAAAACATGGTCCACATTCTCACTTGAAGTATTTATTTATTGAATTACTCAATTACTAAGAGCAGAACAAAGCAAACTAGCACACAGATCACAAGATGAGTGAAGATGAAGAAGGCCCTTCAACCTATTTGATTTCGTCCTTACCGAATGCTAACCCCCTCTAGCTTCCCAATATAGTATGTCCAACTGGGTCGGAGGGACCTCAGTTTCATGCCTACGTCCAGGAATGCCTCGATTTTAAAATTATCATCCTTGTTTTCAAATCCCTCCATGGCCTCACCCCTCACTATCCCTGTAACCTCCTCCAGCCCCTACAACCCATCGAAATCTCTGCGCTCCTCCAATTTTTGCCTCTTGCGCTTCTCTGATTTTAATCGCTCCACCATTGCCGGCCGTGCCTTCAGTTGCCTAGGCCTTAAACTCTAGAATTTCCTCCCTAAACCTCTCCACCGCTCTCTCCTCCTTTAAGATGCTCCTTAAAACCTATCTCTTTGACCAAGCTTTTGGTCGCCTGTCCTAATATCTCCTTATGTGGCTCAATATCAAATTTTGTTTGATAATCGCTCCTGTGAAACGCCATGGGACATTTTACTACATTAAAGGCACTATATAAATGCAAGTTGTTGTTCTTATCTAAGTAGAGTACTTCCACAATTCCTGATATGAAGCTCAAACCCACAAACCTCGGAAATGGAAGCGAGTGTACTACTGACTGAAGCAAACGATACAGAAGTTCAAGCCAGAATGATGTGAACAATCCAAGTTCAGATATTCCCAGATTAAAGCAGAGTGCCTAATGCAGACCTTTTATATTTGTCTCTAATTGGCGCAAATTGGCTGCTGTGATTCCTACATTACAACAGTTACTACACTTCAAAAGTACTTCATTGGCTGTAAAGCACTTTGGGACATCCTGAGGTCGTGAAAGACGCTAAAGAAATCGGAGTCTTTCTTTCTTTTTTAAAATACAGGGAATAAAACAAAGCTTCTCATTGGCTAATTTCAGCAGCTAATCATTTATTGTACACAGTGACAGGCTATTATGGGGTGAGGACAATTTACCTGTATTTGTCTGCGGGGCCCTGTCCCAAAGGGCTCAAATACAGTGGGATATCAGGCACAATTAGGAGGTTTTATAAAGCAATTTCTACCCTCTGTGCTCTAAGTATGGCTGCTGTTTCCCAGCTGCTATCTTGACTCCACCAGGAATCAATGAAGATCATAAGTGCTAGCTCAGTAAACAAATATGATTTAAAGTAGCTTAACTTCACAATGAGTTATCAGGAGCATATGGGATCCTGGGCTTTATAAATAGAGGCATAGAGTACAAAAGCAAGGAAGTTATATTGAACCTCTATAAAACAGTGGTTCAGTCACATCTGGAGTATTGTCTCCCATTCTGGGCACCGCACTATAGGAAGGATGTGAAGGCCTTTGAGAGGGTGCAGAAAAGATTTACTAGAATGGTTCCAGGGATGAAGGACTTCAGTTATGCGGATAGACTGGAGAAGCTGGGGTTGTTCTCCTTAGAGCAGAGAAGGATGAGAGGAGATTTGATAGAAGTATTCAAAATCATGAAAATCATGGTAAAAGCACATTTTTCTCTCATTTTTGGAGGAAAACTGGAATGCTGGCTCCCAGGTTTTGTGAAATATTGGTCAGCTTGTCAAATGTTCAAATCTAAAACAGACTTGGACAAATTGACTCAATAAAACCCAAATATCTGACTGGATCGCTTGAGTCTCAAAGTTGAGCTCGCTACTATTCAAGGATAAAGTCGAGAAGTGACTTTTTGCAACATACCTATCTTAACCCGCCTAACCCAACTGTCACAGATCAGGAAAAACTGTTTCCATTGGTAGGAGGGTCGGTAACCAGAGGACACAGATTTAAGATAATCGGCAAAAAATCCAGATGGGAGATGAGGAGAAATTTTTTTACGCAGCGAGTTGTAATGATCTGGAATGCGCTGCCTGAAAGAGAGGTGGAAGCAAATTCAATAGTAACTTTCAAAAGTGAATTGGGTATATACTTTAAAAGGAAAACATTGCAGGGGTATGGGGAAAGAGCAGAGGAGTGGGACTAATTGGTAGCTCTTTCAGAGAAAGAAAGACTTGCATTTATATAGTGCCTTTCATGACCTCAGGATGTCCCAAAGCTCTTTACAGCCAATTAAGTACTTTTGAAGTGTAGTCACCGTTGTAATGTAGAGAGCCGGCACAGGCTCAATGGGCCAAATGGCCTCCTTTTGTGCTGTATGATTCTATAAGGTGTTAAGCCTTTTAGAACTGCCCCACGCTGAGTGGATGCATTGGCAATGAGAAGTGATTTAAATGCAGGATGGTTAGCTGTTTTACACAGATCTCAAACAATTCGTTAGCTATGGGTGGCCATTAAGATAAGCGATCTATAACCGTGGTGTTGACTAACTCTTTGATCTCTACTAGTCTTTGAAGACTTTTAAAAATCAGGACACAGGCATCAAGATCTGCCAAGCACACCTGGGGGCTGATTCCCAGCTCAAGCTCTCAATGGGGCACCTCAACAAGGAGGAGCTTGTCACCTTCGTTAAGAAACCTGAGCTTCTTGCCTGCAGCAAGTGCATCCCCTAACAGCTCAATGTGCAGTACTGACCTTCAAAATCCTGAGGAAACCCAGGTCTCCAGGCCTGACTTCACAAGCAATGCAGAACGCACAGGCGGTGCTAGTCACATTAGCAGAGTGAGCAAAAAGGGGAATTGTACAAAAATATAAGGAAGACGAGCATTGCATTTATCTCTCTTTCGGTTTATGATATCTAAATTGTGCTCTGGATAGGTCAGAAATAAATCTACTTAGGATTTTTAAGAAGATTTTTTTAACAAAACTAATTTACAAATAAGGTCAAATTTTGTTAATGCAAAAGAGCAGATTTTGGCATTAGTAGTTAACAAAATTCAGGCCTCAACATCCTGGGGCTGGAGTAGGCATAAGTGGCATTTGCACCTGGTGGTGGGCCCGGAATATGGGCCGTTCCCAGCTTGAGTGGGATTCCACCACATTCTGACCAGACCTTAAAATTCCAGCCACGGGCCGATCGTCCACCCTCTCCCAGACATCAAGGAGGCATTTTGAAACCTGGAGCCAGTGAAGTCTAGTGTAAATCTCTTTGAATCCTTCTAAAGGCCCCACATCTGCGGTAGAGTAAGGTAATCGATCCCAGAGGGGAAGGGATAGTACCTTCTCCAGTTGGAATGGAATGGCTCTAGTGGGAGCAAAAGAGTCCCACTTAAAAAGGAAAATTGGGCCTATTTGGGCTCTGGAGAACTCTGGATGGACCAGCTCGGGCTGGGGAGGCTGATAGACCCTTGCAGATGTCGGCGACCTCCTCTGGCTATGCAAGTAAGCTCCTTCCCAGAATTTGGGACAAGGTCTCCAGCCTAGGGCGAGGGTTCTGCTCTGCCTCACTTACACCAGTCGAGTGGGGTCCCTGGAATTAACAGGCCACAATCTCTCGGACACTAAAGCTTGAGTATCAGCGGTGGCTCAGCGGGTAGCAATCTTACCTCTGAGTCAGAAGGTCGTAGGTTCAAGTCCCACTTCTGAGACTTAAGCGCATAATCTAGGCTGACACTTCTGTGCAGAATTGAGGGAGTGGTGCACTGTCAGAGCTGCTGTATTTCAGATGAGATATAAACCAAGGTCCTATCTGCCCTCTCAGGTGGACATGAAGGATCCCATGACACTCTTTGTAGAACAGGGGAGTTCTCCCATAACCAACATCACTAAAAAAAAACAGATTATCTGGTCATTATCTCATTGTTGTTTGTGGGACCTTGTTGTGTGAATTGGCTGCCAAGTTTCCTACATTACAACAGTGACTATAATTCAAAAGCACCTCATTGACTGTAAATCACTTTGGGACGTCATGAAAGGTGCTATATAAATGCAGATTCCTTCTTTCTTCCTAATAGTTTACTGTATACAGTGAACGTGGCAAAGACACAGTGAAATAATATGAAGATAACTCCCATACGTAAAGGAGTGGTACTCTCTGGGGCCTCCCTGCAGCAAGTCGACACATCAGTAAGAGGAGGCATCGGAAAATCTCAAAAAAGAAGTAGGGCAGTGTAGTCTTCATCCCCAAAACTAGCTTTTATCTTTACTGACAAGTTAAACCTTCTGAGAAACTTGACAAAGAGTTAAAGCTGTTGACATTAATTCTTCAGGTCACAAATTTTCCCTGTGGTTCTAAAAGTAATTTCAATTTTTTTTAACCTTGAGAAGTCCTTCTAACGACACTGCATTTAAATCCTAATCCTAAGACAAATTTAGAAACTGGATATAACACAGCACCTTGTGTCTAAAAGACAATTGCTATGTTGGCACAGTTTCAGCATGACCCTGCTACTTGTTTCCCCAGTGGGGACCAAAGCCTAACTTCCTTCAAACTGCAAATTCAGTGTCCTCGGACCATGTAAGCTTTAGCTGGAGAAGGAGGGGAAAGTAAACTACTGTAAACAGCTGGAGCGGGAGGAGTGAGTAAACTACTGTAAACAGCTGGAGCGGGAGGAGTGAGTAAACTACTGTAAACAGCTGGATCAGGAGGGGTGAGTAAACTACTATAAATAGCTGGAGCAGGAGGGGCAAGTAAATTACTTTAAACAGCTGGATTGGGATTAGTGAGTAAGTTACCTTAAACAGCTGGAATGGGAGGGCTCAAAAAAACTTTAAAGATCTAGAGCGGGAGGAGTGAGTAAACTACTTTGAACAGCTGGAGCGGGAGGGTTGAGTAAACTACTTTAAACATCTGGAGCGGGAGGGGAGAGTAAACTGCTGTAAACAGCTGGAACGGGATGTGAGAGTAAACTACTGTAAACAACTGGAGCAGGATGGGAGAGTAAACTACTGTAAAAAGCTGGAGCGCGAGGGGAGAATAAACTACTGTAAACAGCTGGAACAGGATGGGAGAGTAAACTACTTTAAACAGCTGGAGCGGGAGGGGCGAGTAAACTACTTTAAACAGTTGGAGCATGAGGGGAGAGTAAACTACTTTAAACAGTTGGAGCATGAGGGGTGAGTAAATTGCTTTAAACAGCTGAAGCAGAAGGGGAGAGTAAACTACTTTAAACAGCTGGAGCATGAGGGGTGAGTAAACTACTTTAAACAGCTGGAGCATGAGGGGTGAGTAAACTGCTTTAAACAGCTGAAGCAGAAGGGGAGAGTAAACTACTTTAAACAGCTGGAGCATGAGGGGTGAGTAAACTGCTTTAAACAGCTGGAGCATGAGGGGTGAGTAAACTGCTTTAAACAGCTGGAGCATGAGGGGTGAGTAAACTGCTTTAAACAGCTGGAGCATGAGGGGTGAGTAAACTGCTTTAAACAGCTGAAGCAGAAGGGGAGAGTAAACTACTTTAAACAGCTGGAGTGGGAGGGATGAGTAATCTACTTTAAACAGCTAGAGCATGAGGGGTGAGTAAACTACTTTAAACAACTGGAGCAAAAGGGGTGAGTAAACTGCTTTAAACAGCTGGAGCATGAGTGGTGAGTAAACTGCTTTAAACAGCTGGAGCATGAGTGGTGAGTAAACTGCTTTAAACAGCTGGAGCATGAGAGGTGAGTAAACTGCTTTCAACAGCTGGAGCATGAGGGGTGAGTAAACTGCTTTCAACAGCTGGAGCGAGGTGTGGGATAACTACTTTAAAAAGCTGGAGCGGGAGGGATGAATAATCTACTTTAAACAGCTGGAGGGTTGTATAAACTACCTGAAACAGCTGGAGGGGTGAGTAAGTTATGTCAGAGCCCCAGTGCCCATAACTTCATGGTGCTCGAGTGCCACTGGTTGGTTGCACTTAGAAATACAAAGGGTCTGACTTACCCTGAGTGGTGGCAATGGTGGGTTATTCTTTTTGGGGTTTTATGGGATGTCACTGGGTTAACCTGCTCCCTTATGGCACGCCACAGAGCCAGTGTAGTGCCAGGAGCATCATGGCATCACAGTCAGCCAGTGGAAATGCTCGGATTGAATTGGTTATTACGGACACTAGCTGCACTTCACCGAGGAGAATGGGAATGAAGGCCGAGCTTTTTTCAGGTTTACTGTGATTTTGTTATCGTTCTGATTGCTGTAGCCCTAGGAAACATACAATGCCAGAGCACAGGCAGGACCTGGGGTGGTCACTGGCACCTGAAAGTCCAGCACTCCTGGGAAGATCACTTGCTTCACTTTATTGCAGCTGCAACCACAGTGTATTTGTGTAGTAACGATGTTAGATAAGAAGGCGCCAGATCTGTTCAGCTTTCAGAAGTGTGCAGGCCCCCTTTCTACATCAATGGGGTTGACATGATCCCAAGTACATCGCGTCCACAGCTTGTGCTGTCTCACTGGTGGTACAGAGGCTGGGAGTGACCAGGCAGGACATCCCCCACACCCACAGGGGACTGCCTTTATGCTAGGGGCAACGACCACACCGCACTTCATCCACAGTTGTGAGGCTGTGGAATTCACTTACGGGATTAGTGGTTGAAGTAGAAACTATGTCAGTGTTCAACATTGGATTGGATTGGTGAATGAAGAAAAGGGGATTGGAGGGATATGGGAACAGGGCATGTAAATGTGATTAGAACTATTTGCTTGTGCGGTGGGTAAACGCTGACACTGACTGGAGTTTAGAAGAATGAGAGGTGATCTCGTTGAAACATATAAGATTCTAAGGGGGCTTGACAGGGTAGATGCTGAGAGGTTATTTCCCCTGGCTGGAGAGTCAGGAACTAGGGGGCATAATTGCAGGCCATTTAAGACTGAGAAGAGGAGTAACTTCTTCACTCAGAGGGTTATGAATCTTTGGAATTCTCTATCCCAGAGGGCTGTTAATGCTCAGTCGTTGAGTATATTCATGGCTGAGATAGATGAATAATTGGACACTAAAGGAATCAAGAGATATGGGGATAGGGCGGGAAAGTGGAGTTGAGGTCGAAGATCAGCCATGATCTTATTGGATGGCGGAGCAGGTTCCGGAGACCATATGGCTTACTCCTACTCCTGTTTCTTATGCTCTTATGACTGGTGGGGCTGAATGGCCTGCTTCCATGTTGTAACTTCTATGTAGTGATGGAAGCATAGAACAAGGCCAGGGAGTGGATCCAGGGCAGTCTACAGAGAGGGCAGCAGGACAGGCATGGGAGCTCAGAAGCCAGTTGTTGCCCGGGGCTGGAAAATTCTGTACAGTCTCTGGAATGGAGGATGCTCAGACTTGACTTGTGGGAATGGAAAGGTCACTTGGCTCATGGAGTACGGTTTGAGTGCAAGTCCGAGCTATGCAGGGGTCCTTAACTCGCATTAGTATAAGCCAACTGGCTAGCACCGTGGAGTAGGAATTCACCCAGATACTTATTGGTATGGTACACATTACATCTTCAGTCTCTGAGGCTACAGCTACACAATGGGAAAGCTTATCAGCTGCATGTACAGCTGGTATCGATGAATTGGGCATCAAAGACTGCAGGAAGCTGCCTAGCCTGGGTTTGACTCTTTGGAGGAAAGAATGGAGAGCATGCAGGAGCTTGTACAGCTGCAAAGGACCCTGATACAAAGGGTAAAGCACTGTCTATGACCAGACATGGAGTCTGGTTTGCAGCCTGTGTACAGGATGTCACACTTGGCATTCCCACAGCAAGTTGAAAATCTAGCCCTAGTCTCTGTGGTGGAAATCTCAGTGACCCAAAGGAGCAGGGAGCTTGGGGACATTGCTGCACAGTACTCTACTGCTACTTTGTCCAACATGAGACCCACTCTCAAAGAGCCCTGCAGTTAGGGCTGGACAGCAGGGAGGAGGCACTCAACAGTTGGGTAAAGTGTCTCACACCTTGGGGTTGGGTCATTGTTGTCAGACAGATCACTTGCAGCCATGAGTAGCCAAAATCGAAGGTCAGGTCGAATCTGTTATTAGGGACAGAGTGACTGAGCATTTGGACAAATATGAGCTGATCAGAGAGAGTCAGCATGGACTTGTAAAGGATAAGTCATGTCTAATGAACCTAGATGAACTTTTTGAGAAGGTAACTAACATGGTAGATAATGGAGTGTCTATGGATGTAGTTTATATGGACTTCCAGAAGGCATTTGATAAGGTTCCACATAAGAGATTGTTAACAAAAATGACAGCACAAGGAATTAGAGGCAACCTATTGGCTTAGATAGGGAATTGGTCAGGAGGTAGGAGACAGAGAGTAGGGACAATGGGTATGTATTCCAATTGGCAGGATGTGACTAGTGGTATCCCCCAGGGTTCTGTACTGGGGCCTCAGCTTCTCACTATATCTATAAATGACTTGGATGAAGGAATAGAGACTATATATCTAAGTTTGACAACACTAAGTTAAATGGCACAGTAAGTACTGTAGATGGGAGCAGAAAGTTGCAAAGGGACATTGATAGATTAAGAGAGTGGGCAAAACTGTGGCAGATGGAGTTCGATGTGGGAAAGTGTGAGGTCATCCACTTTGGATCTAAGAAAGATAGATCAGCGTATTTTCTAAATGGCAAAAAGCTCCAAACTATGGATGAGCAGCGAGATTTAGGGGTCCAAGTACAGAAATCACTAAAAGCTAGTGCACAGGTACAAAAAATAATTAAAAAGGCTGATGGAATGTTGGCATTTATCTCAAAAGGGCTGGAATACAAAGGGGTGGAAGTTATATTACAGTTGTACAGAGCTCTGGTTAGACCCCATCTAGAGACACTGTATTTAGTTCTGGGCTCCGCCCCTCAGGAAGGATATATTGGCCTTGGAGGGGGTGCAGCGCAAATTCACCAGAATGATACCGGGGCTAAGTTATGAGGACAGGTTGCATAGACTAGGCTTGTATTCCCTTGAATGTAGAGGATTAAGGGGTGATCTATTTGAGGTGTTTAAGATGATTAAAGAATTTGATCGGGTAGATAAAGAGAAACTATTTCCACTGGTGAGGGAGTCCAGAACATAACCTTAAAATTAGAGCTCGGCCATTCAGGGGTGATGTCAGGAAACACTTCATCACACAAAGGGTAGTGGAAATCTGGAACTCTCTCCCCCAAAACTGAGATTGATAGATTTTTGTTAGATAAGGGCATGAAGGGATATGGAACCAAGGCGGGTAAATGGAGTTAAAATACAGATCTGCCATGATCTAACTGAATGGCGGAACAGACGTGGGGAGCTGTATGTTCCTAAAGCAGGACTTCTCACAGACAAGAGATTGAAACTCAAGCCAACAGCCTATCCCTGATCTCTGAGAATTCTTGGCCACATATCCCACAGTGCCTTTCCACAGCCTCTTTATGAGGCTCTCCTCACTCTGAAACTGCACCCTCAGAAAGGAAAATCATTACCCGTAGAGTGGAGGACTGGGATTACAATATTCCGACCCCGTATCTGCACCGACACCAAGAACGTCAAATATTGCCCGTCTCCGTCCCTGCCTCAGCTCATCTGCTGCTGAAACCCTCATCCATGCCTTTGTTACCTCCAGACTTGACTTTTCCAATGCACTCCTGGTCAGCCTCCCATCCTCTGTAAACGTGAGCTCATCCAAAACTCTGCTGCCCGTATCCTGACTCGCACCAAGTTCCGTTTATCCATCACCCCTGTAATCGCTGACCTACATTGGCTCCTGGTCCGGAAACACCTTGGCTCCGATATTAGCGGGGAGGCGGGATGGCAGCAGGGGGGGGCAATTGGGCGCGTGGGTAGGGTAAATTGGAGCCACTTAATGTGGCTTCCGGGTTTGCCGTCCGAAAGCTGCACAGCGGGCGGACTGAACACCCGCATCACAGGCTGTCAGCTAAAGGAGCTATATTTAAAGGGGCAGTCCTCCAATGGCTGCTCCTGGAGCAAAAACCCAAACAGCACAATGGAGCAGCGCAGGGGAAAGACTGCTCCGAGATTTTGTGATGCCTCACTCTAGGTGCAACTGGATGGGGTGAGGAGGAGGAGGGATGTGTTCTAACTGACGGACGGGAGGAAGTGGCCTGCCTCTGCCACCAAGGCCTGGCTCGAGGTGGCAGAGGAGGTCACCAGCAGCAGCAACATCTCCCGCACCTGGATCCAGTGCAGGAAGCGCTTCAATGACCTAACTAGGTCAGCCAAAGTGAGCACAATTAGTCATTCTCCTACACTCCGTCTTCCACATCACCGCCCCCACCCCCAAACTCATTCTGCACTGCCCACACTACTCTATCACATCGTTCCTCACACCCACTCAAAGCTCATCCTCAACTTACCTGCACTTCCTCACCTCCCCACCACTACCACTCAACCCAATCCTCATAGAATGTCATGGCTCTGTCTCATACTCATCCTCTGATGCAACTCTTTCACGGTCAGCCGCACCCAAACCAATGCATTCATCACGTCACCATCACTCACTCACGCGTCTGTACTTTCTCCCCGTATAGGAGAAGAGAGCCCAGAATGCACGGGAGAGGGTGAGGACCGGAAGGGGGGCTTGCACAGATAGTCATCCTCACAGAAGTGGAGCAGGAGGCGCTGGAGCTGAGCCACACCCTCGAGTGCCTGTCCGTTGGGGACGCCGAGACTGGCACCCGACAAACGTCTGGTGACAGAACTTTAACATTCAGCACACACAATATGAATTGATGTTAACATGCCTTGCTATCTTCAGCACCTCAACATCTATGATCATGCTTAATATTGCCTTCTGTTCTCTTATAGGGCCTTCAGCGATTGCTGTGATGACAGAGGGCGATTCCTCAGAGGACCTGCCGGCCTCTGAGGGTGCACCGTCACACCTGAGTGAGCCATCCACCAGCACAGATACACACACCTCGGTGGGTCCCAGTCCGCAGTTAGTTTGGGTCGCACATGGTGAGTTACCACACACATGTGAGCATTAGCAGACACTGGTGGCAGGGGCAGCTGTGGAGAGTCCGGGTTGGTGGGAGCACTCCTCTCCAGGCTCTGCTCGGCTAGATACAGATGCTGAACCCTGGGGGCCATCCTTTAAAAGGAGAATGATTGACGGGCAGCAGCACATTTGTGAGGTGCTGGAACAGGTGCCATGCGCACTCTCCAGAATCGCGCAGAGGATGGAGGAGTCCAACTCCTGCATGACTGGAATGGTGGCACAGGTACGGGAGGGAATCTCTGAGATACTGTCACAGGGACATGAGGACATCTCTGAGATAGTGTCGTGGGTAAGTGCGGGAATGTCTGCGATGGAGGGAAGGCTAGCCTCCATGGAGCTTCAAGCACCGCTCACAAATGAGTCCATTCAGGCCCTGACAATGGCCATTCAGACTCAGGGTGAATAACATTCTGCCACCTTAAACAGGCAGGTAGATACACTAGCACTGGTCTTACAAGGCTTCATGCATGTCCTCCAAACTATCGTCCAGCAGAGAGGTAGGAGTGATGTGGGCCTGGCCCAGGGGAGGGATGATGGCGAAAGGGGTCAGGGAAGTGGGGACGCCACTCAAAGCTCCCTCACGTCTCCCCCGTTGCCCCCCCCTCTCAACCAGTACCCGCAATGCTGCCTCCTCTCCAGGTGGCCGAGTCTGCCCCTGCACAGGTGCAGGTGGAGCAGTCTTTGGAGGGGCCCTTACGGGCACCAAAACCCAGAGGGCATAGGCCCAAAGCATCTAATCGGTCAGGACATGAAGAAGAACAATCTGCCACTATCTCTGCTGCAGCCACAGGGGATGTACCACGTAGAAGTAGTCGGAAGCAAAAGGCCATGCTTGACTGGCTTCTGTAATAAGGCCCTTTCATGAGGTTCACCATGAACGCCCATCCATTGGATCACTCTACAGTGGGCGTATGTGTAGTTGCAGGACTGTTTTGTGCAGGGAGGGATGGGGGGGCTGCTGGTGTGGCTACTGCTTTATCCAAGTGGTGAGGACTGGACTCTTCACAATGTCTGATATTAGGAGAACCGTTCACAAATCAGTGACTCCCTGGCCTCACGAGCAGCCAGGTGAGCCGCTGTTCTGCCCATGGGATGCTCCTGCTCCTCCTCCTCCTCCTGTGGGTAGCAGATGTGGATGGGGCCTCCTCAAGTGGCACCCATCTCTGTGGTGCCATGTTGTGCAGGACACAACACATGACTATAATGCGCCCCACTCTGTCTGGTGCGTATTGAAGCGCTCCCTCAGATCAATCAAGGCACCTGAAGCACATCTTGAGCAGCCCTATAGCATGCTCAATTGTTATTATATTGTTATTATTGCTGTCGTTATATCAACGCTGATGCTTGGTGGTGGGGTTCCTCAGAGGTGTCATGAGCCACGTGTGCAGGGGGTATCCCTTGTCCCCGAGGAGCCAGCCCTTGTGGGTGTTCGGTGTGGGTGTTTGATGGAAGAGGGGCGGGATGTTGGATTCCCAGAGGATGAAGGAATCGTGGCAGCTGCCAGGGTATTTGGCGCACACGTGAAGGAATCTCTTGCGGTGGTCACAAACGAGCTGAGTGTTGATGGAGTAATAGCCCTTCCTGTTGATAGATACATAGAAAATAGGAGCAGGAGTAGGCCATTCGGCCCTTCGAGCCTGCTCCGCCATTCAATATGACCATGGCTGATCCTCTATCTCAACACCATATTCCCGCTCTCCCCATACCCCTTGATGCCTTTTGTGTCTAGAAATCTATCTAGCTCCTTCTTAAATATATTCAGTGACTTGGCCTCCACAGCCTTCTGTGGTAGAGAATTCCACAGGTTCACCGCCCTCTGAGTGAAGAAATTTCTCCTCATCTCAGTCCTAAATGTCCTACCCTGTATCCTGAGACTGTGATCCCTCCTTCTGGACCCCCCAGCCAGGGGAAACATCATCCCTGCCTCCAGTCTGTCTAGCCCTGACAGAATTTTATATGTTTCAATGAGATCCCCTCTCATTCTTCTAAACCCGAGTGAATACAGGCCAAGTCGACCCAATCTCTCCTCATATGACAGTCCTGCCATCCCAGGGATCAGTCTGGTGAACCTTCACTGCACTCCCTCCATGGCAAGTATATCCTCTCTTAGGTAAGGAGACCAAAACTGCATTAAATACACCAGGTGTAGTCTCACCAAGGCCCTGTATAACTGCAGTAAGACATCCTTGCTCCTCTACTCAAATCCTCTTGCAATGAAGGCCAACATACCATTTGCCTTCCTAATTGTTTGCTGCACCTGCATGTTTGCTTTCAGTGACTGGTGTACAAGGACATCCAGGTCCCTTTGTACATCAACATTTCCCAATCTATCCCCACCATCACGGAAGCCAGTCTTCGGCCAATTCGATTCACTCCACGTGATATCAAGAAACGGCTGAGTGCACTGGATACAGCAAAGGCTATGGGCCCTGACAACATCCCAGCTGTAGTGTTGAAGACTTGTGCTCCAGAACTAGCTGCGCCTCTAGCCAAGCTGTTCCAGTACAGCTACAACACTGGCATCCACCCGACAATGTGGAAAATTGCCCAGGTATGTCCTGTCCACAAAAAGCAGGACAAATCCAATCCGGCCAATTACCGCCCCATCAGTCCACTCTCAATCATCAGCAAAGTGATGGAAGGTGTCGTCGACAGTGCTATCAAGCGGCACTTACTCACCAATAACCTGCTCACCGATGCTCAGTTTGGGTTCCGCCAGGACCACTCGGCTCCAGACCTCATTACAGCCTTGGTCCAAACATGGACAAAAGAGCTGAATTCCAGAGGTGAGGTGAGAGTGACTGCCCTTGACATCAAGGCAGCATTTGACCGAGTGTGGCACCAAGGAGCCCTAGTAAAATTGAAGTCCATGGGAATCAGGGGGAAAACTCTCCAGTGGTTGGAGTCATACCTAGCACAAAGGAAGATGGTAGTGGTTGTTGGAGGCCAATCATCTCAGCCCCAGGGCATTGCTGCAGGAGTTCCTCAGGGCAGTGTCCTAGGCCCAACCATCTTCAGCTGCTTCATCAATGACCTTCCCTCCATCATAAGGTCAGAAATGGGGATGTTCGCTGATGACTGCACAGTGTTCAGTTCCATTCGCAACCCCTCAGATAATGAAGCAGTCCGAGCCTGCATGCAGCAAGACCTGGACAACATCCAGGCTTGGGCTGATAAGTGGCAAGTAACATTCGCGCCAGATAAGTGCCAGGCAATGACCATCTCCAACAAGAGAGAGTCTAACCACCTCCCCTTGACATTCAACGGCATTACCATCGCCGAATCCCCCACCATCAACATCCTGGGGGTCACCATTGACCAGAAACTTAACTGGACCAGCCATATAAATACTGTGGCTACGAGAGCAGGTCAGAGGCTGGGTATTCTGCGGCGAGTGACTCACCTCCTGACTCCCCAAAGCCTTTCCACCATCTACAAGGCACAAGTCAGGAGTGTGATGGAATACTCTCCACTTGCCTGGATGAGTGCAGCTCCAACAACACTCAAGAAGCTCGACACCATCCAAAATAAAGCAGCCCGCTTGATTGGCACCCCATCCACCACCCTAAACATTCACTCCCTTCACCACCGGCGCACTGTGGCTGCAGTGTGCACCATCCACAGGATGCACTGCAGCAACTCGCCAAGGCTTCTTCGACAGCACCTCCCAAACCCGCGACCTCTACCACCTAGAAGGACAAGGGCCGCAGGCGCATGGGAACAACACCACCTGCACGTTCCCCTCCAAGTCACACACCATCCCGACTTGGAAATATATCGCCGTTCCTTCATTGTCGCTGAGTCAAAATCCTGGAACTCCCTTCCTAACAGCACTGTGGGAGAACCGTCACCACACGGACTGCAGCGGTTCAAGGCGGCGGCTCACCACCACCTTCTCGAGGGCAATTAGGGATGGGCAATAAATGCCGGCCTTGCCAGCGACGCCCACATCCCGTGAACGAATAAAAAAAAAAAATAATACTCTGCCTTTCTGTTTTTCCTTCCGAAGTGGATAACTTTACATTTATCCACATTATACTGCATCTGCCATGTATTTGCCCACTCACTCAACTTGTCTAAATCGCCTTGAAGACTCTTTGCATCCTCCTCACAACTCACGATCCTACCTAGTTTTGTGTCGTCAGCAAACTTGGAAATATTACATTTGGTTCCCTCATCCAAATCATTGATATATATTGTGAATAGCTGGGGCCCAAGCACTGATCCCTGCGGTACCCCATTAGTCACTGCCTGCCGCCCCGAGAAAGACCCATTTATTCCCACTCTCTGTTTCCTGTCTGTTAACCAATTTTCAATCCATGCCGGTATATTACCCCCAATGTCATGTGCTTTAATTTTGCACACTAACCTCTTATGTGGGACTTTATCAAGGGCGTTCTGAAAATCCAAATAAACCACACCCACTGGTTCTCCCTTATCTATTCTACCAGTTACATCCTCAAAAAACTCCAGTAGGTTTGTCAAACATGATTTCCCTCTCATAATCCATGTTGACTTTGTCTAATCCCATTGATATTTTCTAAAAGTCCTGGTATCACATCCTTTATAATAGACTCTAGCATTTTCCCTACTACTGATGTTAGGCTAACTGGTCTGTAGGTCCCTTGTTTCTCTCTCCCTCCTTTTTTAAATAGTGGGATTACATTTGCCACCCTCCAATCTGCAGGAACTGTTCATAATCTATAGAATTTTGGTTTTCTGATGAACAGTCCTTGCTCTTGTGGAGGTGCTCGTATTGCTATATGGGTGCAATCGATTACACCCTGCACCTGTGGGAAGCCAGCCACAGCATGGAATTCGACTGCCCTCTCTGTCTGGCTGAGGTCGTCCATGGGGAAGTTGACGTAGTGCGAGACCCTGCGAAACAAGCCATCGGTGACCTGCCTTATGCACTTGTGTGCAGATGACTGAGAGACCCCGGCGAGGTCCCCGGTGGCACCCTGGAATGATCCGGAGGCAAAGAAGTTGAGGGTAGTGGTGACTGTGACAGCGACAGGTAAGGAGATGCTGCTCGCCCCAGCCGGGAGCAGCTCGACATGAAGGAGGCTGCAAATGTCTGCGACTACCTGGCGATTGATTCTGAGCCTCCGTATGCATTGCTCCTCAGAGAGGTCCAGGAAGCTGAGCCTCGGTCTGTAGACCCTGTTGTGAGGGTAGTGTCTCCTGCAACGTCGTTCCGGCTGTTGTTGCCCTCCGTGCTCTTGTGCAGGAGCCTGTGGCGCAGCACTGTGTTGTGGAGCTCCATGTGGTGGAGGTGGACGCCGTGCCTGGCGAGGCTGGTGATGTTGCTCGTCCTCGGATGAAGTGGTGAATGCAGCCATGGCGTCTCCCATCCTGACGGTGTGAGTTTGAGGGGGTCCGCAAAGTTGGTAAATATGTTTGCACAGCAGAGTTTTGGGTGGAAAGTAAGAATTTTGAGTGAAAACACAAAGGTTTTGCCGCCAAAATTTTGTCTGAAGTGACAAAGTGCCCTGCTGCAATAAATGAGGTTTTCTCCCCATCTGTCAAATAATCATTTGCATCTCCCACTGGCTGCTGGCTGAAACACGTCTGTTGCAACAGGGGGAGTTTCCCACAGCACGGGAAACACGCCTGCCAAAATGTCTAGTCAATCAAGTAGTCCAAGTACTTTAACTATCTGACAAACTATGCAAATTAAAGCTGGCGGGACTCCCGCACTCTGGTGGCGTGCGCGCACCCGCACGGGACACCGGGGAAGCCGGAAGTCAGCGGGTTGGAGCCAGGCTCCGAACTCGCTCCGGATTTTAGCGATTTTCGGAGCCCTCCTGCCCCCAACACACCTGCTCCATCATCCGAAAATCATCCCCCTTGAATTTAAAATTCCTGTCCTCGTGTTCAAATCCCTCCATGACCTCGCCCCTCCCTATCTCTGTAACCTCCTCCAGTCCTACAACCTTCCGAAATCTCTGTGCTCCTCCAATTCTGGCCTCTTGCGTATCCCCGATTTCCTTCACTCCATCATTGGCGGCTGTGCCCTAAGCTCTGGAATTCCCTCCCCAAACTTCTCTACCTCTCTCTCCTCCTTTAAAACACTCTTTAAAACCTAACTCTTTGACCAAGTTTTTGGTCACTTGTCCTAATATCTCCTTATGTGGCTTGGTGTCAAATTTTCGCTGATAACATTCCTGTGAAGCACCTTGGGACGTTTTACTATGTTAAAGGCGCTATATAAATGTTGTTGTCACTGTCAGATATCATTTTATAGTATACCTTCTACAGACAGTTAAATGGTTAAAAATATAAAAATTAATGATAGGCCGATGGATTAATTACAAAAATAATCTCACTCTGCAGGTCAGGTGAGAATAGTCTACTTGAGCCTTTCTCGCTGTTTATGTTGTCAGCTCGATGAGGTTACCATCTGATAATTACTCAGACACATTCCCTATTCTCCCCACACTTGAATCTGCCTCACCATAGAGATCACAGCAACGCTAATTTCAGAATCAATCTGAAATTGACACGGCCATCATTGAAATCAACACATGATTGAGAAGTGCAGGATCGTTGTAGTCTGTCCTTGTAGTCATTAATCATTCCTTATTACAAGCAAAGAATCCTTGCATATTGTTTAAATTGCTCCTACGTGAGCACTGCTCCTTCACCAATTACACTACGTCATTGAGATAGTTGCGATTCCAATTGTCTAAACCATAGCAATTAACAGAAGCTGCAGCAGCAAAGGAGAGAGAGTCAACACTTGATCCAAATTAAAAAACAAATTTAAAAATCCCTGTGATCTTTAATGAGTCGCTGTCCAATAGAATTACTTCATCTCTCCAGTACTGGATGTATAAACTGTCGAAACTCTGTTTGCTGTAGAGATTTACCCTTTTCATCTTGCTCCTCTCCAAGGAGCTCTCGAATATGAAAGATGTTCTGTGTGTGACCTGATGACCTGACCTCACAACCACAAGTAGCAAATAACACTGTGGAGCTCTGGTGTGAGATGAATATTATTCCCTTGCCCTTTACGCTGAGATGTAGTGAGATGGTGTGCTATTTTG
This sequence comes from Heptranchias perlo, assembly GCF_035084215.1. Taxonomy (NCBI): domain Eukaryota; kingdom Metazoa; phylum Chordata; class Chondrichthyes; order Hexanchiformes; family Hexanchidae; genus Heptranchias; species Heptranchias perlo. Next base: position 2,509,312 of record NC_090362.1, read on the forward strand.
AGCAGTATTTTAACAGTATACAGTGGATACGCACCAACCCTGTGACCAACCGCAAACTATATTCATGTAAAACTGGAGGAATAGCTTCATAAACATCTTTTGAAGTGCGCTCCAAAGCCTCAGTTAGTTATCAGTTCATCTCCGAAACTGAGGAAAGAGTAAAAAAGTCACATCTTAAATGTGGCAACAACATTTTTCAAAAGCTTTTTAAGTCCCCAAGTGCTGCTCTTTACCTTCACCAAGGTAAGAGAGATGAGATACTGCGAACTGGAACACTTTCCATTTCAGGCTCCCAGTGTCAATATGAAGCATACAGCTCAGCCAAGAAGTAGTGAAACTCCCTCTACTGTGCCCCAACAATGTGCCTCGCCGCAAACCTCAAACAAGGACCCCCGCCCCCCCCCCCACCAAGTGCACCAGCAGACAACAGGAGCATTCTTTTTACTATTTCACACACCAACCATTCTTAGACCTCTCATGCAGAGTTTTGCTATAGGAATGGGAGAAAGAAAGCCTTGCATTTATATAGCGCCTTTCATGACCTCAGGACGTCACCAAGCACTTTACAGCCAATGAAGTACTTTTAATGTGTAGTCACTGTTGTAATGTAGGAAACGCAGCAGCCAATTTGTGCACAGCAAGATCGCAGCAATGTGATAATGTGAACTCCCCTGCTCTTCTTCGAATAGTGCTGTGGGATTTTTTGAGAGGGCAGACGGGGAACTCGGGTTACTGTCTCATAGACTGAAACTGCTTAAACTCATTTCACACAGGGCACTTACAGCCAGCAGACAAAGGAGACTTTCACCAGCCTGGCCTGGAATTGACTCCATGTCCTAGAGGTGAAAGGCCAGTATCTAACAGGCTGTGTCATCCAGTACCCCTCCCCAGAGCTATGTCTAGAAGTGAGGTGAAGCTGGAGAATACTCTCATCGTTCTGAACCAGTTGAGGCTGTGGGCATGGGCTTGTTCATTGGAAGAGAAAGGATGGGTAACTCTGGAGCAAAGCTCTGGCTTGGGACAGATTCGATGAAGATAAGCTCAGACTTTTACTGAGCCAGGATTTGTGATAAACATAAGATAGATTGATGATATTCAAAGGGGCGTGGACTAATTAAAGCAACGAGCTGAGGAATGGCGATCGTTTGAATGTAGATAAATGTATGGTTATGCACATTGCAGCAGGAAACATATACACAATGATGTAAATTTGCAAGGATGGAAAAGGATTTGATTGCAATTAATGATTATTTACTGAAAGAATCCAGTTGACATGAAGCTGTTTTTGCAGTGCTAATTACGTACGTGAATACATTGTCAAAGTATCTGATCAAAGTTCAAACACATTATTGTAATGATCTATACAGTATGGCCATGTTTGGAATATTGGGCTAGATTTTCTGCCTATTCAGAGCAGATGGATGGAAAATTTGGTATTCTGTGGAATTTTGGGCAACCCATCCTCTAAAGGACATTAAGCAGGGTTCAGAGAAGAGTGACAAGGATAACTCCAAGGGTTAGAGCTCTATGAAAGAAAAAAAAGACTTGCATTTATACAGCACCTTGCATTACCTCAGTACGTCTCAAAGCGCTTTACTGCCAATGAAGTACTTCTGAAGTGTAGTCACAAATGTTATGAAGGCAAATGCAGCAGCTAATTTGCACACAGCAAGGTCTCACAAACAGCAGGTGAGATAATTGACTAGTCTGTTTTGCTGATGTTGATTGAGGGATAATTGCTAGCCAGGACATGAGGAAAACTCCCCAGCTCTTCTTCAGTTAGTGCCTTTTAAGTTCACCTGAATAGATAGACAGGGCCTCAGTTTAATGTCTCATCTGAAAGACAGCACCACGAATGATGCAGCACTCCCTCAGTACTGCATTGGTTATGTGGTCAAGTTCTGGTATGGGGCTTAAACCCATAACCTCTTTGGACTCAGAGATGAAAGAGCTACGAATTGAACCAAAATGTCACTTAAAAAACATATGGGGCAAGAAATTCAATGGCGCCGCGCAAGTATTTCGGTTGCAAAGCAGAAGCCGAAGTCTTCAATATGAGATGGAGGAATCATACGCTCATTACAAGCTGATGTGTGCCATCCGCCATATTGTATATGCAAAACAATAAGCATCCAGGCCCGCAGTTGGGATCCCCCCTGCAATATCGGTGTGACCTGAGGCAGCCAGCGCCGGGTAAACCAGGTCCACATGTGGTCGAATAGGCGGTCCTTAGTTCTTAAAGGCACCGCTGTAGGATGACACCAGAAAAATAAGTTTGTTATCATAGAGTCATAGAGTCATAGAGCACGGATAGAGGCCCTTCGGCCCATCGTGTCCGTGCCGGCCATCAGCCCTGTCTACTCTAATCCCATATTCCAGCATTTGGTCCGTAGCCTTGTATGCTATGGCATTTCAAGTGCTCATCCAAATGCTTCTTGAATGTTGTGAGGGTTCCTGCCTCCACAACCCTTTCAGGCAATGAGTTCCAGACTCCAACCACCCTCTGGGTGAAAAAGTTCTTTCTCAAATCCCCTCTAAACCTCCCGCCTTTTACCTTGAATCTATGTCCCCTTGTTATAGAACCCTCAACGAAGGGAAAAAGCTCCTTAGTATCCATCCTATCTGTGCCCCTCATAATTTTGTACACCTCAATCATGTCCCCCCTCAGCCTCCTCTGCTCCAAGGAAAACAAACCCAATCTTCCCAGTCTCTCTTCATAGCTGAAGCGCTCCAGCCCTGGTAACATCCTGGTGAATCTCCTCTGCACCCTCTCCAAAGCGATCACATCCTTCCTGTAGTGTGGCGACCAGAACTGCACACAGTACTCCAGCTGTGGCCTAACCAGTGTTTTATACAGCTCCATCATAACCTCCTTGCTCTTATATTCTATGCCTCGGCTAATAAAGGCAAGTATCCCATATGCCTTCTTTACCACCTTATCTACCTGTTCCGCCGCCTTCAGGGATCTGTGAACTTGCACACCAAGATCCCGCTGACCCTCTGTCTTGCCTAGGGTCCTCCCATTCATTGTGTATTCCCTTGCCTTGTTAGTTCCTCCAAAGTGCATCACCTCGCACTTTTCCGGGTTAAATTCCATTTGCCACTGTTCCGCCCATCTGACCAACCCATCTATATCGTCCTGCAGACTGAGGCTATCCTCCTCGCTATTTACCACCCTACCAATTTTTGTATCATCAGCGAACTTACTGATCATACCTTTTACATTCATATCCAAGTCATTAATGTAGACCACAAACAGCAAGGGACCCAGCACCGATCCCTGTGGTACCCCACTGGCCACAGGCTTCCAGTCACAAAAACAACCTTCGACCATCACCCTCTGCCTTCTGCCACTAAGCCAGTTTTGTATCCAAAGTGCCAAGGCACCCTGGATTCCATGGGCTCGTACCTTCTTGACCAGTCTCCTGTGGGGGACTTTATCGAAGGCCTTACTGAAATCCATGTATACCACATCCACTGCGTTACCCTCATCCACACGCCTAGTCACCCCCTCAAAAAATTTAATCAAATTAGTCAGACATGATCTTCCCTTGACAAAGCCATGTTGACTATCCCTGATTAATCCTTGCTTCTCCAAGTGGAGACTAATTTTGTCCTTCAGAATTTTTTCCAATAATTTTCCTACCACTGATGTTAGGCTCACTGGCCTGTAGTTCCCCGGTATTTCCCTACTCCCCTTCTTGAATAATGGTATTACATTAGCGGTTCTCCAGTCCTCTGGCACATCCCCTGTGGCCAGAGAGGTTCTGAATATATGTGTCAGAGCCCCCACAATCTCCTCCTTTGCCTCACACAGTAGCCTGGGATACATTTCGTCCGGGCCTGGGGATTTATCCATTTTTAGGCCTGCTAAAACCGCCAATACCTCCTCCCGCTCGATGTTAATATGTTCGAGTATATCACAGTCCCCCTGCCGTATTTCTATGTCTACATCGTCCTTCTCCATAGTGAAAACAGATGCAAAAAATTCATTTAGAACCCCTCCTACATCTGCCGGCTCCACACACAGATTGCCATTTTTGTCCTTAATGGGCCCTATTTTTTCCCTAGTCATCCTCTTACCCTTAATATACTTATAAAACATCTTAGGATTTTCCTTTATTTTGCTCGCCAGTGTTATTTCATGGCCCCTCCTTGATCTCCTAATTTCTTTTTTAAGTATCCCCCTGCACTTTTTGTACTCCTCTAGGGCTTCCTCCGTCTTTAGCCTTTTGTATCTGCCAAAAGCCCTCCTTTTTTTCCTAATCCATTCTCGTATATCCCCTGACATCCAAGGTTCCCTGGAGTTCTTGGAACCACCCTTGACCTTTACAGGATCATGTTGCCATTGTATGGTCTCAATCTCCCTTCTGAAAGACTCCCATTGCTCCGATGCGGATTTTCCTACAAGCAGCTGATCCCAGTCCATTTTGGCCAGATCCTGCCTTATCCTATTAAAATCGGCCTTCCCCCAATTTAGAACCTTTATTTCCGGCCCCTCCCTGTCCTTTTCCATGACCACCTTAAATCTCACCGAATTATGGTCACTGTCACCAAAGTGCTCACCTACTAGCACTTCTTCCACTTGGCCGGCCACATTCCCAAGAATTAGGTCCAGTACCGCCCCCTCTCTTGTAGGACTTTCTACATGCTGGCTCAAAAAGCTCTCCTGGATGCACGTTAAGAATTTTGTACCCTCTAAGCCTTTTACACTCTGAGTATCCCAGTTAATATTGGGGAAGTTGAAATCCCCCACTATTATTACCCTATTATTTGCACAATTTTCTGAGATTTGCCTACATATCTGTTCCTCTATCTCCCCCTGACTGTTTGGGGGGCCTATAGTACACTCCCATCAAAGTGCTTGCCCCCTTTTTGTTTTTAAGCTCCACCCATATGGCCTCATTAGAGGAACCTGCTAATATATCATCCCTCCTTATGGCAGTAATTGATTCTTTAATTAATATTGCGACCCCCCCTCCTCTTATACCTCCCCCTCTGTCTCGCCTGAAGATTCTGTACCCCGGAATATTGAGCTGCCAGTCTTGCCCCTCCCTCAACCATGTCTCTGTGACAGCAACAATATCATACTCCCATGTGTTTATCAACACCTTCAGTTCATCCACCTTATTCGCAAGACTCCTTGCATTAAAATAGATGCCATCCAGCCTTGCCCTCACATATTTGCCCTGTCTTCCAAGCTGACTTGTTTTTTTCTCTATATTTGGCTGCACATCACCCCCTATTGTAGCTCCACTCTGTATCCCATCCCCCTGCCAAGTTAGTTTAAACCCCCCCCAACAGTGCTAGCAAACCTCCCCGCAAGGATATTTGTCCCGCTCTGGTTCAGGTGCAACCCGTCCGACTTGTACAAGTCCCACCTTCCCCAGAAGCAGGCCCAGTGATCCAGGAAACTGAAACCCTAAACAAAAACTGAACTGAATGTGGAACTGGGAGCAGTTGGAGTGCTCCTAAGGAGTACTTTGCACCTGTCTTTACCAAGGACGAAGATGCTGCCAAAGTCACAGTAAAAGAGGAGGTAGTTGAGATACTGGATGGGTTAAAAATTGATAAAGAGGAGATACTAGAAAGGTTAGCTGTACTTAATGTAGATAGTGGTGGGGAGGCTTTTAGAAACGTTAATCTGGGACAAAATTAATAGTCACTTGGACAAGAGTGGATTAATAAAGGAAAGCCAGCACGGATTTGTTAAAGGCAAATCATGTTTAACTAACTTGATTGAGTTTTTTGATGAGGTAACAGAGAGGGTTGATGAGGGTAATGCAGTTCATGTTGAATATATGGACTTCCAAAAGGCGCTTGATAAAGTGCTGCATAATAGGCTTGTCAGCAAAATTGAAGCTCATGGAATAAAAGGGGCAGTGGCAGCATGGATACAAAATTGGCTAAGTGACAAGGAAAAAGGGAGTAGTTGTCAACGGTTGTTTTTCCGAATGGAGGAAGGTATACAGTGATGTTCCCTAGGGGTCGGGACAAGGACCACTGCCTTTTTTTATTGCTTTTCTTGATATATATTAATGACTTGGACTTGGGTGTACAAGGCACAATTTCAAAATTTGCGGATGACACAAAATTTGAAAATGTAGTAAACAGTGAGAAGGAAAATAATAGACTTCAAGGGAGCAGACACATGGCAGATGAAATTTAACGCAGAGAAGTGCGAAGTGATACATTTTGGCAGGAAGAATGGGGAGAGACAATATAAACTAAATGATACAATTCTAAAGGGGGTGCAGGAACAGAGAAACCTGGGGGTATATGTGCACAAATCTTTGAAGGTGGCAGGACAGGTTGAGATAGCGGTTAAAGAGCATACAGGATCCTGGGCTTTATAAATATAGGCATAGAGTACAAAAGCAAGGAAGTTATGATGAACCTTTATAAAACACTGGTTCGGCCATAACTGGAGTATTGTGTCCAATTCTGGGCACCGCACTTTAGGAAGGATGTGAGGGCCTTAGAGAGGATGCAGAAAAGATTTAATAGAATGGTTCCAGGGATGAGGGACTTCAGTGGATAGACTGGAGAAGCTGGGATTGTCCTCTTTAGAGCAGAGAAGGTTGAGAGGAGATTTGATAGAAGTGTTCAAAATCATGAAGGGTTTAGATAAAGTAAATAAAGAGAAACTGTTCTCATTGGCGGAAGGGTCGAGAACCAGAGGACACAGATTTAAGGTGATTGGCAAAGGAACCATAGAATAAAAGGGGCAGTGGCAGCATTGATATGAAATTGGCTAAGTGACAGGAGACAGAGAGTGGTGGTGAACGGTTATTTTGCAGACTGGAGGAAGGTATACAGTGGTGTTCCCCAGGGGTCGGTACTAGGGCCACTGCTTTTCTTGATATATATTAATGACTTGGACTTCTGTGTATAGGGCACAATTTCAAAATTTGCAGATGACACAAACTTGGAAGTGTAGTAAACAGTGAGAAGGATAATAATAGACTTCAAGAGGACATAGACAGGCTGGTGGAATGGGCGGACACATAGCAGATGAAATTTAATGCAGAGAAGAGCGAAGTTTTGGCAGGAAGAACAAGGAGTGGCAATATAAACTAAATGGTACAATTCTAAATGGGATGCAGGAACAGATAGATCTGGGGGTATATGTGCACAAATCTTTGAAGATGGCAGAACAGGTTGAGAAAGCGGTTAAAAAAGCATATGTGATCCTGGGCTTTATCAATGCAGGCATAGAGTACAAAAGCAAGGGACTTATTATGAACCATTGTAAAACATTGGTTGAGAGGAGATTTGATAGAAGTGTTAAAAATCATGAAGGGTTTTGATAAAGTAAATTAAGAGAAACTGTTCCCATTGGCAGAAGGGTCAAGAACCAGAGAACACAGGTTTAAAGTGATTGGCAAAAGAACCAAAGGCAACATGAGGAAAACCTTTTTACACAGTGAGTGGAATGCGCTGCCTGAAAGGGTCGTGGAAGCAGATTCAATTGTGGCTTTCAAAAAGGAATTGGATAAATACTTGAAGGGAAAAAATTTGCAGGGCTATGGGGAAAGAGCAGGGGAATGGGACTAAACGGATTGCTCTTACAAAGAGCACAGGCTTGATGGGCCGAATGGCCTCCTTCTGTGCTGTAACCATTCTATGATTCTATGATAATGACCCCACATTAAAACTGCTCGCCATTGCCGGCCAGCGCCCTCCCCCACCCCGAACACTACTTTGACTCCACCCCCCTCCGACCGAATGACGACCCCCCCAATCCCCACTGTCACCCCTCCTGGCTGACCATTGCTATCCTCCCTCCTGATCGCTCCCTTCCTGTTGTACATGTCTCTGGATTCCCTCCTCCCAGTCACCTCCCTCTCCCGGTCCCATTGAAGGATGAACGATGCAATGGCCCAATATTTGAGTCCTCTTCTCCGGCAAGCTGCCTGCAGATGCCCATTAGGTGTCTGCAGCTCGCGGGTTTGATAATAATGAGGCCCGAGGCCAATATTAGAAGGGCCTCAGGCCAAACCATTTAGTTGCGAATGACTTTTTACCCCAGGATCTATTTTTGTTTAAATGCTGAGGAAATGGCTACGATCGAGTCAGGCAGATTATTTAACTGGGACTGTGGGGTGGAGGAGCATCTTAGAGGATCATTCCTCAGGGGATTAGGCAGGTTATGTAGAGTCCATGGGAGGGTTACATGTGATTCCATTTGAGGTAGGATTACATGTGATCCTCTTTGAGATAGGGTTACACGTGGTTCCATTTCAGGGAGGGTTACATGTGTTTCCAGTTGAGGGAGGGTTACATGTGATCGCACTCTTAGTGTCCTATTTGATCCTGAGATGAGCTTCCGACCACATATCCACTCCATCATCAAGACCGCCTACTTCCACCTCCGTAACATCGCCCGTCTCCACCCCTGCCTCAGCTCATCTGCTGCTGAAACCCTCATCCATGCCTTTGTTACCCACAAATTGGATTATTCCAATGCTCTCCTGGTTGGCCTCCCATCTTCCACCCTCCATAAACTTGAGCTCATCCAAAACTCTGCTGCCCCTTATCCTAACTCGCGCCAAGTCCTATTCTCCCATCACCCCAGTGCTCGCTGACCTACATTGGCTCCTGATCCGGGATCATCGTGATTTTAAAATTCTCATCCTTGTTTTCAAATCCCTCCGTGGCCTCGCTCCTCCCTAACTCTGTAATCTCCTCCAGCCCTACAACCCTCCAATTCTTGTCTCTTGCGCGTCCCCGATTTTAATCGATCCACCGTTGGCGGCCGTACCTTCAGCTGCCTAGGCCCTAAGCTCTGGAATTCGCTTCCGAAACCTCTCCGACTCTCTACCCCTCTCTCCTCCTTTAAGACGTTCCTTAAAACCTACCTCTTTGGCCAAGCTTTTGGTCACCTGTCCTAATACCTCGTTATGTGGTTCGGTGTCAAATTTTGTTTGATAATCACTCCTGCGAAGCGCCTTGGGCCGTTTTACTACGTTAAAAGGCGCTATATAAATGCAAGTTGTTGTTGTTGATTCCATTTGAAGCAGGATTACATGTAGTTCCATTTCAGGTACATTTACATGTGATTCCATTTAAAGTAGGGCTACATGTGATTCCAGTCGAAATGGGTTTTGTGGTCATTAATGAATCAGTCACCTTATTCTTCATTTTAAAGTTAATATTTTCTAGACATATTTTGAAACAAATGCATCATGAAGCACTGGGATGTGACAGCTCATCTGTAAAAAAACAGCTGGAAATGTCAGCAAGCATTAATAGTCACAGCTGACTGGAGTGAAATTCCAGTGAAGGCTCAGCATGGGATTTGTTATGGCAGCAGGTATTTCTCACATGGTGATGTCAGGTAGTTCCAGTAAGCTGCGAATTGTCGAGAGGGTTTTATTTTGGACAGTTTAATGTTTGTCACAATGGGATTGGGGGGCCAGCATTGATCTTATTTAGCTGTTTACTGTATCAAAATCTGAGGACTGCTCATTGCCCTGTCCACTCAATTTAATTTGTTTGTTATATAACAACTACCTTATCCTGTGTGTCCAGAGTGAGTACTGTATCTCCTACCCCTTGTTAGCATCTGTCGGTCTAAAGCAGAGTGGATTCAGTGAAGTGCACACATGACAGGTCTCCTTGATAGCGTTCATAGAGAGAAACTATTTCCTCTGGCGGGGGAGTCCAGAACAAGGGGACATCACCTTAAAATTAGAGACAGGCCGTTGAAGGGTGATGTCTGGAAGCACTTCTTCACACAAAGGGGAGTGGAAATCTGGAACTCTCTCCCCAAAAAGCTGTTTTGCCTGGGGGTCAATTGAAAATTTCAAAACTGAGATTGATATTTTTGTTCGGTGAGGGTATTAAGTGGTTGCAGAATCAAGGTGAGTAGATAGAGTTAAGAGACAGAGCAGCTATGATCTAATTGAATGGCAGAACAGGCTCGAGGGCCTGAATGGCCTCCTCCTGTTTCTATACTCCCTTCAAATAACACAAGATGTGGAATTGCATCGCAGGCAAACATCACAATGTGTTTTTCTTTTTGTTGTAATTGTTCTAATGCAGGCTTCCATCCTTAAGCCTCACCGAATTCTGGCAAGTTTACTTTTGAGTTATAGCTGGCAGTGAGACACCCATGCATTGAGAATCAGTGCTGCTGACACAAGTCTCAGTGCGATATCAGAATAGTGATGAATAAAGTCTTTGAAAGAGTCAGTGGCCTTTTTGTTCTCTGCGTTTATAATATGATTGCAGTAAAAACATTTCATGCTGCTTGTTTGAACAGGTTTACAGTTACACATTATTTAAGATGCTGATTGAAAAAAAAAGTCTGAGTGAGTAAATGCACCAAGTGGTGTGATACTAAGGATGCAAAGAGCAAGGAAGCTGCAGGTTTGATTCCTGGTTTGTGGTGAGTTTGCTGGTATCAGTTGGATTGGCAGACGGTGAATATGCAACTTACAAAAGGCAGATGAATGAAAAAGAAACATTGGAATATCTAGCGAGCTCCATGTTACCCATGGAATATTGTGGTCAGGCAGATATCTAGGGCAGAGAGGAACAACACTAACTTCATTCCTTTCACAAAGTTTAGCTTGGTATACAATGGGATATAACAGTCCATCAAACAATTATGAATGCCAATCACGTGAAATAATCGTTGTCCCCTACTTTGATGTAATTTTAGCCATATTTTATCTTTGATGCAAATTCTATGCAGCCAATCGGCTCGCAGTCGACCCTGATGGTTGTAAGTGATCATGGTTGCCCTGGTGTCTCCACACTTGGCAATACATACACGAGTTAAAGGAGCACTCTCATCATGAAAAAGTATGTGGCAAATTTAGGGAGGGAGAGAGGCCAGGAGAATCATCTGTCATCTCACCATAATGATACGATGAGTAAATGATGCAGTGCTGCATGTGACCTGGCATGTGTCACTGCATTATATGACTGGCCAATACTGGCCATGGAGATAGTGTCACTTTAATGCACAATCGGTCCACAGTTCTGTTCACTCAGTATCCTCTATGCTTGAGATATATTTTTACAATGCTAATAAAGAACAGTAGTAGTGTCATAGATTATACAGCCGATGCTATTTACAAAGGTACAAACAAATGGGTACATTTCATGACTACACCCTCCTGGCGCTGGGCATTGCTCCTGGATGATATTTATCCCTCAATCAGCATCACTAAAACAGATGATCTGGTCATTATCTCATAGTCCCCCAAGGATCTATCCTTGGCCCCCTCCTATTTCTCGGCGACATCATCCAAAAACAAATCAGGTTCTACATGTATACCGACAACACTTAGTTCTACCTCACCACCACCTCTCACGACCATCCACTGCCTTTGATTTGTTACGCTGCTTGTCCGACATCCAGTATTGGATGAGCAGAAATTTCCTCCAATTAAATATTGGGAATGCCTTGTCTTCGGTCCCTGCCACAAACTCCGTTTCCCTAGCCACCGACTCCATTCTTCTCCCTCGCCACTGTCTGAGGCTGAACCAGACCGTTCTCAACCTTGGTGCCCTATTTGACCCTGAGATGAGCATCCAACTTTATATCCTCTTCATCATCAAGACCGCCTACTTCCACCTCCGTAACATCGCCCATCTCCACCCCTGCCTCCACTCATCTGCTGCTGAAACCCTCATCCATGCCTCTGTTACCTCCAGACTTGACTATACCAATGCTCTCCTGCCCGGCTTCCCATCTTGTACCCTCCGTAAACTTGAGCTCATCCAAAACTCTGCTGCCTATATTCTAACTCGCACCAAGTCCCGTTCACCCATCCCCCCTGTGCTTACTGGCTTTCAGTCCATTACAACAGTGACTACACTTCAAAAGTACTTCATTAGCTGTAAAGCACTTTGGGATGTCCTGAGGTCGTGAAAGGCACTAAATAAATGCAAGTCTTTCTTTCTTCTTATTAGTTTTCATTAGTGGGACTGCACATTTGTAAAATTTACCTTATGGTGCCATATTTAAAGAGGAGAGCTCACAGTCAGGACTCTTTCCCCCCTTTGCCTTCTCAACCCCTGGAGGTGATATGGGTTCTTGTCCCGTTCAATATGCCACCTGATTGGCCGTTCTTCAGGTGAATGGAATGGTTCACTCCAGAATGTTCCATTCCTATTTCTAGCTGTTCAGAATTGTGAGATGTGATTAGAATGGATGAATATGGTTATGTAATGACATCAAATTAATCTGCAGTGAAGCATGACAGCAGCAGAAAATCACTCACGCTCTCCAATCTCTCCCCTTCAGTCTATTCAGGTAACATCAAGGGATTATGTCAAAGTGGGTCAGTGGAGCACTGCTGGGAAAAGAGCTCATGTCAGCACTGACCTTGTAAATTGAAGGGAGTAAAGACAGGCAGAGATAGAGAGAGAGTGAGTCATCCCAACAACTATCACCTACACACAATCATAGCTTCCAGTCCTGTTGCCAAGGACTATTTTACCTTCCACCTTAGGCAAACTACATATTGGTGTATGTCTTTTTCTAGCTATAATTAACGTAAGAACATAAGAACATAAGAAATAGGAGCAGGAGTAGGCCATACGGCCCCTTGAGCCTGCTCCACCATTCAATCAGATCATGCCTGATCTTCGACCTCAACTCCACTTTTCTGCCCACTCCCCATATCCCTTGATTCCCCAAATCTATCGAACTCAGTCTTGAATATACTCAACGATTGAGCATCCACAGCCCTACGGGGTTGAGGATTCCAAAGATTCACAACCCTCTTGGCGAAGAAATTCCTCCTCATCTCAGTCCTAAAACACCCACCCCCTATCATAGACTCTCCAGCCAGGGGAAACAGCCTCTCAGCATCTACCCTGTCAAGCTCCCTCAGAATCTTATATGTTTCGATGAGATCATCTCTCATTCTTCTAAATTCATGCTAAAGAATTTACTCTGTGAAGCACTCTAACTAAAACTAGTTTTCTTTCCTATAAATTAATACTGCAAAGTGCACATAATAATTATAAAAGGGTTCTTCGATGTGTAGGTTAACAGTTTGAGTGAGGCCAACATCTTCCTATTGATCTGGGGATTTCCTCCCTCCACAGTCACCTCTTCATATCCAGATTTTCTTAGCAAATCCCTGACTAGAAGATGCTTTTGTTTCTCCATTGAATAACACAACATCAATAAGGAAACGTTCCGAAAATGTACTGTGATAGGATAATGGACCCAACAAGTAACGTGGCATTACTGAAAGCTTTCTCTACGTTGTAATCACTACAGATTTCAATATACAAATGATCGGGAGGGGGCCGAGCAGAAGCCAGCAACGGTCTTTGGCACTGCAGTGCACCAGGGAGGAGCACTCCTGCACCTCCCGACTCCACATTTAGGTTAAGTATTTTTTTAAAAACTTACCTTATTGGTGGTGGCCTCCAGTGGTCTTTTTAAGGACCCGCTGGTTAGGCCGTATGTAGACCAGGTTTTCCTGAATGCAGCTGGCCTGGTGCCGGCTGCGTTTAGGGCAGCCCAATTTTCAAAGGGCACAGCACCTGTTTCAGGCCTGGGCCTGGATGCCTCTTCTGCTTCCTTTACCAATATGGTGGGGGGTGCACTTTCTGCGCTTATTGAGCGTGAGCGCACTGTCTGGCATATTGAATATTTAGGCGCCCATTTTGCACCTGAAAATGAGTGGGGCACAATTGAATTTCTAGGCCTGTGTCACTCCACTCTAGGACACTGGGCTTTCCACTGCCAGCCAGCGAGCCATCTCGCCTATCCAATCTTGTCATAACGTTACCGAAATGTAGGGACATCTCAAAATGTAAACAATCCTTTAGTGTCACTGTACTAATAAACTTTATTTAAGTATACTGGAAAGCACATTGTAGTTAAAGTCTCAGTACTAGTTTGTAATTAAACATGCATCCCAGAGCAAAGACCTAGGGCATCATTTTAGCACCCGCTATTGGGTACGTTCCTGGCAGGGGGGCTCCGAAAATCGGGGAATCCCGGAGCGGGTCCGGAGCCCGGCTCCAACCCGCCCACTTCCGGGTTCCCCACTGACGCGCCGGCGTGCGCGCGCAGCCCCCGCAGGTGGGAATCCCGCAGGCAATTAAAGCCAGCGGGATGCCACTTGAAAGTATTTATGTTGGTTGTTCAGGTCGTTTACAGACCTGATTGAGCTGTTTTATTAGGAGGGGTGGGATTTTACACTGAACTGAGACTGTTTCCCATACTGGGGGAAACACTCCCAGTTCAAACGGAGGTGTTGCAGCCAGCAGCCTGTGGCAGCTGCAAAGGTGCATTCGACAGGTGGCCACTCCGTAACATTGGACAAAGGTTGGCCTCCACCACCCTCCTCCTAACAAGAAAATTCACCGACCTGGAACTGCAACCCCGGTGTGAGGACATACTTACCTACCTTGCGGACCCCCTCAGATGTACATCTTCCGGATGGGGGCCGCCGTAGCTGCAGTCATGACCTCCTCGGAGGGCGAACAGCATCACCAGCCTCACCAGCCTCGCCGGCCACGCCGTCCACCTCTGACACGTGGAGCTCCACAACACAGTGCTGTGACACATCCACCTGTACAGCAGGAGGGAGGGCTACCGCAGAGAGAGATGCATCGCAGAGGGCACTACCCTCGCCACAGGGTCCACAGACCGAGGCTTAGCTTCCTGGACCTCTCTGAGCAGCAGTGCACACGGAGGCTCAGAGTCACTCAACATGTAGTCATGGACATCTGCAGCCTCCTTCATGCCGAGCTGCTCCCGGCTGGCCCAAGCACAATCTTCTTACCTGTCGCTCTCAAAGTCACCACTGCCCTCAACAACTTCTCCTCCGCATCCTTCCAGGGTGCCACCGGGGACATCGCCGACGTCTCTCAGTCGTCTGCACAAAAGAGCCCTGCAAATACACCTACACCCACTCTGCAGTGACACAATGGGTGGCATCAGTTGTGGGTCTTCATAGTGATCCTCAGGAAAGGGCATTATTGCACAAACCAGACAAGATTCGCAAAGACGTGGCAGTAGTGGTGCCAATATAATATGTAATGTGAGTTGGTCAGAAATTCAATATAAGTAAAAACCATGACAAACCCTCAAACACCCTTGTGCATCCCCTTCATGTTCACGACACGTTTGCCTTACGCTGCCTACTGCACATATGTGATGCATGCCCTGTGGCTGCAGCACAGGTAGTGGCAGGTTGAGTGAGGCTGACTGTGAAAGAGATGCACGAGAGGGTGAATATGAGATGGAGCCATGAGATTGTATGAGGATTGGGTTGAGTGGTAGTGGCGGGATGAGTACTGGCGAGGTGAGTAAGTGCAGGTAAGATGAGGATGAGGTTTGAGTGGGTATGAGGGGTGATGTGACAGAGTAGTGTTGGCGGTGCAGAAGGAGATGTGGGGTGGGGGCGGTGATGTGGCAGATGGAGTGTAGGGGAATGAATAAGTGTACTCACTTTGGCTGACCTACTGAGGTCATTGGAGCGCCTCCTGCACTGTATGCAGGTGGGCGATATGTTGGTGGTGCTGGTGACCTCCTCTGCCACCTTGAGCCAGGCCTTCCTGGTGGCAGAGGCAGGCCGCTTCCTCCCGCCCGCCGGGGAGAAGATCTCTGTCCTCCCCCTCCTCCTCACCCCATCTAATGATACCTGGAGTGAGGCATCATTAAACTGGGAGCAGCCTTCCCCCTGGGCTGCTCCATGCTGTCATTTTTTCTATTTGTTGCAGCATCTGTCAGTGGAGGACTGCCCCTTTAAATAGAGCTCCTCCAGCTGACTGAGCTTACTGCGTATGCACAGCCCGCCCGACGCGCAGATCAGCAGTGGGGAACCCGGAAGACCAGGTAAGTGGATCCAATTGGGCTGCGATCGCACAGGGGGCAGACTAATTTCACAGGGCGCGTTACCCAAACGCCCAATAGCCCCCCCGCCGCGAACCCGCAGCCCTGCTAACATCGAGCCCCCAGTCTTTGATATCATACTGCAGGTCACCAGTGTACAGACACTTGTTTGTATGAATGGATTAACACCTCCACTCTCAATAATTAACAACTCCACTCCCAATGGATTAACCCCTCCAGTCTCCATTATTAACCCCTCTACTCAATAATTAACCCCCCTCAATAATTAACACCTCCACTCCATAATTAACACCTTCACTATCAATAATTAACAACTCCACCCCCAATGGATTAACCCCTCCAGTCTCAATAATTAACCCCTCCACTCCCAATGAATTATCACCCCTGCTAAAATGGCAGATAAAGAAATTTCACACAAACATGTTAAGCATTTGACTGCAAATATCCCAGAAGGATTTCACATTCTGTGTACTTTTCAATCCATTTTGAGGTTCCATCTACCCAGCAACGGCGAATGTATAAAATCCCACAGCGCAATTTGAATAACAGGAAGTTCTTTGGTGTCCTGACCAACATATGATGCATGTGTGCATTGAGTGTATTGTGAAACTATGTTCAAACTATGCTTGGGTCTACAAAACTGCAAATCCTGTACTCTATATGGCTGAAGCACCCTCTTTATTAATAATATTTAACAAAGCTATCAACATTGGTGTGTGATTGTCAGTCACAAAAGAAAGAAACAAAAGAAACAAAACGTTTATATTCAGTTGATCACATCCTCTGAACACCTGAAAGTGCTTCATAACCAACAAATTACTTTTGAAGTGTAATCACTGTTTTTTTCTAGGCACATTACAACATTTCTACATTACAAGTGCCTACACTTCAAAAGTAAAGTGCTTTGGGACGTCCTGAGATCGTGAAAGGCATTATATAAATGCAAGTTTTTCTTTCTTTTTTCTTTCAAATGCAGCAGCCAATTTTTGCAAAGCAAGGTGCCATTAACATCAATGAGATAAATGACCAGATAATCTGCGTTTATTGGTGATATTGGTTGAAGTGTCTTCAAATAGTGCCGTGCGTTATTTTCTATCCACTTGAGAGGGCAGGCGGGGCTTAATGTCTCAACTGAAAAGGTGGCATCTCCGACAATGCCGCATTCCCTCAGTACTGCGCTGAAATGACAGCCTAGGTTACACTCAAGTCTCTGAAGTAGGGATTAAAGGTAAAATCTTATAGCAGGTCTCTACTGAACACACATGTTAGGAGTGTAACATTTCACACTATTATACACAGAGAAAAGTCATGAAACCATGCCTTTCACATTGTAAGTTGTAATACCTAATCATCATGTGAATTAGTTATTATTTTGCACTGTAAGAAGACCTT
The DNA here is from genome assembly GCF_035084215.1 of Heptranchias perlo. NCBI lineage: Eukaryota > Metazoa > Chordata > Chondrichthyes > Hexanchiformes > Hexanchidae > Heptranchias > Heptranchias perlo. Next base: position 2,526,545 of record NC_090362.1, read on the forward strand.
CCAACTTGAGCATTTTAGGAGGGTGAAGTGGGAGATCTAATAGAGTAAATACGGAGAAACTGTTTTCACTGGCAGGAGGGTCGGTAACCAGAGGACACAGATTTAAGATAAATGGCATAAGAACCAGAGGGGAGATGAGGAGAATTTTTTTCACGCAGAGAGTTGTTATGATTTGGAATGCACTGCCTGAAAGGGTGGTGGAAGCAGATTCAGTAATAACTTTCAAATGTGAATTGGATTTTTACTTAAAAAGGAAGGATTTACAGGGCTATGGGGAAAGAGCAGGGGAGTGGGATTAATTGGATAGCTCTTTCAAAGAGCTGGCACAGGCACGATGGGCCGAATGGCCTCCGTCTGTGCTGTAAGATCGTATGATTCTATGATTCTGGTAAGATGATTGGCTGGGATTCCAGGGATTGCCTTAGACTCCAAGAAGCTTTAGTTTGTCACAAATGCTTCACTTATTCTGTTTGACACGAATGCAGCACTAAAACAAGTGATGAGGTAAGTGGCTGTACATGAAGAAATGCAGACGGGGGTGAGCTAGAAGGTCTGTGTAAATAATGAGAAACTGCTGGAGCTCAACTGGGCTGTGAAAGTGTCATCACAAGCTACATATACAACCAAAGCTCAGGAATCCTCTTTGGGTATTGAATTTGAATGTCTATGTTGCATGATAAAGTAAAATTCACTCACATCATCCAAATAGCAGTTTAAATGTTTTAGTAAATTTCATCAGTCCTGTTAGTAATATATTGACTCTGTGTATATAATCATTCACAATATAATGTTAACATTTTGATATATTTATTGGGGGACTATTTTTCAGTTCTACTTGCTCATTAGCTAAGTCTGAGGACTTCTAATGGGGACAGTGAAGCCTCTTAGTCTTACTGTTCAGCTGCGGTGATGTTACTGTACCAACAGTGTCTTTGGCCATGGGTGAGGTGCCCTATTTCCCTTTGGTTCTCCTTTTATGGATTGTTGCTCCGTTCTAGTAGAGTACTGGGATGGTTGGAAAATCAGAGGGAGAGTTCTCTGCAAGCCAGTTTCATGCTCCTCCTTACAAGTCTGATTCACAGCAGCATTGGGAGAGTCTTAGGATCCAATCAATCAGCTACTCTCAGTCATGTAGGGGAATCCTACAGAGCGTATTGCTGTAGGATCAGACTCTGCACAAATCACTAGAAGCAAACAGATACAGCTATAATCAGTATTATAGTATTTTACCATTAGCCTGCTGGGTAACTGAGCTACTGACATCTAGCGTTAAATATTGAACATTAGTCACTCCGATCACACTGAATCACTTCAAGTAGTGTGAACCCAAGGATGATAACTCCGGTATTCACACCACGGGAATTATAAATACCCAAATAAGGCAAAAACATTACAGGTCCAATTTTACAAATTATTGAATGGAAAGTCCTGGGGGATGAAGCGTGTCCTCTTCTTCCCAAAATGCCCTCACGGTGGGTGAGGCTGTCTGCTGGGAACTCAATTTCGTAAAATCGGCCCTGTAATTTTGTCTTCAATTAAATTAACTGGGCCCAAATATGGCAACTGAAGCCTCTGGCGAATCGGAAAAGGAAATAAACTTTCCAGAATTTTATAGCTTTAGTCAGTTTTTGGAAGTATTGGATCTGAAATGTTCTTTAAATGGAAATAAGAACAACTTAAGATTTCATGAGCCATGTCCATTTCTTAAATATATAATAAATTATTCTAACAGACAGACTTCTCGCCATGTTATTCGTATTTCAGAAGTATCAGTGTCTCATTATAATTTGAGGGATGGTGGCGTCCACAAGAACTATTAATTTATTTCTATCTGGAGTGCAGAAAATGCACCAGCTACAAATATAATATCTGTAGCCATCGGCATGAAAGAAAGTGTGATTTCAAGATTAATAATATCAGAGATTAAAGAATATCCAAAAGAAATTAAGAGACACAATCACTTTAACTCCAAAATCGCACTTACCATTTTGAGCAATTGCAAAGAATTATACCTGACCCACCAAGTCAAACATTGGCATTTTTTTGTTAACTAACTAATATTGTTCAACAATACAAGGAAACCTAAGAATTCTACCCAAGAATTCACATTAGGAATGTCAAAAAGCACACAGGTACTTCAAGAAAAGAATTAAAACCAGAAGGACCAATCGCTATTTGCCAAGACTTATTGCACAAGTCACTTTGGGTGGTTTAGTGTGGAAGCCATTGAGGTCCATCGTTTAGAGAGCTAACACAAGCCTTTCCCTTTTCCCTAGCTGCCGTAAAATTGTTTTGTGTCAAGTATCAAAAGAAAGTAACACACAGCTCTGTATCCCTGTGAACATACCACACCTCTGTCCAATCCGCAATGCAGAACCAGCAGTGGAAGACGTGGACACCCTGGCAATGTACCATTCCTCCCCTTTCCTACTCTCCAGGCTGAAGAAGGATGATGCGAAGATAGGTCAGTATTTTAACAATTGTGAAAGAAAGTTGCAGGAAAATGAACAATATATTAAGCAGGTGCCTCCCCGCCAAAAAAAACACACATCCTAAAGCTGCTTCTTTCTTGCGAGAACCAATTAACAAAAGGCTGGAACATTCAGTAGCACTGTACGTTTCTCACAAGTGGCACAGTTTTGCATCCCCTAAGTTCCTTGGAGTTAGAATCAGAATCTGACAGCACAGAGGAGGCCATTCGGACCGTCATACCTGTGCCGGCTCTTTGAAAGAGCTGTTCAATTTAGTCCCACACCCTAGCAACCCTCTGTATGAAAAAAATTCTCCTCAATTCCCCTCTAGTTCTTTTGCCAATTATTTTAAATCTGTGACCTCTGGTTACCAACCCAATTGCCAGAGGAAACAGTTTCTCCCTATTTGCTCTATCAAAATTCCTCATAATTGAATACCTCTATTCAGTCTCCCCTTAACCTTCTCTGCTCTAAGGAGAACAATTCCAATCTCTCCATATAACTGAAGTCCCTCATCCCTGGTATCATCCTGGTAAATCTCCTTTGTACCCTCTCCAAAGCCTTGACATCATTCCTAAAGTGTGGTGCCCAGAATTGGACACAATACTCCAGCAAAGGCCTAACCAGTGATTTGTAAAGGTTTAGCATGACTTCCTTGCTTTTGTATTCAATGCTCCTATTTATAAAGCTAAGTATCCCATAGGCTTTCTTAACCGCCTTATCAACTTGCCCTGCCACCTTCAAAGATTTGTGAATATGCACCCCAGGTCCCTCTGCTCTTGCACCCTCCTCAAAATAGGACCATTTAGATTATACTGCTTCTCCATGTTGTTCCTTCCAAAGTGCATCACTTCACACTTACCCACATTAAATTGTATCTGCCACGTGTCTGCCCATTTCCCAAGTCTGAATCTGTCCTCCTGAAGTCTGATACTATCCCCCTCATTATTCACTACATTACCAAGTTTTGTATCATCTGCAAACTTCGAAATTTTACTCCCTATACCCAAGTCCAGGTCATTTATATAGAACAAGAAAAGCAACGGTCCTAATGCGGACCCTGGGGGAACCCCACTGCGTGCTTGTCTCCAGTCAGAAAAAGATCTGTTCAGCACTACTCTCTGCCTCCTATCCCTTAGCCAATTATATACCCAAGTTACCACCGTCCCTTTAATACTATGTGTTTCTATTTTCCGTATGTTGTCTGGTACTTTATCAGATGCCTTTTGAAAGTCCATAAAAACAACATCTACTACACTACCCTCTTCAACCCTCTCTGTTACTTCATCGAAGAAGTTGCAGGACACTATGAAATCTATCAGAGTTTCCTAAAATCTGTATAAAATGCTATGCTATCGACTGGTGAATTTTACAGGGCCTCACAGAATTTCAGGAACTTTGCACTGCAAATGTAGTCCAAGATAAACCTACGGTCATATTGATTTGCATCGCAGCCACCATAGTAATTGTAATGGTTTAGCAAAAAGAACAAGGGCACAGTCTGTCTCACTCTGTGGGCTCGATTTTAGCAGGCCTGCGGGTTCCCAGCGGGTGGTCCTCCGGGAGCGTGGAAAACGCGGACGGCTAATTGCGTGCGTCCCCCGCGCGATCGCGGGATAATTGAACTGCTTAAGCCCTGCTTCCGGGTTCTCCGCTCCCCAGCTGCGTGCCGGCGGGCTGCGCATGCGCAGTACCGTCGACTCGATGTAGGAGCTCCACTTAAAGGGGCAGTCTCCCAAAGCCCCTCCTGCTGCAATCAGTAGGCTAGAGATGATGGCTCACCCGAGGGGAAAGGCTGCGCCACGTTTTTCGGACCTTGCGCTGCAGCTGATGCTGGAGGGCGTGAGGAGGAGGAGGGACACGCTCTTCCCTGCGGATGGACGCAAGTGCCCTGTCACCGCCACCAGGAAGGCATGGGCAGAGGTGGCGGCGGAGGTCAGCAGCAGGGCCAACACCCCAAGGACATGGGAGCAGTGCCGCAAGCGGTTCAATGACCTCACTAGGTCCGGCAAGGTGAGTACACCAACGCACCCTCCCACAACCCGTCCCCACCATCACGCCAAACAGATCACAACCCCTCCTGCAGAGCCACCACAGCGCTCCCGCAGCAATCCTCACAGCCACTCACACCATCCTCGCCGTGCCCGCAAGTACCCACCATCCCTGTCCCCACCCGAACACTACCACACACCCCAATCCCCATGCAATGGGATGGGCATGTGGCACACGCATCCTCCCATCCATCTGCCCCACGCTCAACCCACCCACACCGATGCTCGATGCGTGTCACTATGCAATACGCACCCACTCACGCATCTGTGTTTTGCCTTGACAGGAGAAGAGAAGCAAGAACAACAGGGAAAGGGCACGCACCGGAGGTGGCTCGCCACACCTGGTAGACCTCACAGACGCAGAGGTGGAGGTGCTCGACCTCGCCCGCACGCCACATTGCCTGTCGGTCGCAGATGGCGAGTCTGTCGCTGCAGAAACGGCCGGTAAGGGAAAGCTGACACTCAACACCCATGATCGCGAGTGACCGTATCATCACCTGCCATCAGGCGCACCGTAACGTTGGTGCACATGCCTCATAGTGCCCTCTGTTCTCTTGCAGGGCCGTCTGTGAGCGCTGCGATTGAGGAGGGCGATTCCTCAGAGGACATGGCGGTCTCTGAGGGTGCTTCGTCACATCTGAGCCAACCATCCACCAGCGCAGAGACACGCACCTCGGTGGGTCCCCCTCGCCAACTAGTTGGGGTAGCACTTGGTGATTCACCGCGCACGAGTGAGCATGAGCAGACCCTGGTGGCAGGGGCAGCCGCGGAGGGTCCGCGTCGGTGGGAGCACTCATCTCCAGGCTCTGCTCAGCCGGACCCAGATGCTGAACCCAGGGGGCCACCAGTGAAAAGGAGAGTCGTCGAGGGGCACCAGCTAATTGCTGAGGTACTGGGAGAGGTGCCGCGCGCATTGTCCACAATTGTGCAGGCGATGGAGGAGTCCAACTCCTGCATGAGGGCATTGGTGGCGCAGGTACAGGAGGGTACCGGCGACATAGTGTCGCGGGTAGGTGCGGGAACGACTGCGGTGGAGGACAGGCTGGCCTCCCTCGAGCGTCACGCACAGCTCCACATCGAGTCCGTGCAGGCCCTGACAACGGCTGTACGGATTCAGGGTGAGCAACATTCCGCCGCCATAAACAGGCTGACGGATACACTAGGGGTGGCCTTGCAAGGCCTCACACATGCCATCCAAACTGCCGTCCAGCAGGGTGGAAGGGGTGATGTGGGCCGAGGCCACAAGAGGGATGATGGTGACCGGGGACATGGAAGCGGGGACGCTTCTCAAGGCGCCCCCACGTCCCACCCGTTGCCCCCCTCTCAACCAGTACCCGCAATGGTGCCTCCTCTCCAGGTGGCCGAGTCTGCCCCTGCCCCGGTGCAGGAGGAGCAGTCTGTGGAGGTGCCCTCACGGGCACCGAAACCCAGGGGCCGTCCGCCCAAAGCATCTACCCGGTCAGGGCGAGAACAGGAGCAACCTGCCACTACCTCTGCTGGAGCCACAGGGGTAGCACCACGTAGGGGTACCCGCAAAAGAAATCCAAAGGCGTTATAAGCACAAAGGGAATGCACCAGGGTGTCTGTTAATTTGTACACTTTTTGTTTATATTATCTCACATTGTACATATTAAACACTATATTTTCACCACTCCTGCCACCTCTCGTCCATTCTTCCGCGGCCTGTGCAATAGGTGCGTTCCGTGCAGCCCATCATGACGGCGAACACCTGCTGCCGCCCATTGGGCACACTGCTGTGGGTGCAGGAGTACTGGCAACAGTCTTCAGTGGAGGGGGCTGGTGTGGCCCCTCGCATGTGCAGGTGAGGAGATGCGAGCGCCTCGCACTGTCTGACTCTAGGAGAACCGTTGACGTATGAGTGCCTCCCTGGCCCAGCGAGCATCCCAGTGAGTCGTGGTTCGGTGCATGGGTCGTCCACCATCCTCTGGCGCGTCCGCGTCCTCCTCCTCCTCCTCCTGCTCCTCCTCCTCATCGCCGTCCTCAATGCGGGTGGCGGGTGTGGATTGGGCCTCCTCCAGCGGCACCCCTCTCTGTAGTGCCATGTTATGCAGGGCACAGCAGACAACTATGATTCGTCCCACTCTGAATGGTGTGTATTGGAGCGCTCCCCCAGAACGATCAAGGCACCTGAAGCGCATCTTGAGCAGCCCTATGGTCTGCTCAATTGTAGACCTGGTAGCAGTGTGGCTGTCATTGTACCGACGCTCCGGCTCGGTGATGGGGTTCCTCAGAGGCGTCATGAGTCACGTGTGTAGGGGATACCCCTTGTCGCCGAGGAGCCAGCCGTTGCCGGCGTTGGGTGCCTGGAGGATGGGCGGGACGGTGGACTCCCTGAGGGCGAAGGCATCGTGGCAGCTGCCGGGGTATCTGGCGCACACGTGTAGGAATCTCTGGCGGTGGTCACAGATGAGCTGGGCGTTCATGGAGTGATACCCCTTCCTGTTGATGAACAGCCCTGGCTCATGCGGAGGTGCCCGTATTGCGATGTGGGTGCAGTCGATTACACCCTGTACCCATGGGAAGCCAGCCATGGCATGGAATCCAACCGCCCTCTCCATCTGGCTGCGCTCGTCCATGGCGAAGTTGATGTAGTGCAAGGCCCTGCGGAACAACCCATCGGTGACCTGCCTTATACACTTGTGTGCAGACGACTGACAGACCCCGGTGATGTCCCCGGTGGCACCCTGGAAGGATCCGGATGCAAAGAAGTTGAGGGCAGTGGTGACTTTGACGACAGGTAAGAAGATGCTGCTTGGTCCATCAGGGAGCAGCTCGTCGTTAAGGAGGCTGCAGATGTTGGCGACTACCTGGCGATTGACTCTGAGCCGACGTATGCACTGCTCCTCGGAGAGGTCCATGAAGCTGAGCCTCGGTCTGTACACCCTGTGCGGAGGGTAGTGCCTCCTGCGACGCATCTCTCTCTGCGGTTGCCCTCCCTCCTGCTGTGCAGGTGGGTGTGCCACAGCACCGTGTTGGGGGGCTCCACGTCTCCGAGGCGGACGGCGTGGACTGCGAGGCTGCTGGGGCTGGTCATGCTGTTCGTCCTCCGAGGATGTCAACGCACTACCCATCTGGCAGGTGTTGGTCTAAGGGGTTGTGCAGGGTAGGTAGGTGGTTCCTCGCACTGGGGCTGCGGTTTCGCGTCGGTCTGTCCTCTGGCTTGAAATAGACTATAAATACTGTGGAAAATGTCACTTCAAAAACAAAGCGATCTGCCCTGCATCGCGGTCGGAGGTGTTACACAGGCAGAGAACAGGACCATTTCTAAGATGCTGTCTTTCGGATGAGACATTAAACCGAGGCCCATCTGCCCTCGTAAAAGATCCCACAGCACTATTTCGAAGGAGAGCAGGGGAGTTCTCCCTGTTGTCCTGGCCAATATTAATCCCTCAACCAACATCACTAAAACAGGTTATCTGGTCATTATCTCATTGCTGTTTGTGGGATCTTGCTGTGCGCAAATTGGCTGCTGCGTTCCCTACATTACAACAGTGACTACACTTCTAAAGTACTTCATTGGCTGTAAAGCACTTTGGGACGTCCTGAGGTGTGAAAGGCGCTGTGTAATGCAAGTCTTCTTCTTCTAAGTCAAAAAACAAAAGTCCAGAAATCAGAACAAAGCTAAGTCGCAGCTACATAGAATCATAGAGAGGCTACAGCACGGACGGATGCCATTCGGCCCATCAAGTCTGCACTGGCTCTATGCAAGAGCAATCCAGCAAGTCCCACTCCCCCGCCCTACATGCTGTAGATGAAGCTTCCGATGACTCAAATGAAGGTTACTGTCTGTGAGAGGCCAACGTGCCAAACAGTATGTCAACACACTTATAAATAACAAACACGTTAGATTGCAGCCAGACTGTGGTGCTATAGTAATGTGCTCCCTGAGAATTAATACCAGAGGCTGTTTAATGATTTAAGCAGCTTTGTTTCAGAGAACGGTCGATTGCTTTCAGGAAACCGGCCTTCAGAGAAAGAGGTGCCATTTTTGATTTTTTAAAAATCTTTTTGGGCTGGAGATGCCGGTCCAGTTATGTAGGGTATTCTCCCCCCTCCGAATAAGAGGCAGGCATTTGTTTGGCTCAAATTCTAGAATCATGAAACTGAAATTTGAATTGAATAGGGACTGAACGTATGAATAAAATGAGAGGGAAGTCAGTTGATAAATCTCCAATAACCTCCATCTATCAACTGCATCTTGCTTTCTCCACTGAACTCAGTATTTACTCCTGCAAAATAAGTTTTTAACAATACAAAGAAAACCGAAAAGATGTTTAAACTTACCTGCACAATGTCTGCGTTTCAAAAGACAACAACTTTTTTTCCATCTGAGGCCTGTGCCTATGTCAGATGCCTGAGCCTTGACCTCATGCAGGTTGCCAGGACAATCACTTAGGTGATAAGACTCAAGCCGACAGACTTTGCGTCAATGTTAAACTTGAGTAGTTTCAGCCCAACTGACTCCAAGACTAAAGGGAGTGAGATTCTCTCTGCCAAGGGGCTCCCTGCCTTGTTAGGTTGGGTTTTGCACCCTTAAATCCATGCTGACTCCCTCTCACCATCCCATCCCTATCTGAGTGTTTCATTATCCCCTCTTTCAGGGGATGCTGTCTAATACTTTAACAATAAAAGATTAGTCTGTAGTTTCCTGCATCATCCCTAGGCTCTTTATTTTAAAGATTGGTATTATCATTACCATACCACTGATATAGTATGGACTGGAGTATTGCAATCATATTTGGGCACCACACCACAGGCCTAAGAGGGGGTACAGCGTAGATTCACCAGAATGATATCGGGGCTTAAAGGGTTAAATTGCGACGACAGGTTGCATAAATGTGGCTTGTATTCCCTTGAGTTTAGCAGGTTGAGGAGAGATCTAGTTAAGGTCTTTAAAGTGATAAAAGGATTCGAGAGAGTAGGTACAAAAAAATGATTCCCTCTGCTGGGGGTATCCAAACAAGGGGACATAATCTTAAAATTAGAGCTAGGCCATTTAGGAGGGAAATCAGGAAGCAATTTTTTGCAGAGAGGGGGTAGAAATCTGGAATTCTTTCCCCAAAAGGCTGTGGATGCTGGGAGTCAATTGAAATTTTCAAGACTGAGATCGATAGATTTTTGTTGGGTAAGGGTTTCAAGGGATATAGAACAAAGGCAGGTAAATGGAGTTGAGGTACAGATCAGCCATGATCTAATTGAATGGCGGTACAGGCTCGAGGGGCTGAATGGCCTCCTCCTGTTCCAATGTGTTATTCAAATTTGAATGAAGGCGCTAAATAAAAGCCCTGATTTAAACATGCACATTTAAATAGAATCTTTTGGTAACACAATGGTGGGTTTTCAAGTCTGGGCAAGTGGCTAGTGCAAAGTGGAATTTTGTACCCTGCTGCAGCTACATAAAGGGTTGCAGCAGCCCTTTAAATGAAAGCAGTTATTTAACAGTTCAAATGTGGAGGTTGGAAATGGAATCTCTGGGCAAGTGATGGAGTGATGCAGGACCTGAACCCCTGCAATTAAGGGGTGGCAAAGTGGAAGTTCTGCTGCATGAGGTGGGTGTGAGGTCTGCCCACCACAAAGGAGACCAGCGTAGCATGCCTAGCAGGAGGTGGGGGCAGGATTAACTATGTGTGCGGTACTCACAAGGCTTGAGAACACATGTGGAAGATGACAGACCATAATAAACCTAACAAAATAAGGCAGCCCTAACTCTATACCAAGTATGCATGCCACTAAATGTTACCTGGCAACCTGCCACATAGTTACTGCTGGTCCCATCAAAATCTTTAGACAATCTTTGCTTGACATGCATCCCCGTAGTCCAGCAGGGCACATATTCATACTGCAACTTACAGCTAGAACATGAAACATACTCAGCTGCATGATGCATGGTCAATTATTAACACACAGGATGTTGAATCATAGAATCATGCAATCATACAGCACAGAAGGAAGCCATTCGGCACATCAGGCCTGTGTCTGCTGTCTGAAAGGGCTGTCCAATTAGTCCCATTCCCCTGCTCTTTACCCATAGCCCTGCATTTTTTTCCTTTTTAAGTATTTATCCAATTCCCTTTTGAAAGTTACTATTGAATCTGCTTCCACTGCCCTTTTGGGCAGTGTAAAAAAAATTCTCCTCATCACCCCCCTGCCTTTTTTGCCACTTATTTTAAATTTTAAAGCATATGCTCCTTAAACTTAAGACATCTCGAGAATATTTCTCTACTTGCAGGTAAGGTGGCATCCATTGCAAGGGAACAGACCCAGACAGGAAGAGGGCCTAGAAATGACATATTAATGGCAGAGGCCACCCTGGACATCCTTGTCTTCAACAGCATTGCCAGAGTGGTCAGGTAAAGGCAGAGCTTCTCCTCCCCAACCCCAGGGTCCTTCTGATTCTCGACACACGTGCACTCATACAAGCACAGCATCATGCACAGTATCTTGCAGTGCCAGTGGCCTAGAACAAGGCAGAACCTCACAGAAACCTCTATCACTCTCACCAACTTGTGCAAGCACCAGCATCAACTACACACTCCAAAAGTTTCAGTCACTGAGCTTGAGGAGGCACAGTGGTACAAAATGAGTCACAATTGAGGAGGAGCGGCGGTGCAAATACTCACTTCGTTATTTATTTTCTGGGAACCAGTCAGAAAACACTTACTTCATTGTTTCTGAGGAAATCTCTTTCAAACTTCTTGCCAAATTCTTTTTAGTGGTGATGTGGACTCCCCCCCCCCAATTTCGACACCCAGCAACTCCCATGAATAGATGTAATCGTTCGTTCACTGTGAGCAACACCATGGGAAATCTGATAGTATATTAAATGATTTCAAGATGAAGAGATGCAAAAGCAGTAATTCCTAATTGAAGATCAATTTCCAAAATTCTAACAGGTTTCAGCACAATCCCTAAACAGGAGCCCCTGGCTCACAGCAAAGACTGAAGCACTTATGTCTCAGATAAGCAGGCTTTTAAAGAGATCATCGGCAAAGCAGCCAGCTCCATGCTTTAGTGACTTGGAAGGTTGAGCAGGAGATCAGTAAATACTGCTGGTGTAAACACACACTGTTAAACACAGCTTGTGCCGCAGCTTCAGACCAAACCAGGACCATTTGTTCCGCTGATCAGACACTATACACTGCTCAGCACATTTCCTAATAGACCCAATTGCATGATCCCTGTAACACTCAGCTCAAAGAACTAAATGGAGCTGATCGAAAACAGTGTGCTGTGTTCTGGGAGCGAGAAAGCTCCAAGGGGCAGGTAGCTGTCTGAACTAATAGACCCAGGAACCAACTCCGAGAAATGCTAGAATCTTCTAAATAATAATGGCATGATACGTAGGGCTCATTATACCTCAGTGGGCAGCGGGCACCATTGCTGTGTTAAATACAAAAAACACCAAGATCATTGAAGTTACATTTTAATTACAATAGGTTGATCACAGACCTTTTAACCCTTTGAGTTTAGTCTCTGAGAACGTGATTTCCCTAATTTATTTGTCCTGTGCCACTAATAAATGGTGGTGAACTCAATGAAAACAAAGCAAGGAAATAAATCCTAAGTCAAAATTTAAATGTAAATGTTCGATATGGTGCTGGGCAAAAAAAAACCTAATCCTGGATGGAGGGGAGATCATGAGAGGCACTGCTGGGCATCCCTTGTGGTGTTTATCTATACACACGGGAGAATTTAAAACTGCATTTAAATCTTCTATCTGTGCTACATGACTCCGTGAGATCATGTTTCAGGGTCTGATTAGCTTGCTATAGGGCACTTGACATTCAAAAAGATTTTTCTGTACTATCCCAACGCAGATCCAATGTTTAATCGTATCACCATAGATCCATTCACTCTTCAAATCACCACAGATCCATTCACTCTTCATATGATCATGGATCGATCCACTCTTCATATCACCATAGATCCATTCACTCTTCATATCACCATGGATCAATCCACTCTTCATATCACCATAGATCAATCCACTCTTCATATCACCATGGATCCATTCACTCTTCATATCACCATAGATCCATTCACTCTTCATATCACCATGGATCAATCCACTCTTCATATCACCATGGATCCATTCACTCTTCATATCACCATAGATCCATTCACTCTTCATATCACCACGGATCCATTCACTCTTCATATCACCATAGATCCATTCACTCTTCATATCACCATAGATCCATTCACTCTTCATATCACCACAGATCCATTCACTCTTCATATCACCATGGATCAATCCACTCTTCATATGACTATGGATCAATCCACTCTTCATATGACCACGGATCAATCCACTCTTCATATGACTATGGATCAATCCACTCTTCATATCACCATGGATCAATCCACTCTTCATATCACCATAGATCCATTCACTCTTCATATCACCACAGATCCATTCACTCTTCATATCACCATGGATCCATTCACTCTTCATATCACCATAGATCCATTCACTCTTCATATCACCATGGATCAATCCACTCTTCATATCACCATAGATCCATTCACTCTTCATATCACCATAGATCCATTCACTCTTCATATCACCATGGATCCATTCACTCTTCATATCACCACGGATCAATCCACTCTTCATATCACCATGGATCAATCGACTCTTCATATCACCATAGATCCATTCACTCTTCATATCACCACAGATCCATTCACTCTTCATATCAACATGGATCCATTCACTCTTCATATCACCATGGATCCATTCACTCTTCATATCACCATGGATCCATTCACTCTTCATATCACCACAGATCCATTCACTCTTCATATCAACATGGATCCATTCACTCTTCATATCACCATGGATCCATTCACTCTTCACATCACCACAGATCCATTCACTCTTCATATCACCATGGATCAATCCACTTTTCATATCACCATAGATCCATTCACTCTTCATATCACCATAGATCCATTCACTCTTCATATCACCATGGATCCATTCACTCTTCATATCACCACAGATCCATTCACTCTTCATATCACCATGGATCAATCCACTTTTCATATCACCATAGATCCATTCACTCTTCATATCACCACAGATCTATTCACTCTTCATATCACCACGGATCAATCCACTCTTCATATCACCATGGATCCATTCACTCTTCATATCACCATGGATCCATTCACTCTTCATATCACCACGGATCCATTCACTCTTCATATCACCATGGATCCATTCACTCTTCATATCACCATGGATCCATTCACTCTTTATATCACCATAGATCCATTCACTTTACATAGAATCAGAAAATAATACAGCAAAGGAGACCACTTGGCCCATGTTGCCTCTTTAAAAGAGCTATCCAATTACTCCCATTTCCCTACTCTTTCCCATAACCCTTCTAATTTTGCCCTTCAAGTATTTACCCAATTCACTTTTGAAAGTTACTATTGAATCTGCTTTCACCACCCTTTCAGGCAGTGCATTCCAGATCATAACAACTTGCTGAGTAAAAAAACTTCTCCTCATCTCATATCTGGATTTTTTGCCAATTATCTTAAACCTGTGTCCTCTGGTTACCGACCCTTCTGCCACTGGGAACAGTTTCTCCACATTTACTCTATCAAAGCTATTCATCATTTTGAACACCCTATCAAAACTCCCCTTAACCTTCTCTGCTTTAAGGAGAACAATCCCAGCTTCTCCCACATCCCTGGTACCATTCTAATAAATCTCCTCTGCACCCTCTCTAAGGCCTTGACATCCTTCCTAAAATGTGGTGCCCAGAATTGGACACAATACTCCAACTGGGGCCTAACCAGTGATTTATAAAGGTTTAGCATAACTTCCTTGCTTTTGTACCTCTGTTTATAAAGGCAAGGATCCCATACCCTTTTTTTAACAGCCTTATCAACTTTTCCTGCCACCTTCAAAGTTTAGTGTACGTACACTCCCAGGTCTCTCTCTTCCTGCATTCCCTTTAAAATTGTACCATTTAGTTTATATTACCTCTCCTCATTCTTCCCGCCAAAATGCATCACTTCACACTTCTCTGTGTTAAATTCACCAGTCTGTCTATATCCTCCTGAAGTCTATTACTATCCTGATCACTGTTTACTACATTTCTGAGTTTTGAGTAATCTGCAAACTTTGAAATTATACCCTCTATACCCAATCCAGGTCAGTAATATAGATCAAAAAGAGTAGTGGTCCTAATACCGACCTCTGGGGAACACCACTGTATACTTCCTCCAGTCTGGAAAACAACCGTTCATCCTTACTCTCTGCTTTTTGTCCCCAAGCCAATTTCATATCCACGCTGCCACTGCCCCTTTAATCCCATGGACTTCAATATTGCTAACAAGTCTATTATGTGGCACTTTATCAAACGCCTTTTGAAAGTCCATATACACAACATCAACTGCACTGCCCTCATCAACCCTCTCCATTACTTCATCAAAGAACTCAATCAAGTTAGTCAAATACAATTTGCCTTTAACAAATCCGTGCTGGCTGTCATTTAACCCACACTTTTCCAAGTGACAATTAATTTTGTCTCGGATTTTTGTCTCTCAAAGTTTACCCACCACCGACCTTGGGCTGACTGGCCTGTAATTGCCGGGTTTATCCCTCTCCCCTTTTTTGAACAGGGTCGCAACATCTGCAATCCTCCGGCAACATCCCCATATCTAATGAGGATTGGAAGATTGTGGCCAGAGCCTCCGCTATCTCAATCCTTACTTCCCTCAGTAACCTAGGATGCATCACATCTGGACTGGGTGACTTTTCTACTTTGAGTACTGCCAACCCTTTGAGTACCTCCTCTTTATCCATCTTTACCTTATCCAATTTCTCCAGTACCTTCTCCTTTACTGTGACATTGGCAGCATCCTCTTCTTTAATGAATGCAAAGTACTCCTTTAGTACCTCAGCCATGCCCTCTATCTCACAAGGAAATCTCCCTTTTGGTCCCTAATTAGTCCCACCCTTCCTTTGACTACCCTTTTACTACTTATATGTTTGTAAAAGACTTTTGGGTTCCCTTTTATGTTACCCACTAATCTATCACTCTTTCTAATGCCCCTCTTATTTCCTATTACAGTTCTCCTCTGAACTTTCTGTATTCAGCCTGATTCTCTACTGCATTATGAGCCTGACATCTATCAGAAGCCTCCCTTTTCTGTTTCATTTTAACCTCTAAAGCTTTCATCATCCAGTGAACTCTAGCTTTGAATGCCCTTCCTTTCTCCCTCGTGGGAATGTGTCCAGTCTGTACCCAAATTATCTCCTCTTCGAAGGCCTCCCATTGCTCATTTACTGTTTTACCTGCCAATCTTTAATTCCAATCCACCTGGGCCAGATCCCCTTCCAATGCACTGAAATTAGCCCTCCTCCAGTTGGGTATTTTCATGTTTGTTTGTTCCCTATCCTTTTCCATTACTTCTTTAAACCTAATATCAAACCTAAGATATCACAGTGGATTCATTCACTCTTCATATAACCGTGGATCCATTCACTCTTCATAGGAACATAGGAACGTAGTCTGTTCCAGCATTCAATGAGATCATGGCTGATCTGTATCCTAACTCCATTTACCTGCCTTGGTTCCATTTCCCTTAGTACCCTTGGCTAGCAAAAATCTATCAATCTCAGATTTAAAATTATTAATTGAGCTAGCATTTTTGTGGGAGAGAGTTCCACACTTCTACCACCCTTTGTATGAAGAAGTGTTTCCGAACTTCTCTCCTGAATGGCCTGGCTCTGATTTTAAGTTTAAACTGTACCCACCAGTGGATACAGTTTCTCTCTATCTACCCTATCAATTCCTTCCAAAATCCTAAAAACCTCAGTCAAATCACCCCTTAACCTTCTATATTCGAGGGAATACAAGGGTTAGATTATGTAATCTCTCCTCATAATCTAACTCTTGGAGCCCTGGTAACATTCTGGTGAATCTGCACTGCACTCCTTCCAAAATCAATATATCCTTTCTAAGGTGCGGTGCCCAGAAATGAACACAGTACTCCAGATGTGGTCTAACCAGGGCTTTTCATAGCTGTAGCAAAACTTCCTCCCTTTTATATTCTAGCCCTCTAGATATAAAGGCTATCATTCCATAGCCTTTTTGATAATTTTTTTGTACCTGATCACTACATTTTAGTGATCTGTGTGCATAGACCCCTAAATCTCTTTGAACCTCCACTGTTCCTAGCTTTTCACCATTTAAAAAATACTCGGATCTATCCTGTTTTGGTCCAAAATTGATGATGTCACACTTACCTGCGTTGAAATCCATCTGTCACAGTTTTGCCCGCTCACTTAATCCATCAATGTCTCTTTGTAATTTTATGCTCATGTCTACACTACTTACTATACCACCAATCTTTGCATCATCGGCAAACTTGGATATATTGTGTTATTTAAGTCATTAATAAATATAGTGAATAGTTGAGGCCCCAGCACAGATCCTTGTGGGACACCACTAGTCACTTCCTTCCAATTCGATTACATACCCATTATCCCTCCTCTCTGTCTTCTACTGCCTAATCAATCTCCTAACCGGGTCAATAATTTGCCTTCAATTCCATGAGCTTTAATTTTATCTTACGTGGAACCTTATCGATTGCCTTCTGGAAGTCCATTTAAACGACATCCATATCACCATAGATCCATTCACCCTTCATATCACCATAGATCCATTCACTCTTCATATCACCGTGGATCCATTCACTCTTCATATCACCATAGGTCCATTCACTCTTCATATCACCGTGGATCCATTCACTCTTCATATCACCGTGGATCCATTCACTCTTCGTATCACCATAGATCCATTCACCCTTCATATCACCATAGATCCATTCACTCTTCATATCACCATAGGTCCATTCACTCTTCATATCCCCTTATGGGGGATTTTAACTATCATATTAACTGGACAAATCAAATTGGGCAGGGCAGCCTTGAGGAAGAGTTTATTGAGTGTATTAGGGATGGATTTCTTGAGCAGTATGTAACTGATCCTACAAGGGGGCAAGCAACCTTGGACCTGGTCCTGTGTAATGAGCCAGGATTAATTAATAATGTCCTAGTTAAGGATCCCCTTGGAATGAGTGACCATAACATGGTTACATTCCATATCCAATTAGAGGGTGAGAAGGTTGGTTCTCAAACAAGCGTACTGAGCTTGAACAAAGGAGACTATGATGGTATGAGAGCGGAATTGATTAAAGTGGACTGGGAAAATAGATTAAAGGGTAAGACGGTACATGAGCAGTGGTGTTCATTTAAGGAGTTATTTTACAACTTGCAAAAAATATATATTCCACTGAGGAAAAAAGGATGTAAAAGAAATGACAGCCATCCGTGGCTAAGTAAAGAAATTAAGGATAGTATCCGACTAAAAACAAGGACATATAAGGTAGCCAAACTTAGTGGGAGGATAGAAGATTGGGAAGTCTTCAAAGGACAGCAAAAAGTAACTAAAGAATTGATTAAGAAAGGGAAGATAGATTATGAAAATAAATTAGCAAAAAATATAAAAACAGATAGCAAGAGTTTCTATAGTTATATAAAAAGAAAAAGGGTAGCTAAGGCAAACGTAGGTCCCTTAGAGGATGAGACTGGGAAATTAATGGTGGGAAACATGGAGATGGCAAAAATGCTGAACAAATATTTTGTTTCAGTCTTTACAGTAGAGGACACTAAGAATATCCCAACACTGTCAAACAGGGGGCTCTGGGGGGGAGGACCTAAATACGATTAAAATCACTAAGGAATTGGTACTCAGTAAATTAATGGGACTCAAGGCAGATAAATCCCCTGGACCTGATGGCTTACATCCTAGGGTCTTGAGGGAAGTGGCAGTAGGGATTGTGGATGCTTTGGTAATAATTTTCCAAAATTCTCTGGACTCGGCAAAGGTTCCGGCAGACTGGAAAACTGCTAATGTAACACCCTTATTTAAAAAGGGTAGTAGGCAGAAGGCTGGAAATTATAGACCCATCTGTGATGGGTAAAATTTTGGAGTCTATTATTAAGGAGACAGTAGCGGAACATTTGGATAAACATAATTTAATAGGACAAAGTCAGCATGGCTTTACGAAGAGGAAGTCATGTCTGACAAATTTGCTTGAGTTCTTTGAGGACATAACGTACAGGGTAGATAAAGGGGAACCAGTGGACGTAGTATATTTAGACTTCCAGAAGGCATTCGACAAGGTGCCACATAAAAGATTATTGCTCAAGATAAAGAATCACTGGATTGGGGGTAATATTCTGGCACAGGTGGAGGATTGGTTATCTAACAGGAAGCAGAGAGTTGGGATAAATGGTTCATTCTCGGACTGGCAACCAGTAGGCAGTGGTGTTCCGCAGGGGTCGGTGCTGGGTCCCCAACTCTTTACAATCTATATTAACGATTTGGAGGAGGGGACCAAGTGTAACATATCAAAGTTTGCAGATGATACAAAGATGGGAGGGAAAGTAAAGAGTGAGGAGGACATAAAAAACCTACAAGGGGATATAGACAGGCTGGGTGAGTGGGCGGAGATTTGGCAGATGCAATACAATATTGGAAAATGTGAGGTTATGCACTTTGGCAGGAAAAATCAGAGAGCAAGTTATTATCTTAATGGCGAGAAACTGGAAAGTACTGCAGTACAAAGGGATCTGGGGGTCCTCGTGCAAGAAGATCAAAAAGTTAGTATGCAGGTGCAGCAGGTGATCAAGAAGGCCAACGGAATGTTGGCTTTTATTGCTAGGGGGATAGAATATAAAAACAGGGAGGTATTGCTGCAGTTATATAAGGTATTGGTGAGACCGCACCTGGAATACTGCATACAGTTTTGATGTCCATACTTAAGAAAAGACATACTTGCTCTCAAGGCAGTACAAAGAAGGTTCACTCGGTTAATCCCGGGGATGAGGTGGTGGACATATGAGGAGAGGTTGAGTAGATTGGGACTCTACTCATTGGAGTTCAGAAGAATGAGAGGCGATCTTATTGAAACATATAAGATTGTGAAGGGGCTTGATCGGGTGGATGCGGTAAGGATGTTCCCAAGGATGGGTGAAACTAGAACCAGGGGGCATAATCGTAGAATAAGGGGCTGCTCTTTCAAAACTGAGATGAGGAGAAACTTCTTCACTCAGAGGGTAGTAGGTCTGTGGAATTTGCTGCCCCAGGAAGCTGTGAAAGCTACATCATTAAATAAATTTAAAACAGAAATAGACAGTTTCCTAGAAGTAAAGGGAATTAGGGGTTACGGGGAGCGGGCAGGAAATTGGACATGAATTTAGATTTGAGGTTAGGATCAGATCAGCCATGATCTTATTGAATGGCGGAGCAGGCTCGAGGGGCCGATTGGCCTACTCCTGCTCCTATTTCTTATGTTCTTATGTAGATCCATTCACCCTTCATATCACCGTAGATCCATTCACTCTTCATATCACCGTAGATCCATTCACTCTTCATATCACCGTAGATCCATTCACTCTTCATATCACCGTAGATCCATTCACTCTTCATATCACCGTAGATCCATTCACTTTTCATATCACCGTAGATCCATTCACCCTTCATATCACCGTAGATCCATTCACTCTTCATATCACCGTAGATCCATTCACTCTTCATATCACCGTAGATCCATTCACTCTTCATATCACCGTAGATCCATTCACTTTTCATATGACCATAGATCCATTCACTCTTCATATCACCGTGGATCCATTCACTCTTCATATCACCGTAGATCCATTCACTCTTCATATCACCGTAGATCCATTCACTTTTCATATGACCATAGATCCATTCACTCTTCATATCACCGTGGATCCATTCACTCTTCATATCACCGTAGATCCATTCACTCTTCATATCACCATAGGTCCATTCACTCTTCATATCACCATAGATCCATTCACTCTTCATATCACCGTAGATCCATTCACTCTTCATATCACCGTAGATCCATTCACTCTTCATATCACCGTAGATCCATTCACTCTTCATATCACCGTAGATCCATTCACTCTTCATATCACCATAGATCCATTCACTCTTCATATCACCGTAGATCCATTCACTCTTCATATCACCGTAGATCCATTCACTCTTCGTATCACCATAGATCCATTCACTCTTCATATCACCGTGGATCCATTCGCTCTTCATATCACCGTAGATCCATTCACTCTTCATATCACCATAGGTCCATTCACTCTTCATATCACCATAGGTCCATTCATTCTTCATAATCACCGTGGATCCCTATTAATTCTTCATAATCACTGTGGATCCATTCACTCTTCATATCACTGTGGAGTTACTCACTCTTTATATTACTGCAGATCTATCGATTCATTTTGCCTAATATCGCAAGGAGGTCTGGAAATAGGCTTTGCTAAATGCACTAAAGTTTTACACTGTTATGGTACCTGAACACAATTAAATTCCCCAGAGTTTAATTTGACAAGAGAATTTAATTTTCTACAAAACAATCCCAGCTTTACAAAATGGAGGAAAAGCCAAGTCATTTGGGCAATATAAATTGAAAAGAAAAATGTGTGACAGATGGTATCAATATGGACTGTTTGATGTTCTCTGCGTTTATTTTATGTCCCAAAAGCCATTTCCATGTTCTTTCCAACACAAGGAAATTCTTGGAAATGAGCCTTGCCTTCAAGGCTGTATACTCAAGCAAAAACGTTTCCCTAAAAAGATCAATTATTTTTAATTTATAAAGCTGGACTGCATAGCATGCACGTATGACATTGCTAACACTTGATAGATTTTTGTTGGGTAAGGGTGTTAAGGATTACGGAACCAAGGCGGGTAGATGAAGTTAAGATACAGATCAGCCAAGATCTAATTGAATGGTGGAACAGGCTCGAGGGGCTGAATGGCCTCCTACTGTTCCTATGTTGGCAGTTTCGGCCAAACCAAAGAAAGCAGTACTGGTCAATGGAGGTAGAGCAAAGCTGAATATATGGTTTATGCATCCAGCATCAGAAACAGTGAAGGAAGAAATGATAGGCGCAGAACTAAGTTACAACATAGGCAGTAGCTTGTTGCACGTACAAATATTTTGAGCCTAACGGTACATTGTGATTTATCCTGTTTTGGAGCTATGGGCCAGAATTTACTGTCAAAATAACGGGGAAGCAAACAGCGCTCACTGTTAATTATGTGCACAGCAACTTCAGGTGAGGGCAGGTGGGCAATTAAACGCAAAAATCCAGAAGTTGCTGACCGAGATGCACCGCTCCACTATTAGCTTCGCGAAAAAGGCATCTCGCCATCTGACTCACCATTCAAATACATTGAACGACGTGAAGTTCCTGGACATACGTGGTAGATACAGACTAAACTCGCCACGCAAAGTTAGCGCTTGTCCGAAGTGATGCGAGGAGCCTGGCTTGCTGACATTTAAAGTTTGCGCGTATTTAATTAAACCTGGATTCAGACGGAGAGAGCTTTTTAGCAGTCAGAGACTTGTAGTAAAAGTCTATGAGAGCCGCGTGTCAGATTTTTTCACATTTTTTCCACATGAAGAACTGCTTGAGATGCGGCCAGAGGCACCAAGAATCTGGGTCTTTAATGCTGGTCAGTGGAGTTACAGTATCAGGCTGCGAGACCGCTTTCCGTCTCCTATCTCTGCGGTCCTAAGGCCGACCATGTTCATTTGGCCTTCACTATTACGTACTATGTACATCTGGTCTCAGTAGGCCTCAGGCCTCAGTACCTTCCCTAAGGTGCTAAGGTGGGTGAAAGGGGCACCGAATGATACCAGAACGAATTCGGTCGGATGCCGGGAAGCCGAATGAAAGCGTTAGAAACCGAGCGAGGTCGGTCAATTTAAAATGTGGGGAATAATGCTGCCGCCTGCCCCCGTGTGATTAGACTTTTTTTGGTCGATTCCAGACGTCGCTCAGATGCCCTGTTGAGGCGCTATGCTGTTTCGATCTCCTGATGACAGCAATTTGCCGTGCAAAACCTTATGGAAAATCTATGGGCAAATGCAAGTCTAATTCATTCACCACTTACAGTAAATTCTGGCCCAATGTCATTAGAAGTTAGACATAATACACGTGATTGTAGATGTGTTGCAGAATGGGTTTTAATATAGGGGTTGATATCGAGATCTGCGGCACCCAAAGCAATACAGGACATCGTGCAAGGCTGCCTTCCTTAATCAGGCACTGAGGCCTGAGACCTACTGAGGCCAGATGTACACACAGTGAAGTCCTGAAGCACTGCCGGTGCTCAAAGCCTAACCATTCGAGGCCAATAATTACACAAATTAGCAGAAAGCCTCATAATGTAGCTTTTTAAAATTCACTCTCAGGATGTGGGCGTCGCCGGCAAAGCAGGCATTTATTGCCAATTAACTGTCCTTAAACCTCAGCAGTCCATATTCTTTGAGCAGTTTGATACAACTGAGTGACTTGCTGGGCCACTTCAAAGGCCAATTAAGAGTCAACCACGTTGCTATAGGACTGGAGTCACATATAGGTTCAGACCGGGTATGAATTGCAGATTTTCTCCCAGTTGGGCTTTTAAGACAATCTGACAGCTTCATGCCCACTCTTACCAGTACCGGCTCTTTCTAGATTTTTAAAACTAATTACAACAACAAGTGTGAGGAGCTCATGGACTTCTTTGTCACTATGATTGAGACCCTCCATTCAGCTGCCTCTGCCACTTCCCTCCCTTCCCCTAGCCCACTAAGTCAAACTTCTCCAACAATTCCCCCCTGTACTCGCCCTGAATTCACATCTTTCTCTCGTTTCTCTCCTATCTCCTCTCATGCCCTCTCTGAGCTCATCTTGAGCATGAGACCCACCTTCTTCTCCCTCGACCATTTTCCCACCAAACTGCTGACCACCCAACTTCCCTTCCTGCCCCCCTGTTAGCTGATATTGTTAACGGTTCCCTCTCTTCAGGTACTACCCCCCTCCCCTTCAAATCTGCCATCACCTCCCTCCTCAAAAAACCCACCTTGACCCCTCTGTCCTTGCAAACTACAGGCCCAACTCCAACCTCCCTTTCCTCTCCAAAATCTTTGAATGTGTTGTTGCCTCCCAAATCCGTGCCCATCTTTCCTGCAACTCCATGTTTGAATCCCTTCAATCGGGTTCCCATCCCTGCCACAGTACTGAAACGGCCCTTATCAAAGTCACAAATGACATCCTATGTGACTGTGATGATGGTAAACTATCCCTCCTCATCCTTCACGACCTGTCTGCATCATTTGACACAGTTGACCACACCATCCTCCTCCAATGCCTTTTCCTCAGTCGTCCAGCAGGGTGGGATTGCGCTCGCCTGGTTCCATTCTTATATATCCAGTCGTAGCCAGAGAATCAACAGAAGTGGTTCTCTTCCTACTCCCGCAACTTTACCTCTGGAGTTCCCCAAGGATCTATTCTTGGCCCCGTCCTATATCTCATCTACATGCTGCCCCTCAGCGATATCATCTGAAAACACAATGTCAGGTTCCACATGTATGCTGATGACATCCAATTCTACCTCACCATCACCTTCCTCGACCCCTCCACTGTCTCTCATTTATCACACTGCTTGTCTGACATCCAGTACTAGATGAGCAAAAATGTCCTCCAGTTAAATATTGGGAAGATTGAATTCATTGTCTTCGGTCCCCACCAAAAAAACTCCATTCCCTAGCCACCAACTCCATCTCTCTCCCTGGCCACTGTCTGAGGCTGAACCAGACCGTTCACAACCTAGACGTCCTATTTGACTCTGAGTTGAGCTTCCGACCACATTTCCACTCCATCACCAAGACTGCCTATTTCCACCTCCGTAACATCTCCCGTCTCCGTCCCTGCCTCAGCTCATCTGCTGCTGAAACCCTTATCCATGCCGTTGTTACCTCTAGACTTGACTATTCCAATGCTCTCCTGGCAGGCCTCCCATCTTCCACCCTCCGTAAACTCTGCTGCCCGTATCCTTACTCGCACTATGTCCCGTTCACCCATCACCCCTGTGCTCGCTGACCTACATTGGCTCCCGGCCAGGGAATGCCTCGATTTTAAAATTCTCATCTTTGTTTTCAAATCCCTTCATGGCCTCGCCGCTCCCTTTCTCTATAACCTCCTCCAGCCCTACAACTCTCCGAAATCTGTGTGTTCCTCCAATTCTGGCCTCTTGCGCATCCCTGATTTTCATCGCTCCACCATTGGCGGCCATGCCTTCAGCTGCCTAGGCCCTAAGCTCTGGAATTCCCTCCCTAAACCTCTCCACCTCTCTTTCCTCCTTTAAAACGCTCCTTAAAATGTACCTCTTTACTGTCCTAATATCTCTTTATGTGGCTTAGTGTCAAATTTTGTTTGAAAATCGCTCCTGTGAAGCAGCTTGGGATGTTTTACTATGTCAAAGGCGCTATATAAATGCAAGTTGTTGTTGTTGTTGGCATGTATTGGTTAGTTCAGTAAACATTTCTTATTTACCTCTCTGTATCACTGTATTTACAATAATTTGAAGAAGCTCATGCATTAAAGAAAGTATTAGCTTGAAACACCAGTATTTCGCTAACATATTTAAAGTAAAAAGGAGTAACAATAGAGTAATAGCAATGACTGAGTTAATATACATGTATCCATGTTGGTAACGAAAGAGCAATGAACACTGAGGGCTAGAGATACAGACAGACCCGACAGTGGCAGACACAGAGCTATGAAGGGATCAAGAGAGAAACAGAAATATGGACACACACAGATATAGAAAGACCAGAAGAGACAGTCTGACAGTGAGAGAGATACAGACAGACCAAGAGAAACACATGGTTACAGTTTTGAGTAGCTGTGGTCTATTTTGATGCTCATCTTATGTAATAGTGTGTGAATCATTGAAAAGGCTCTGCCTTCATCCTTTCTCTCTGGTTTTATTCAGATCATTATCCGCGTTTTTCTAAGAAGCTCATTTCGTACCACATTAGGTTTAATTAGTGCATCATTATGCACCATGGAACTATATACAGCTGGTTTAATTTGCACAATATTAGAGTTTTAAGATGCTTCAAAAACAAACAAGAGCACGTCGTACGTACCTGGATGGACCTTGCTCAACATTTCGGAGTGTATGTTGTGGAGGTATGTGCCCATGGTCCATTAAGGCAAAAGTCAAATTCACAATCCCCAGAGCTCCTTGGCATTACATCAGTGACAATCCTCAAACCCTGGAACAAAATCCCAGTGTATCAAGAGTGATATGACCGCTGCCTACACAACCTACTCCAATCACCTTTTTGAGCCACTTTGCAGACTAAATGTTTGTGAGAAAATCTTCATGCAACATGAATGTACAGTGGTTTGTGTAATCAGATCATAGGCCAGAGTTTTGATCATGGCTTTTGCACAGAGCTATACCATGTGTTATGGTCCTCACAGTTACATGTGGGATATTTCAGTTCATGTCCATGTTATTACCTCTGTGCCCATTAAAAATGTTAGGCATTTAAAGAGGAAGACGCTCAAGAAATTCTCAGAGTGCAGTAACCACCAAACTTTCAGAAGCCAACTGATTGACACAGGTTTGAATCATAGAATCATCTAAAGTTACGGCACAGAAGAAGGCCATTCGGCCCATCGAGTCGATGCCAGCTTAATCCCACTTTCAGTTTGGGTTCTGCATCTCATTTAAAATCCCCATCATCATTTCTCACAGAACCAATCTCTTCTCAGGAAATTTAGATCAGCAACAGTTAATTTCCTGCTCCAACTGTGCATCCAAAGCACTGTTGAAATTTGCATACAGAGACAGCCGAGGGCACCAGGAGAGCCGGAAGAGGCATTTTAAAACTCTACCTAACAGGACCAGATAGGAAATGAGCTATAGTGTGTCATTTAATAAGGTGTTGATAATGTGTCTGAACAGACTGAGTTCAGAAATGGCTGGTAAATATCTAGATCATAGAATCATAGAAAATTTATGGCACAGAAGGAGGCCATTAGGCCCATCGTGTCCACACCGGCCGAAAATGAGCCATCCAACCTAATCCCACTTTCCAGCACTTGGTTCGTAGCCCTGTAGGTTACGGTACTTCAGGTGCACATCCAGGTACTTTTTTAAATGTAATGAGGGTTTCTGCAACTACCACCCTTTCAGGCAGTGAGTTCCACTCCCCCACCACCCTCTGGGTGAAAAAAAATTTCCTCAGTTCCCCTTTAATCCTTCTACCAATCACTTTAAATGTATTTCCCCGGTTATTGACCTCTCTCCTAAGGGAAATAGATTCTTCCTATCCACTCTATTTAGGTCCCTTATAATTACCTCAGTTAAATCACCCCTCAGCCTCCTCTGTTCCAAGGAAAACAACCCCAGCTTATCCAATCTTTTCTCATAGCTAAAATTCTCCAGTCCTGGCAACATCCACGTAAATCTCCTCTGTACCCTCTCTAGTGCAATCACATCTTTCCTATAATGTGGTGACCAGAACTGTACGCAGTACTCAAGCTGTGGCCTAACTAGTGTTTTATACAGTTCCAGCATAACCTCCCTGCTCTTACATTCCATGCCTCAGCTAATAAAGGAAGGTATTCCATATACCTTCTTAACCACCTTATCTACCTGTCCTGCTTCCTTCAGGGATCTGTGGACTTGCACTCCAAGGTCCTTCACTTTCTTTACACCTCTCAGTATCCTCCCATTTGTCATGTATTCCCTTGCCTTGTTTGCCCTCCCCAAATGCATTACCTCACACTTCTCTGGATTGAATTTCATTTGCCACTTTTCTGCCCACCTGACTATTCCATTGATATCTTCCTGCAGTCTATAGCTTTCCTCCTCACTATCAACCACACGGCCAATTTTTGTATCATCTGCAAACTTCTTAATCATGCCCCCTACATTTAAGTCCAAATCATTAATATATACCACAAAAAGCAAGGGACCTAGTACTGAGCCCTGCGGAACCACACTGGAAACAGCCTTCAAGTCAAAAAAACACCCATCGACCATTACCCTTTGCTTCCTGCCACTGATCCAATTTTGGATCCAACTTGCCACTTTCCCTTGGATTCCACGGACTTTTACTTTTTTGACCAGTCTGCCATGTGGGACCTTGTCAAAAGCCTTGCTAAAATCCATGTAGACTACATCAAATGCACTACCCTCTTCCACCCTCCTTGTTACCTTGTCAAAAATTTCAATTAAGTTGGTCAGACACGACCTTCCCTTAACAAATCCATGCTGACTGTCCTTGATACTCTGTGCTTTTCTAAGTGACGGTTTATCCTGTCCCTCAGAATTGATTCCAATAATTTGCCCACCACCGATGTTAGACTGATTGGCCTGTAATTACTCGGTCTATCCCTCGCTCCCTTTTTAAACAATGGTACAACGTTAATCCTCCGGCACCATGCCTGCATCCAGTGAGGATTGGAAAATGATGCTTAGAGCCTCTGCGATTTCCTCCCTTGCTTCTTTTAACAGCCTGGGACACATTTCATCTGGCCCTGGTGATTTATCTACTTTCAAAGATGCTAATCCCCTTAATACTTCCTCTCTCACTATGTTTATCCCATTCAATATTTCACACTCCTCCTCCTTAACTACAATGTTTGCATCGTCCCCCTCTTTTGTGAAGACAGACACAAAGTATTCATTAAGAACCATACCAACATCTTCCGCCTCCACACATAGGTTACCTTTTTGGTTTCTAATAGGCCCTACTCTTTCCTTAGTTATACTCTTGATCTTAATGTATTTATAAAATGTCTTGGGGTTTTCCTTGACTTTACTTGCCAATAATTTTCATGCCCTCTCTTTGCTTTCCTAATTTCCATTTTAATTTCACCCCTGCACTTTCTATAATTGCTTCTTCAATGAGGACTGGTACAAATAGGTGCTGGGGACAAACTGTTGCTGAACGAGAGTCCTTTTGATTGCACAGCTTCCAGCCATCTGGGCTCCAAACACCTTCCCCTCGCTATCTCTCTGTCCTCCTTCAAAAGCCTCCTCAACACCAACCTTTTCAACTGTGCCTTCAGGCCATTTCTCCCACCTGTTGTCCCACCGCTGCTCACTATCTGTTTTTGCCTTTGATGTGGAGATGCCGGTGATGGACTGGGGTTGACAATTGTAAACAATTTTACAACACCAAGTTATAGTCCAGCAATTTTATTTTAAATTCACAAGCTTTCGGAGGCTACCTCCTTCGTCAGGTGAACGATGTGAAAATGAAATCCTCGAGATGAAATCGCATTTATAATTCACAGAACAATGCTTGGTGAGTACAGACAGTTTTTTCAACTGCCCGTTGCCAAGGCAATCAGTGTGCAGACAGACAGGTGTTACCTGCCAGGTCTCACAGAATATACAAATCACCAAAAAAAAAACAACAAACAAAAAAAAAACCGAGATAGAGAGGTAGAAACATAGAAAAGACAGCAACTGACCCGTTGTATTAAAAACAGATAACATTTGTTCGCTGGTGGGGTAACGTGTAGCGTGACATGAACCCAAGATCCCGGTTGAGGCCGTCCTCATGGGTGCGGAACTTGGCTATCAATTTCTGCTCGACGATTTTGCGTTGTCGTGTGTCTCGAAGGCCGCCTTGGAGTACGCTTACCCGAAGGTCGGTGGATGAATGTCCATGACTGCTGAAGTGTTCCCCGACTGGGAGGGAACCCTCCTGTTTGGCGATTGTTGCGCGGTGTCCGTTCATCCGTTGTCGCAGCGTCTGCATGGTCTCGCCAATGTACCATGCTCTGGGGCATCCTTTCCTGCAACGTATGAGGTAGACAACGTTGGCCGAGTCACAGGAGTATGAACCATGCACCTGGTGGGTGGTGTCCTCTCGTGTGATGGTGGTATCTGTGCCCCAGAGCATGGTACATTGGCGAGACCATGCAGACGCTGCGACCACGGATGAACGGACACCGCGCAACAATCGCCAAACAGGAGGGTTCCCTCCCAGTCGGGGAACACTTCAGCAGTCATGGACATTCATCCACCGACCTTCGGGTAAGCGTACTCCAAGGCGGCCTTCGAGACACACGACAACGCAAAATCATCGAGCAGAAATTGATAGCCAAGTTCTGCACCCATGAGGACGGCCTCAACCGGGATCTTGGGTTCATGTCACGCTACACGTTACCCCACCAGCGAACAAATGTTATCTGTTTTTAATATAACGGGTCAGTTGCTGTCTTTTCTATGTTTCTACCTCTCTATCTCGGTTTTTTTTTTGTTTGTTGTTTTTTTTTTGGTGATTTGTATATTCTGTGAGACCTGGCAGGTAACACCTGTCTGTCTGCACACTGATTGCCTTGGCAACGGGCAGTTGAAAAAACTGTCTGTAATCACCAAGCATTGTTCTGTGAATTATAAATGCGATTTCATCTCGAGGATTTCATTTTCACATCGTTCACCTGACGAAGGAGGTAGCCTCCGAAAGCTTGTGAATTTAAAATAAAATTGCTGGACTATAACTTGGTGTTGTAAAATTGTTTACAATTGTTTTTGCCTTTGTGAAAGGATTTTGGGAAGTTTTACGATATCAAAAGTAGAATCATAGGATCGCCATAAACTTTGATAGGGTCTGGCATTATTCATGTATAAACAAGTCACCAATCTGTGACACTGTGGCATCACTGAATGAAAATGCCTTTAAAATTGCAATTTGCAACTAAAAGCTACGCAAACAGCTTTACAAAATGAATGAAGCATTTGTGTTGAAACAGATCTCACACCAGCTGCAGTACAAAACTTTCCCTCATGTCAGCATACTGATATTTTCAAAATAGGCTTTTGCCCGGAATTGAACCTACTGGAAAATTGATCGCTGAGGTGAGAAGTGCCCTTTAAATCACGTCATACCAGTTAGCTGTTGCTGAATGAAACTGAACTGAAACTGGCAGCATCACTGGGAAGGAATACTGGAACTTGAGTTTTACTCAAAGTGGAAATGATGAACAAGATTGTGTTTTCATATGACTAATACAGTAATCTGAACACTGGCTTCTAATTCATGTCATTAACAAGTGAATTCAGGTAACACTTGAAGGGCAGCTACATGTAAATGCAGCTCCTGCTGTGCTGAGTGCCTGCTGTACCAAACACTCTCCAGCGCCTGTCCAGATCTTTAGGACTGGTATGTAAGGATGGGGGCTCTTGTGTGTGTCTGTGTAAAGGAAGAACCCGTTGCAGGCATTTATTGTTAGTAGACTCACTGACTTCACCATTATTTAACAATCTTTGTTTAATACACGGTGCGCAACTGAATCATAGAGACCAGGAATGTGGTAGGTTTGATCCTGGTCTATGTTGATCGCAGCTGGGGCCACGGCAGAAGTGCTGTGATCGGCCTCAGTGTCCGTGACTTGGGAGGGGGAATTAACATGCTGAGTCCCAGTACTGATTGCTGTCCAGTGATCCTTCCTGGGCACTGTTTGTATATGGAAGACGGGCGAGGACGTATTTTTGACTGGTTCACTATATACCTACTATATTTCTTATCTCTTCTCATGGACGGTTAATGAGGTAATGTCTCCACTGCTCCAGGCCCAACCTTGTACTTTGCAGCTACTGCAGAATCAGTTTTTAATGTGCGCGTATAAGAAAAGCTGACTATGGCGATTCTACCTCATACACCAATACTTTATATTTCCTAGCCAGGAAATGACATGGGAAGGTCTCACATCAACAAGATTCTACCCTGACCACCAAGCAGGTCAATCCCAACTAATCTTGCCTGAGTACAAATCAGCCTGAGCTTCAAAATCGAGTCACCCATACCCCCCTTTATTAAGCACCCACTGAGAAGTCATTTTTCAGTCTAACTCCTAACATCAACCCACCGCTGTGCCTGTCAAAGCTAGTATCCAAACTAACATAGTAACATGTGGCATAATCCTAACTCCAAACAATAACCGGCACATTGCAGCAGATGGTAGCAGTACCATGCATAAAACAGCTTGCTGCCAAGGGGCCTGGATGATGTATGGTATTTTTAAAGGAGCTTCCTTTGCATTTGCACAGTAGCTGCATGAAATTTCCAGCCTAGTCTGAGGAGAGTTTCCAAAAACAACTTCTGTAAATTCAAAGCGGTTTGCAGCGTCGGCAGGGGCTGAGCCTCAGAGAACAAGATTGCAGCTACCAGCGATCGTGTCGGCCAGGAGTGAGCGTGCTAACACTGTGGGTATTACCCTGCCCGGTTACCCAATCGCTTTCTGAGGTGTCAGAAATTGCATCAGCCGCTCTTCACAGGTGTGAGTGGGCAATGTACAGTTTCCACTGAAGACAGGACTATTCAGTTGGACACAAACAGAAATGAACCGCAACCGTCCCTGACCTTTCGCTCCGCCCACCTTTCAAGTTTAACTTTGGCTGTAATTTCAACTGGTTTAAATTCCCAGTAATCTAAGTCTGGATTCATAATCATACCGAAAATAAAGCTTGCGATGGAAGCTATTTCACTGTTTCACCATCACTTGGTGTAACCCGATTTGCCTGCGACTGCATTAAGCTGCACTGACTTTCGCACATTTTACACACACACACAGGTGTAAAATGCGCTGCAACGTGAAGCACAGCTGATAAGATCAGAGATCTCACCGCAGGACTGAGCATACGACAATGTGGGAAACCCCAAGCATTTCAGCAGCTTCAACAAAGCTCAATGCCCTCTGACCACATCGTGCCTCTCAAATAACTGGAGAAATAAAATGCAGATTCAACAACTTTTATTTTCTGATAAACCAGAAACCATTTGCTGTTCAGGCACTAAGGTCATGCAGTCATGTCGACTTAAAACCATACCCTGCCAAAGCATGAGAGGAGTTTCACACACAGAATGTACATCCAGCATCAAAACAGGAGGAGTGCCTTGTGAACTGATCTAGCAGAATATTTAGAAAACAAATTGAAGGTAGTGCTTATTATCTAATTAAGCATGTGCGGACCAAACCCCTTCTCTTAATTAGCTGTTGTCTTGGAAATAAAGATAGCATTGCAAAAACAAGAAAACTAAAACACTATGGCCTAGAAAGTCGATAGCGCCGGGCACTAAATGGGTGCCTAAGCCTTCAATATGTCGGGCAGGGAGCGCACGCTCATTACGAGTCAGCACTGCACCACCTGCCACATTGCTCCAGGCAAAAAAAAGGCGTCCAGGGCCCGCGCATGAAACACACATTATGCAAATAAAGGGCCTAACATCTGTTTGAGGTCCCCTGTACAATATCGGTTAGCATCAGCGCCGGCTACATTCAAGTCTACATGTGGCCTAACAGGTGGGTCCTTAAAGGTCCTGAAAGGTAACATAGGAACAGGAGTAGGCCATTCAGCCATTCAGCCCCTCGTGCCTGCTCCGCCATTTGATAAGATCATGGCTGATCTGTGATCTAACTCCATATACCTGCCTTTGGCCCATATCCCTTAATACCTTTGATTAGTACTTATCTTAGTACATTTGCAAAAAATACTTTCCTGAATATGGAGCAGGAATGCTCCTCCTGGCTCCACATTAAAACCACAAGCCACTGCCGACCACAACTCACACCCCCTCCAATCGCGACTGAACACCCCCAACCGCGACCTCGAGCTTGACCTCTGGGGGGGAGTTACAGCGCTGGAGGAGATTACAGAAATAGAGTGGGGCGAGGCAATGGAGTAATTCATATAATAATACATTACATTCAAGCAAGAATGCTTAGATTTAAATTACTGCCTCTTATTTTACCAATTAACATTAAATCTTGGCTATCAGCGGAACATCACGAGAATGCTTTGGTTCCCATCCAGGTGACCCTCACCCTAGTTCCATAAACCTCTTCCCTAGCCCGCTCGGGCTCAACCAGGCGGTGTGAAATCTCAGTATTCTGCTCAGCCCTGAACTGACCCCCTTGTTCCACATGCACCCAGTTGCTAAGACTGTATTTTCTACCACTGGAACATTGCTGTTGTAACCTCACCTTTCTCCTTCCCATACCTTTATCAGCTCTAGAATTCACTTCTCTCAAGTCCTCCTTGCCAGACTCATTTCTTCCATCTATTACAAACTGCAGTTAATTCGGAACTTCCTGCACAAACTTCTCACACAAACGTTTACGTTCCCATCAGCCCCAATCTCACTAAGCTATACTGATGCCCTATCCTCAAGCACACTGGCCTGCTCCTCTGCCTCAGGCTCACAGCCCATGCTCTGCTCCCTCTGCTCTACGAACATACGAATTAAGAGCAGGAGTAGGCCATTCAGCCCCTCGAGCCTGCTCTGCCATTTGATAAGATCATGGCTGATCTGATTGTGACCTCAAACCTACTTTCTCGTCTACCTACTATAACCTTTAACTCCCTTGTTAATCAGGAATCTATCTAACTCAGCCTTAAAAATATAAAAATGACCCAGCCTCCACCGCTCTCTGGGGAAGGGCGTTCCACAGACTCATGACCCTCTGAGAGAAAAAAGTGTTCCTATCTCGCTCTTAAATGGGAGACCCCTTATTTTTAAACTGTGTCCCTTAGTTATAGTCTCTCCCACAAGGAGAAACATCCTCTCATCATTTACCCCTTCAAGTCTGCCAAAGGCCACCCCGTCACTCACTGCCTCCCTACTCTTTGGGACTCCCCAAACCTCTCCCTCTTGCTGCCTCTCCTCTTCCTTCAAAAGCATCCTAAAACCAAGCTCTTCAATCCTGTATTGAGCTCCCCGGCTCACTCTTTTTAGCCTCCTGTGTGGATTCCTCGCTCCGTCTTGTATAATTCTCAGGCATTCCCCTTTGTGAGCAGCGCAATAAAAATGCAAAGTCTTGTTATTCCTCTACGGGTGCAGTTCCTTTTTACCTCTTGGTTTCTCTGTGCCGCTCACTATCTACAGCTAGTAGGATAGTTAGACTTGTTCCCTGGCCTCTCATAGTGGCATCTTAGTAGGTGTGTGAGTATAGCCCATTGAGTGTTCTCCCTCTGCCAGTGCAGAAGCTCCTAGTCTCTGCTTTCATAGTCCCTAACTTGGCAATACTGAGATCAAGAGCTGACCTTATGCAAACCCGTATTCCATTTATGCAACACATTCTGTCATCCAAAGCAGCACCTCCTTCACAAACTAACAGGGATAATTTTCCAACTTCATACTTCAGGGGGTTCTTGCCCAAATTTCCAATATGTGAGGCTCCCCACAAGGAGTGAAAAGTCAGAAAATCATCTTGTAGAGAAAGTGTGAATCCATCCTCTTAAAAAAAAACTGTCAGTTTTGATAATCTACATTGGCTCCTCATCCGGCAACGCCTCGATTTTAAAATTCTCATCCTTGT
Source organism: Heptranchias perlo (assembly GCF_035084215.1). Lineage (NCBI taxonomy): Eukaryota > Metazoa > Chordata > Chondrichthyes > Hexanchiformes > Hexanchidae > Heptranchias > Heptranchias perlo. Next base: position 2,561,359 of record NC_090362.1, read on the forward strand.
TTTCAAATCCCTCCATGGCCTCGCCCGCTCCCTATCTCTGTAACCTCCACCAGCCCTACAGCCCTCCGAGATCTCTGTGCTCCTCCAATTCTGGCCTCTTGCGCATCCCTAATTTTAATCGCTCCACCACTGGCGACCGTGCCTTCAGCTGCCTAGGCCCTAAGCTCTTGAATTCCCTCCCTGAACCTCTCCACCTCTCTCTCCTACTTTAAGACACTCCTTAAAACCTACCTCTTTGACCAAGCTTTTGGTCACCTGTCCTAATATCTCCTTATGTGGCTCGGTGTCAAATTTTGTTTGATAATCGCTCCTGCGAAGCGCCTTGGGACGTTTTACTGTGTTAAATGCAAGTTGTTGTTTTTATATTCGTGAGGTACTGCACTGCACCACCAAGTAATAACAGATTACCATTGGGATTTTGGGATTAACAGCAGGTGATGTAATGTATTACCAAAAATTTAGTGAAAATTTCAGAACTGGCATGCTAGTTAACAAAAATAACTCACATTTATATACAGCCTTTCGCCAAACCAACTGTCCAAGAGGGTCTGCAGTGGGTACTGAGCAGGAGATAGGAGACTAGTAAGGGAAGGTGACCAGAGGCTTATTCAAAGGGATACATTTTGAGGAGGCCTGTGAAGGAGAAGAGAGTTGGCAAGGGGTTTAGGAGGAGAGTTTGAGACAGGAAAGGGGCACAAAGACTTTGCATTTATTGTGGAGTACACTCAGAAAGGCAGAGTTGAAAAAGCAGGGTTGTGTGCTGGGATGTAGGACTGGAGGAGTTTGCACAGGTAGGTGAAACTAAGGCATGAAGAGATCAGAAGGTGAGGGTGAGAAGTTTGAAGTAGATATGTTAGGGGACAAAGTCAGTGGATATCGACAGACAGTTACAGTTACAATTATATAAAGCTCTAGTCAGGCCCCATCTGGAGAACTGAATTCAGTTCTTGGAACCACCCCACAGGAAGGATATATTGACCTTGGAGGGGGTGCAGGACAGATTCACTAGAATAATACCGGGGCTAAAAGGGTTAAATTATGAGGACAGGTTGCACAGACCAGACTTGTATTCCCTTGCGTATAGAAGATTAAGTAGCAATCTAATTGAGGTGTTTAAGATGATTAAAGGATTTGATAGGGTAGATAGGAGTGGGGGAGTTCAGAACAAGGGGGCATAATCTTAAAATTAGAGCTAGCCGTTCAGGGGTGATATCAGGAAGCACTTCTTTACACAAAGGGGAGTGGAAATCTGGAACTCTCTCCCGCATAAAGCTGTTCAGGCTGGGAGGGTCAATTGAAAATTTCAAAACTGAGATTGATAGATTTTTGTTAGGCAAGGTTATTAATAGAGTTAAGATACAGATCAGCCATGATCTAACTGAATGGTGGAACAGGCTCGAGAGGCTGAATGGCCTCCTCCTGTTCCTACATGCAGCACTTCACGTGCTCAGCTTTTGGGCTCCAGAGCTCTGCATGAATTGGAGTTTGAGTTGGGAGGAGCAAGGAGAATGTACACGGGCTCCTTGGGACGTCATTTCCTCAAAACAGTCAAGAAAGGAGGTTAGGCAGGTCCTTCCCTTCTCGAATTTGTGTTGTCTGTGATATACCAGTTTATTAACAGACAGGTAATTCTCAGGTTTAACATAGAAAAAAATAGGAGCAGGAGTAGGCCATTCGGCCCTTCGAGCCTGCTCCGTCATTCAACATGATCATGGTTGATCCTCTATCTCAATACCATATTCCCGCTCTCTCCCCAAACCCCTTGATGCCTTTTGTGTCTAGAAATCTATCTATCTCCTTCTTAAATATATTCAGTGACTTGGCCTCTACAGCGTCCTGTGGTAGAGAATTCCACAGGTTCACCACCCTCTCAGTGAAGAGATTTCTCCTCATCTCAGTCCTAAATGTCCTACCCCGTATCCTGAGACTGTGACCCCTCGTTCAGGACCCCCCAGCCAGGGGAAACATCCTCCCTGCATCCAGCCTATCTAGCCCTGTCAGAATTTTATATGTTTCAATGTTTACTCCTGATAATCCATTCCATTATCACTCGGTCTGTGGGAGAGACTTATTAGCCTGAGCCACTTTTGTCACCTAATTTCTTGCTCTTTTCCACCTCTCATGGGGTCAATATCTTTATCCTCCCAGGTACTCCTGACACACAGGGCTCACATCACCTTCCTTCCTGTCTACTCTACACCCCTATGTGTTCTTTATCACCCTACACTGGGATTAGACATGTTTAGAATATTCATGCTAAATCATAGTTTGGCAGAGTTACAACAGCCTCAAGTTCAGGCATCTTATTTCTAATCATGGAATCATACAGCACTCTTTGAAAGAGCTATCCAATTAGTCCCATTCCCCTGCTCTTTCCCCATAGCCCTGTAAATTTTTCCCCTTCAAGTATTTATCCAATTCCCTTTTGAAAGTTACGATTGAATCTGCTTCCACCACCCTTTCAGGCAGTGCATTCCAGATCATAACAACTCGCTGTGTAAATTCATTTCTCCTCATCTCCCCTCTGGTTCTTTTGCCAATTATCTTAAATCTGTGTCCTTTGGTTACCAACATCCCTGCCAGTGGAAACAATCTCTCCCAATCTACTCCATCAAAACTCTTCATGATTTCGAACACCTCTACTAAATCTCCCCCTCAGCTTTCCTGGTATTCAGGTGTGTGCACCTTATTGGAGGTTTTCCCCCTCTATCACCCCTGAGAGTCAGCACTGCTACTGATAACTGACTCACCTCAAGTTACACATCATGCTCATCTTTTAGCTAAAATCTGCTCTTTCATCACTCACGTTTGGGATCCCATTTCCCTTTCCCCACCTCCCTCACCCTGTTTAGTTCAACATCTGCCTCAGCTTGCCTTAAAACTCTTATAGCCCCTACTCTGGTTAGGTATAGCATGTTTGCCAGTCTCTAGGTACAACCCATCTGTCAGTCTCTGCTCGTTTAGGTACAATACATCTGCCCATCTGTCTGTCCCTGCTCCGTTAAGGTACAGCCCGTCTGTCTGTCTCTGCTCTGTTTAGGTACAGCCCGTCTGTCTCTGTTCTGCTTAGGTACAGCTCCTCTGTCTGTCTCTGCTCTGTTTAGGTACAGCCCATCTGCCCATCTGTCTGTCCCTGTTCTGTTTAGGTGCAGCCCATCTGCTTGTCTCTGCTCTGTTTAGCTACAGCCCGTCTGTCTGTCTCTGCTCTGTTTAGGTACAGCCCGTCTGTCTGTCTCTGCTCTGTTTAGGTACAGTCCGTCTGCATGTCTGTCTGTCCCTTTCTGCTTATCATAGAATCATAGACTGGTTACAGCAAAGAAGGAGGCCATTCGGCCCATCGACCCTGTGCCGGCTCTTTGTAAGAGCAATCCAGTTAGTCCCATTCCCCCGCTCTTTCCCTGTAGCCCTGCGAATTTTTTCCCTTCAAGTATTTATCCAATTCCTTTTTGAAAGCCATGATTGAATCTGCTTCCACCACCCTTTCAGGCAGCGCAATCTAGATCATAACTACTTGCTGCGTAAGAAAGTTTTTCCACATGTCGCCTTTGGTTCTTTTACCAATCACCTTAAATCTGTGTCCCCTGGTTCTCGACCTTTTTGCCAATGGGAACAGTTTCTCTTTATTTACTTTATCTAAACCCAACGGGCTCGATGGGCTGAATGGCCTCCATCTGTGCTGTAATGATTCCATGAGGTACAGTCTATCTGCCTATCCCTGCTTTGTTTAGGTGCAGCCCGTCTGCCCGATTGTCTGTCTCTGTTCTGTTTAGGTACAGCCCGTCATCCTGTCTCTACTCGGGTTAGGTATGGCCCATTTACCTGTCGACCTGCCCCTGCTCTGTTTAGGTACAGCCTGTTTGCCCATCTGTCTGTCTCTACTCTGTTTAGGCAGAAGCCGTCTGCCCACCAGTCTGTCCCTGCTCTGTTTAGGTACTGCCATCTGCCCATCTCTGCTCTATTTAGGCACAGACCGTCTGCCCGTCTGTCTGTCCCTACTCTGTTTAGATAAAGCCTGTCTGCCTGTCCCTGCTCTGTTTAGGTACAGCCCGTCTGTCTCTGTTCTGTTTAGGTACAGCCTGTCTGCCCATCTGTCTGTCTCTGCTCTATTTAGGTACAGCCCGTCTGCCCGCCTATCTGTCTCTGTTCTGTTTAGGTACAGCCCGTCTGCCCGCCTGTCTGTCTATGCTCTGTTTAGGGTCAGCCCGACTGCCTGCCTGTCAGTCTCCGCTCTGTTTAGGTATGGCCCGTCTGTCTGTCTCTGCTCTGTTTAGGTACAGCCCATCTGTCTGTCTCTGCTCTGTTTGGTACAGCCCGTCTGCCTGTCTGTTCACCCCTGCTCTGTTTAGGTACAGCCTGTCTGCCTGACCCTGCTCAGTTTGGGTACTATCCGTCTGCCCACCTTTCTGACTCTGCCCTGTTTAGGTACAGCCTGTCTGTCTGTCTCTACTCTGTTTAGGTACAGCCCATCTGGCCGGCTGTCTATCTCTGCTCTGTTTAGGGAAAGCCAACCTGCCCATCCGTCTGTCCCTACTCTGTTTAGGTACAGTCCATCCGTCTCTCTTTGCTCTGTTTAGGTACAGCCCATCTGCCTGTCTCACTGTCCCTGCCCTGTTTAGGTACAGTTTATCTGCCCGTCTGTCTGTCTTTGCTCTTTTTAGATACAGCCTGTCTGTCCACCCCTGCTCTGTTTAGGTACAGCCCGCCTGCCTGTGTGTCTATTCCTCGCTCTGTTTAGCTACAGCCCATCCGCCTATCTGTATGTCCCTGCCCTGTTTAGCTACAGCCTGTTTGCCTGTCTGCCCATTCGTCTCTACTGTGTTTATGTACAGCCCGTCTGTCTGACCCTGCTCTGTTTAGTACAGCCTGTCATAAGAACATAAGAACGTAAGAAATAGAAGCAGGAGTAGGCCGTCTGGCCCCTCGAGCCTGCTCCGCCATACAACAAGATCATGGCTGATCTTCTACCTCAACACCATTTTCCTGCACTATCCCAATATCCCTTGATGCCTTTAATATCTAGAAATCTATCAATCTCTGTTTTGAATGTACTCAATGACTGAGCCTCCACAGCCCTCTGGGGTAGAGAATTCCAAAGATTCACCACCCTCTGAGTGAAGAAATTTCTCCTCATCTCCGTCCTAAATGGCCGACCCCTTATTCTGAGACTGTGACCCCTGGTTCTAGACTCCCCAGCCAGGGGAAACATCCTCCCAGCATCTTCCCTGTCGAGCCCTGTAAGAATTTAGTATATTTCAATGAGATCACCTCTCATTCTTCTAAACTCTAGAGAATACAGGCCTAGTCTACTCAATCTCTCTTCATACGACAATCCCACCATCCCAGGAATCAGTCTGGTGAACCTTCGTTGCACTCCCTCTATGGCAACTTTATCCTTTCTTAGAGACCAAAATTGTACACAATACTCCAGGTGCGTCTCACCAAGGCCCTAAATAATTGCAGTAAGACATCTTTACTCCTGTATCCCAGGACGTTATGGGAGGTTAGGGAGGAAATTGCGGGTCCCCTAGCAGAGATATTTGAATCATCCACCGCTACAGGTGAGGTGCCTGAAGATTGGAGGGTAGCAAATGTTGTGCCTTTGTTTAAGAAGGGAGGCAGGGAAAAGCCTGGGAACTATAGACCAGTGAGCCTGACATCTGTAGTGGGTAAGTTGTTAGAGGGTATTCTGAGGGACAGGATCTACAGGCATTTGGAGAGGCAGGGACTAATTAGGAACAGTCAGCATGGTTTTGTGAGAGGAAAATCATGTCTCACGAATTTGATTGAGTTTTTTGAAGGGGTAACCAAGAAGATAGATGAGGGCTGTGCAGTAGACGTGGTCTACATGGACTTCAGCAAAGCATTTGACAAGGTACCGCATGGTAGGTTGTTACATAAGGTTAAATCTCATGGGATCCAAGGTGAGGTAGCCAATTGGATACAAAATTGGCTTGACGACAGAAGACAGAGGGTGGTTGTCGAGGGTTGTTTTTCAAACTGGATGCCTGTGTCCAGCGGTGTGCCTCAGGGATCGGTGCTGGGTCCGCTGTTATTTGTTATTTATATTAATGATTTGGATGAGAATTTAGGAGGCATGGTTAGTAAGTTTGCAGATGACACCAAGATTGGTGGCATTGTGGACAGTGAAGAAGGTTATCTAGGATTGCAACGGGATCTTGATAAATTGGGCCAGTGGGCCGATGAATGGCAGATGGAGTTTAATTCAGATAAATGTGAGGTGATGCATTTTGGTAGATCGAATCGGGCCATGACCTACTCCGTTAATGGTAGGGCGTTGGGGAGAGTTATAGAACAAAGAGATCTAGGAGTACAGATTCATAGCTCCTTGAAAGTGGAGTCACAGGTGGATAGGGTGGTGAAGAAGGCATTCAGCATGCTTGGTTTCATTGGTCAGAACATTGAATGCAGGAGTTGGGATGTCTTGTTGAAGTTGTACAGGGCATTGGTGAGGCCACACTTGGAGTACTGTGTACAGTTCTGGTCACCCTATTATAGAAAGGATATTATTAAACTAGAAAGAGTGCAGAAAAGATTTACTAGGATGCTACCGGGACTTGATGGTTTGACTTACAGGGAGAGGTTAGACAGACTGGGACTTTATTCCCTGGAGAGTAGGAGGTTAAGGGGTGATCTTATAGAAGTCTATAAAATAATGAGGGGCATAGATAAGGTCGATAGTCAAAATCTTTTCCCAAAGGTAGGGGAGTCTATAACGAGGGGGCACAGATTTAAGGTGAGAGGGGAGAGATACAAAAGGATCCAGAGGGGCAATTTTTTCACTCAAAGGGTGGTGAGTGTCTGGAACGAGCTGCCAGAGGCAGTAGTAGAGGCGGGTACAATTTTGTCTTTTAAAAAGCATTTGGACAGTTACATGGGGAAGATGGGCATCGAGGGATATGGGCCAAGTGCAGGCAATTGGGACTAGCTTAGTGGTATAAACTGGGCGACATGGACATGTTGGGCCGAAGGGCCTGTTTCCATGTTGTAACTTCTATGATTCTATGATTCTATACTCAAATCCTCCTTGTAATAATGGCCAACATACCATTTGCCTTCCTAATTGCTTGCTGCACCTGCATGTTAACTTTCAGTGACTCATGTACAAGGACGCCCAGGTCCCTTTGAACATCAACATTTCCCAATCTCTTACCATTTAAAAAATACTCTGCATTTCTGTTTTTTCTACCAAAGTGGAAAACTTCACATTTTTCCACATTATATTCCATCTGCCACAATCTTACCCACTCACTTAGCCGGTCTACATCCCCTTGAAGCCTCTTTGCATCGTCCTCACAACTCACATTCCCACCTAGTTTTGTGTCATCAGCAAACTTGGAAATATTACATTTCGTCCCCTCAGCCAAATCATTGGTATAGATTATGAATAGCTGGGGCCCAAGCACTGATCCCTGCGATACCCCACTAGTCACAGTCTGCCAACCTGAAAAAGACCCGTTTATTCCTACTCTCTGTTTTCTTTCTGTTAACCAATTCTCAATCCATGCCAGTACATTACCCCAATTCCATGTGCTCTAACTTTGTTCATCAAGCGCCCATGTGGGACCTTATCAAAAGCCTTCTGAAAATCCAAATACACCACATCCACTGGTTCCCCCTTATCTATTCTATTAGTTACATCCTCAAAGAACTCCAATAGGTTTGTCAAACATGATTTTCCTTTCATAAATCCATGTTGACTCTGCCAAATCCTATTATTATTTTCTAAGTGTCCTGTTATCACATCCTTTATAACAGATTCTAGCATTTTCCCTACTACTGGTGTCAGGCTAACAAGTCTGTAGTTCCCTGTTTTCTCTCTCCCTCCTTTCTTAAATAGTGGGGTTACATTTGCTACCCTCCAATCTGCAGGAACCATTCCAGAATCTATAGAATTTTGGAAGATGACAACTATCTCTATAGCCACCTCTTTCAAAACCCTGGGATGTAGATCATCAGGTCCTTAGGATTTATCGACTTTCAGTCCCATTAATTTCTGTAGTTCTATTTTTTTTACTTATACTAATTTCTTTCAGTTCATCTTCTGTCTGCCTGTCTCTAGGTATCTGCCTGTCTGTCTCTGGGTACAGCCTGTCTGTCTGTCCCTGCTCTGGTGAGGTGCTGCTTGTTGGAAAAGCAGTCCCAGTTATTTATGAAAGTCTATTCTTGATTTTCTCATCGGTTGTCGGACATTTATTTGCATCGTCTCCTTTACAAAACACAGGAATATAATTGAGGAGATTAATTTACAACTTTTTTTCTCTAACCTTACCAAAATGTTTCCTTATCTTTCAGTTTCCAGCGCGGACAAAACCCAAAACATTAACCTGCCTTTTCTACTTACAGATTTTCACCGACCTGCTGTGTATTTCTAGCATTTTCAATTTTGCAGATTTCCAGAGTTTGCAGGATTTTTCCCCCTTTTACTCTCCAGGGGCCATTTTTCTCTCCTGATGGGGAGTCACAGTTGTCCCAAATCTCGGCCCAGAGCTCCCTGCGAGTCTGACCCTCCCCTGCTGGGAGCCGGAAATCACCCTACATCTCCCGCTTTCTAAGGCAATACTCATGTACCATTCTTTCACAACTATGGATGCTGCTTCCTACATCATTACCTCCAATATGGACTCTCACCACTGCTCCTCCTCCTGTCCCCTTTAGCAGCCCTTCTAACCTTTGCTTGATATGCGTCACTTTAGATCCAAGTGAACAATGCATATTAATGTCCTCATGGCATACGTTGATTTCTGAACCAACGATTCCTTGTGACTACAGTCTGCATCTTAAGCTTGGCTTCTTTTTTGCCTTTTTGCCGACCTCTTCCTCTAAGACCTCTGCTCCTCCTGCTTGTTATCGGTTCAATATAACAATTCCCGAAGTAGATTTTCTGGCCTCTCTGCTACTTTTACTTACTTTAATTCACCCGATATTCCTATATTTTTGGTTACACCTCAGCACCAGTTTCCTTACCACAGTGACCCTGCAGACAATCCCAGTGACTTGCTCAGCGGTCCAGTGCCAGCCCATTTATCTTGCTGTGACTCACTTGTCAAGTCCAGTCCAATCCTGATAACTTAATGTCATTTATCTGTAAGTCCCTAGAGCCCCCTCCCCAAGACCATAACTCTTCCCTTCTGCTCAATGAGCAACAGTTTTCATATTAATTGCACCTTTGATGCCCATCTCCCTCTTATGTAAATATTCCACCTCTTCCTTCCGATACACCTCCTACTCCAAGTCACGGAAAGAGTGGAGGGAGTTCAGCTCATCAGAAAACAACTGATCCATTTAACTTGAGTAACCTAGGGGGAGGTAACTTTAATCTGAAACAGTGGGAAACTAACGGGATCAAATTGCTTGCCCCTTATCATTGCACCTGATATTATTGACTTGAACGGAGAGTAAACTTGGGCGGGGTGTAGACTCAAACCTATCTGTTTCCCACCAGGCGGGTTTGGTTAAAATTACCCCCCTACAGTTTGCTCCCAAAGAATTTAACTGTTTGTTGAGCTTAGTCTTGCTCGTCCTGGGCTTCTTTGTCTCCTGATCCCACCCCCCTATTCCTCCTCTCGTAATGAGCTTCCTCCCCACACCCTTTTCATTGTTCCCTCAGTAGCTGTGCTCTCCTCTCATTTTACATTCCACTGCTGCAGTCCCAACCCAACCAGCAACAATAAGAGAGGATGCAGCTCTTCCAGGACGATGGTTTGTACACCCCCCAAATCCTGCTGGGAATGTGGATTTCACCGATTGGCCTTTGCATTAATTCAGGAGATTGAAACTATTGGAAGACTGTGTGTGCACTTGTAATTTAATAATATCTGTCTGTCCCCTCTCTGGCCAGGTCCAGTTACAGTTTGTCTCTCTCTTGGTCTCTGAAGGCAACCTAATGTTTCAGGTAGCTGTGGCGGAGGATGACATTGTCACCTCTGGATACTTACAACCAAAATAAAAAGGAAGACAACTGTCTTTCAATTCCCACTCAATCACATGTTCCGTAAGCTCGCCCAGCTATCCGATTCATCATACGGAGATGAGATAAACACTCGTACACTCAGCAGCAGCAGTGCCAGATCCTGGCCTGCTATCAAGATGTTTCTGTGTAACTTTAAATAGCCTCCTGTCTACTATCAAAAACTAAACACATCCACCAAAAGTATGAAAGCACTGCAGCTGTGGTGCTGTTAATCCAAATTGTAAGTAAATGTCCTTTGTTTTGTAACTAATTACTATTCACAGTTAACTTATAGTGAACTATCATCCAAATGGGGCTGCTTACATTTGTCGAGAAGGACTGGCAAAGATAAGGGCCCCGATATTACCAGGGAGGCGGGATGGCAGCGGGCGGGGGGGGGGGGGGGGGTGGTGACTGGGCGCGTGGGTAACCTGCCCAGTAAAATCCGTCCGTTCCCCATGCGATTGCGGGTAAATTGAAGCAACTTAACGTGGCTTCCAGATTTCCCATCGGAAACCTGCGCAGCGAGCGGACTGCGCACCCGCATCACAGGCTGTCAGCTGGAGGAGCTCGACTTAAAGGGGCACTCCTCCAATGTTGCTCCTGCAGCAAAGAACCAAAATTATAGAATGGAGCAGCCCAGGGAAAGGCTGCTCCCAGATTTACTGATGCCTCACACCAGGTCTTACTGGATGGGGTGAGGAGAAGGAGGAATATTTTCTACCCGGCGAACGGGAGGAAGTGGCCTGTCTCTGCCACCAAGAAGGCCTGGCTTGAGTTGGCAGAGGAGGTCACCAGCAGCAGCAACATCTCCCGCCCATGGATCCAGTGCAGGAAGCGCTTCAATGACCTAACTAGGTCAGCCAAAGTGAGTACACTTACTCATTCTCCTACACTCCGTCTTCCACATCACCACCCCCACCCCACAACTCATTCTGTACATGCCAACACTACTCTATCACATCACTCCTCACACCCACTCAAAGCTCATCCTCAACTTACCTGCACTTACTCACCTCCCCAGTACTCAACCCATCACTACCACTCAACCCAACCCTCATACAATGTCATGGCTCTGTTTCATACTCACCCTCTGATGTATCTCTTTCACGGTCAGACTCACCCAAACCAATGCATTCAGTGTTTGGCCACGTCATCATCCCTCAGTCATGCCTCTCTATTTTCTCTCCTTATAGGAGAAGAGAGCCCAGAATGCACGGGAGAGGGCGAAGACCAGATGGGGCCACAACATCAGGTCATCCTCACAGACGCGGAGCAGGAGGCTCTTGAAATGAGGTGCACCCTCGAGTGCCTGTCCATCTGGGACGCCGAGACTGCCACCTGACAAACGGCTGGTGACAGAACTTTAACATTCAGCACTCATGGGATGTGGGCGTCACTGACGAGGCTAGCATTTATTGCTCATCCCTAATTGCCCTTGAGAAGATGGTGGTGAGCTGCCTTCTCGAACCATTGCAGTCCGTGTGGTGAAGGTTCTACCACAGTGCTGTTAGGAAGGGAGTTCCAGGATTTTGACCCAGCGACGATGAAGGAACGGCGATATATTTCCAAGTCGGGATGGTGTGTGACTTGGAGGGGAACATGCAGATGGTGTTGTTCCCATGTGCCTGCTGCTCTTGTCCTTCTAGGTGGTAGAGGTCGCGGGTTTGGGAGGTGCTGTAGAAGCAGCCTTGGCGAGTTGCTGCAGTGCATCCTGTGGATGGTGAAGGGAGTGAATGTTTAGTGTGGTGGATGGGGTGCCAATCAAGCGGGCTGCTTTATCTTGGATGGTGTCGAGCTTCTTGAGTGTTGTTGGAGCTGCACTCATCCAGGCAAGTGGAGAGTATTCCATCACACTCCTGACTTGTGCCTTGTAGATGGTGGAAAGGCTTTGGGGAGTCAGGAGGTGAGTCACTTGCCGCAGAATACCCAGCCTCTGACCTGCTCTTGTAGCCACAGTATTTATGTGGCTGGTCCAGTTAAGTTTCTGGTCAATGGTGACCCCCAGGATGTTGATGGTGGGGGATTCGGCAATGGTAATGCCGTTGAATGTGAAGGGGAGGTGGTTAGACTCTCTCTTGTTGGAGATGGTCATTGCCTGGCACTTGTCTGACGTGGATGTTACTTGCCACTTATGAGACCAAGCCTGGATGTTGTCCAGGTCTTGCTGCATGCGGGCTCGGACTGCTTCATTATTTGAGGGGTTGCGAATGGAACTGAACACTGTGCAATCATCAGCGAACATCCCCATTTCTGACCTTATGATGGAGGGAAGGTCATTGATGAAGCAGCTGAAGATGGTTGGGCCTAGGACACTGCCCTGAGGAACTCCAGCCATCTTCAGTACCTCAACATCTGTCGTCATGCTTAATATTGCCTTCTGTTCTCTTACAGGGCCTTCAGCGACCGCCGTGATGGCTGAGGACGATTCCTCAGAGGACCTGCCAGCCTCTGAGGGGGCACCATCACATCTGAGCGAGCCATCCACCAGCACAGATACACACACCTCGGTAGGTCCCCGTCCTCACTTAGTTGGGGTCGCACATGGTGAGTTACCACACACGTGAGCATGAGCATACACTGATGGCAAGGGCAGCAGTGGAGAGTCCGTGTCGGTGGGAGCACTCTTCTCCAGGCTCTGCTCAGCTGGACATAGATGCTGAACCCTGGGGGCCATCCTTAAAAAGGAGAATGATCGAGGAGCAGCAGCACATTTGCGAGGTGCTGGAACAGGTACCACGCACACTCTCCACAATTGCGCAGAGGATGGAGGAGTCCAACTCCTGCATGAGTGGAATGGTGGCACAGGTGCAGGAGGGAATCTCTGAGATACTGTCACAGGGACGTGAGGGCATCTCTGAGATAGTGTCATGGGTAAGTGCGGGTATGTTTGCGATGGAGGGAAGGCTAGCCTCCAACGAGCTTCAAGCACGGCTCACCAATGAGTCCATTGAGGCCCTAACAACGGCCCTTCGGACTCAGGGTGAGCAACTTTCTGCCGCCTTAAACAGGCAGGCAGATACACTAGCACTGGCCTTACATGGTTTCACACATGTCCTCCAAACTGTTGTCAAGCAGGGTGGTATGAGTGATGTGGGCCTGCCCAGGAGAGAGATGATGGCAAAAGGGGACATGGAAGTGGGGACACCACTCAAAGCACTCCCACGTCTCACCTGTTGCCCCCCCCCCCCCGCCTCTTAACCAGTACCCGCAATGCTGCCTCCTCTCCAGGTGGTCGAGTCTGCCCCTGCATAGGTGCAGGTGGAGCAGTCTTTGGAGGTGCCCTCATGGGCACCGAAACCCAGATGGTGAGGCCCAAAGCATCTAATTGGTCAGGGCATGATCAAGAGCAACCTGTCACTACCTCTGCTGCAGCCACAGGGAAAGCACAACGTAGTAGTAGTCAGAAGCGTAAGGCAAAGGTTTTGTAAGTACAAAGGGGATGCACAAGGGTGTTTGATGGTTTGTCATGTTTTTTATTTATATTTGATTTTTGTTAATGGCACATTAAATATTATTATTGTCACCACTACTACCACGTCTTGGCCATTCTTGACTGGCTTGTGTAATAAGTCCCTTTCATGAGGTTCACCATGAACACCCACACTTGATGCCACCCATTGGGTCACCCTACAGTGGGTGCATGTGTAGTTGCACGACTATTTTGTGTAGTTGCCTGTAGCGCAGCACTGTGCTGTGGAGCTCCACGTGGCGGAGGTGGACGGCATGCCTGGCAAGGCTGGTGATGTTGCTCGTCCTCGGATGAAGTGATGAATGCAGCTATGGCGCCCCCCCCCCCCCCATCCTGACGGTGTGAGTTTGAGGGGGTCCGCAAAGTAGGTAAATGTGTTTGCATAGCAGAGTTTAGGGTAAAAATTAATAATTTTGAGTGGAAAGACAAAGGTGCTGCAGCCAAAACTTTGTCTGAATCAACAGAGTGCCCTGCTGCAATAAATGAGGTTTTCCCCCCAACTGTCAACTAATCCTTTGCATCTCCCACTGGCTGCTGGTGAAACACGTCTGCTCCAACATGGAGTGTTTCCCACAGCACGGAAAACACACTGAGGATCCTTCAAAATTGCACCCCAGCCAAAATCTCCACTCAATGAGGTCTGTCAAGTACCTCAAATAGCTAAATAAGTATCTAAATTATCATCCCGCCAGCTTTAATTCGGCCCCAAGGTGTCTGTGCATAATGCAAATTTTAAGTGGTATTTTTGCTTGAGAAGGAATCCCTGTGATATGTGGGAGCCCTGCTCAGTTTTGATGCTCCGATATATACCACACATCCCAATTCTATCTAACAATAAATTCACTGCTTGATTTGGAGAGATGGCAATTATTTTTCCAATTTGTTTGTTTGTAGTTTCAGGTTATTTTTTATGCATGCTTGGTTTAAATATTTTCTATGTATAATATTACTTAAATAAAATTATGTGGACGAACACCTTGGATGGGACAGGTCATGGTAAATCACTGAGAGAAGGAGCCAGCTCCAACTGCTGATTTCAAACCTAACTAATGATTTCAGAAAGTCTCTTAAATCGATCATAAAGTCTGATGGTATGACTAAATAACTTCCTAATTGAATTTAATTTGTCACTAACTAATAACTGCAACCACTGAGCAGCCACCAGAACTCACAACTTTTGACCTATGTTGGCTGGGAGTCACAAAGCTCATTTATTCAAACTACTATTAGCTCCAGAACTCCTTTTCACATACAATTCAAATGGTAATTAGTGCATTACATCATTCCATGTACGGGGAGGAGATTAACAAATGGTAATTAATGCATTTCATCATTCCATGTACGGGGAGGAGATTAACAAATGGTAATTAATGCATTTCATCATTCCATGTACGGGGAGGAGATTAACAAATGGTAATTAATGCATTTCATCATTCCACGTACAGGGGAGGAGATTAACAAATGGTAATTAATGCATTACATCATTCCATGTACGGGGAGGAGATTAACAAATGGTAATTAATGCATTACATCATTCCATGTACGGGGAGGAGATTAACAAATGGTAATTAGTGCATTACATCATTCCATGTACAGGGGAGGAGATTAACAAATGGTAATTAGTGCATTACATCATTCCATGTACAGGGGAGGAGATTAACAAATGGTAATTAGTGCATTACATCACTTCAGGCACAGGATGAGGAGCTTAACAAATGTTATTCTACGTACATATTACTCTATGTATAGGGTGTGGAGAGATCAATAAATGGTAATTAATGCATTACATCACTCCATGTACAGGATGGGTAGGGATTAATGAATGGTAATTATTGCATTAAGTCACTCCGTGAACAGGGGAAGGATAGATTAACTAATGGTAATTACTGCATCAGATGACCCCATGTACAGGGTGAGGAGTGAGCAATGAATGTTAATTAGTGCATTATGTCACTTGAGAATTTAGTGAGAGTGGGACTCTAGTAAAGTAGTGGGTGAATTGAAATTAAAATTTAGTTTAAAATTTAACGTAGAGCTTTAAAACTTTAAAAGAAACTGCAAGTTAGTTAACGGTTAACAGAACTTGCAAGTCAGTGGCAGTTGACAGTTAACAGTTAATCAACTGTAAATAATTGCCTGAATAGAAGGTAATTACTGTGAGTTGGAAGCTGGTGGAGCAGTTGTGCTTTTCTCAAAAGGTGTATAAAGTAGAAGGTTATCTGCTGAAGCACAGAGCGGGTTCACAAAAAGAGTGGATTGTGAACCGAGTAGGAACTTGAGAATTTGGTGAGAGTGGGAATTAAGTGTAGAGGGGGAAGGAGGTGCTAAATTTAAATTTAAAAAGTGAAAAAAACCCAAAATAGTCTAAAAAGTAATTATCGATAAATAAATAGATAATTTAATCAAGAGAAGTGGTGCTGAGCACCGGGGAGGAGCCCCAGGTATCAGTACAAAATTGGGAGCGGAGCGGAGTTGTGAGAAGTGGTGCTGAGCACCGGGGAGGAGCCCTTTCCCCTTTCACTAAGAATAGAGAGAGAAGCATCATGGTAACGTCACAGTGAACAGAGAGGAGGAGCTCTGAGAGACCCGGAATAAAAGGGTAGGTTAATCGAGGTAAGTGAACAGGAAATAAATTCATAATAATCGAGTACCTAAAGGGAGTTTAGAAAAAAAAGGTTTCTAAATATAACGGATGGGCAGCTGTGGACCCATTGCCAGCACATCCTGCGCCATGTGGGAAATTCAGGATGCTTCATGTGTCCTGGAGGACCATGTGTGCAGGAAATGCCTCCAGTTGCTCGACCGCAAACTGGGGGTTTCTGAGCTTGAGGGGCAGCTGGAGTCACTGCAGAGAATAAGGGAGGCTGTCGGTTTCCTGGATCGTACGTTCCAGGAGATGGTCACCCAGGAGGATGTGACTGCGAGTGAGGCAGTTACAGGGATCCAGGAGGTAGTGTTGTAGGAGCCTCAGTCCCTTCCCCTGTCCATTAGATTTGAGGTTCTTGCAACCCTTTGTTGTCCTTGGGTTAAGGACAAGTGCAGGGACTGCAGGGAGGACGAGCAAACTGACTACGGCACCATGGTACAGGAAGCAATTCAAGTGGGGGGAGTAAAAAGGAAGGTGGTTGTAGTAGGCGACAGTATAGTTAGGGGGATAGACACTGTTCTCTGCAGCCAGGAACATGAGTCCCAAAGGCCAGGGTTAAGGACATCTCCTCCGGGCTGAAGAAGAACTTGCAGTGGGAGGGGGAGATCCAGTTGTCATGGTCCACGTAGGTACCAACGACATAGGCAGGACTAAGAAAAAGGTTCTGCTGAGAGAGTTTGAGCAGCTAGGGGCTAAATTAAAAAGCAGAACCACAAAGGTAATAATGCCTGGATTATTACCTGAGCAACGAGCAACTTGGCATAGGGTAAATAAGATCAGAGAGATGAATGCGTGGCTCAAAGATTGGTGTGGGAGAAGTGGGTTTCGATTCATGGGGCACTGGCACCAGTACTGGGGAAAGAGAGAGCTGTTCCGTTGGGACGGACTACACCTGAACCAAGCTGGGACCAGAGTTCCAGCGAATCGAATAACTAGGGAGTTAGATAGGGCTTTAAACTAAATAAGGGGGGAGAGGGTCCCGGTGGAGAGAGATCTAGAATGCTAAAGAGAAAAGACAAAGAAGCAGTGCAGGAAAGTGATTGGGGTAAGGATAACCAGATTATGTCAGGAAGGGACAGAGCGTACAAACAAAAGAGTGCACGAACAAATAGGGTCCGGGTAAGAAAAATGGGAAGTCAAATAGGGCAATAGTACAAAAAAATGTTAAGATGTCTAAATCTAAAGGCACTGTATCTGAATGCACAAAGCATTCGTAATAAGGTATTAACAGCACAAATAGATGTAAATGGATGCGATATAATTGCGATTACGGAGACATGGCTGCAGGGTGACCAAGGCTGGCAGCTGAATATCCAAGGGTATTCGATATTTCGGAAGGACAGGCAAAAAGGAGGTGGGGTGGCATTGTTGGTAAAGCATTGAAATCAGAGCAATAGTGAGAAAGGATATTGACTCAGAAAATCAAGATGTAGAATCAGTCTGGGTGGAGTTAAGAAGCACCAAGGGGCAGGAAATACTGGTGGGAGTTGTCTATAGGCCTCCAAACAGTAGTAGTAATGTAGGGGACGGCATCTAACGGGAAATTAGAGATGCATGTAACAAGGGTACTACAGTAAAATAGATGCTAAGAGGATGTTACACCTTATGGGGGAATCAAAAACTAGGGGGCACAGTCTCAGAATAAGGGGTCGCCCGTTTAAGACGGAAATGAGGAGGAATTTCTTCTCCCAGAGGGTCGTGAATCTTTGGAATTCTTTACCCCAAAAAGCTGTGGAGGCTGAGTCATTGAATACATTCAAGGCTGAGTTAGACAAATTTTTGATCAGCAAGGGAGTCAAAGGATATGGGGAAAGGGCGAGAAAGTAGAGTTGAGGTAAAAATCAGATCAGCCATGATCTCATTAAATGGCGGAGCCAAATGGCCTACGGCTGCTCCTATTTCTTATGGTCTTATGGTCTAATCATGGGTGACTTTAATCTACATATAGACCGGCCAAACCAAATTAGCAATAATACTGTGGAGGATGAATTCATGGAGTGTGTCCGAGATGGTTTTTTAGACCTGTACGTTGGGGAGCCAACTAGGGAACAGACTATCCTAGATTGGGTATTGTGCACTGAGAAGGGGTTAATTAATAATCTTGTTGTGCGGAGTCCTTAAGGGAAGAGTGACCATAACATGATAGAATTCTTCATTAAGATGGAAAGTGAAGTAGTCCAATCCGAAACTCGGGTCCTAAATCTAAACAAAGAAAACTATGAAGGTATGAGGAGTGAGTTGGCTATGACAGATTGGGAAGCTTCATTAAAAGCCATGACGGTGGATAGGCAATGGCTAACATTTTAGGAACGAATGCATGAATTGCAACAATTATACATTCCTTTCTGACACAAAAAGAAAAAGCGGCCCAACCATGGCTAACAAAAGAAATTAAGGATAGTATTAGATCCAAAGAGGAGTCAGAAAAAGTTGCCAGAAAAAGTAGCAAGCCTGAGGATTGGGAGCAGTTTAGCATTCAGCAAAAAAGGACCAAGAGATTGATCAAGAGGGGAAAAATAGAGTATGAGAGTAAACTTGCAAGGAACATAAAAGTGCACTGTAAAAGCTTCTACAAGTATGTAAAAAGAAAAAGATCGGTGAAGACAAAATGTAGGTCCCTTACAGTCAGAAATGGGAGAATTTATAATGGGGAACAAGGAAATGGCAGAGCAATTAAATAAATATTTTGGTTCTGTCTTCATAGAAAAGGACACAAATAACTTCCCAGAAATGCTAGGGAACCAAGGGACTAGTGAGAAGGAAGAATTAAAGGAAATTACTATTAGTAAAAAAATTGTGCTGGAGAAATTAATGGGGCTGAAAGCCAATAAATCCCCAGGGCCTGATAATCAGCATCCCAGAATACTAAAAGAGGTAGCCATGGAAATAGTGGGTGCATTAGTTGTCATCTTCCAAAATTCTATAGATATGGAACAGTTCCTGCAGATTGGAAGGTGGCAAATGTAACCCCACTATTTAAAAAAGGAGGGAGAGAAAACAGGGAACTACAAACCGGTTAGCCGAATATCAGTTTTTACAGTCCAATTTTATGTTCCTTGCAAGTTTACTCTCATAGTCTATTTTTCCTCTCTTGATCAATCTCTTGGTCCTTTTTTGCTGAATGCTAAACTGCTCCACATCCTCAGGCTTGCTACTTTTTCTGGCAACTTTTTCTGTCTCCTCTTTGGATCTAATACTATTAATGCTAGAGTCTATTATAAAGGATGTGATAACAGGACACTTAGAAAATATCAACGGGATTAGACAAAGTCAACATGGATTTATGAAAGGGAACTCATGTTTGATAAACCTACTGGAGTTTTTTGAGGAAGTAACTGGTAGAATAGATAAGGGAGAACCAGTGGATGTGGTTTATTTGGATTTTCAGAAAGTCTTTGATAAAGTCCCACATAAGAGGTTAGTGTGCAACATTAAAGTACATGGGATTGGGAGTAATATACTGGCATGGATTGAAAATTGGTTAACAGACAGGAAACAGAAAGTAGGAAAAAATGGGTATTTTTTGGGGCTGCAGGCGGTGACTAGTGGGGTACCACAGGGATCAGTGCTTGGGCCCCAGCTATTCACAATATATATCAATGATTTGGATGAGGGAACCAAATGTAATATTTCCAAGTTTGCTGACGACACAAAACTAGGTGGGATCGTGAGTTGTGAGGAGGATGCAAAGATTTAGACAAGTTGAGTCAGTGGGAAAATACATGGCAGATGCAGCATAATGTGGATAAATGTGAAGTTATCCACTTCGGAAGGAAAAACAGAAAGGCAGAATATTATTTAAATGGTGATAGATTGGGAAATGTTGATGTACAAAGGGACCTGGGCGTCCTTGTCACTGAAAGCAAGCATGCAGGTGCAGCAAGCAGTTAGGAAGGCAAATGGTATGTTGGCCTTCATTGCAAGATGATTTGAGTACAGGAGCAAGGATGCCTTACTATAGTTATACAGGGCCTTGGTGAGACGACACCTGGTGTATTGTGTGCAGTTTTGATCTCCTTACCTAAGAAAGGATATACTTGCCGTAGAGGGAGAGCAGCAAAGGTTCACCAGACTGATTGCTGGGATGGCAGGACTGTTGTATGAGGAGAGATTTGGTCGATTCAGCCTGTATTCACTCGAGTTTAGAAGAATGAGTGCGGATCTCATTGAAACATAAAATTCGGACAGAGCTAGACAGACTGGATGCAGGGAGGATGTTTTCCCTGGCTGGGGGTTGCAAAACGAGGAATCACAGTCTCAGGATACGGGGTAGGTCATTTAGGACTGAGATGAGGAGAAATTCCTTCAGAGGGTGGTGAACCTGTGGAATTCTCTACCACGGAAGGCTGTGGAGGCCAAGTCACTGAATATATTTAAAAAGGAGCTAGACAGGGGTCCTTGAGGGTAGTAATTTCTAGATTACTCCCAGTGCCACAAGCTAGTGGGTGTAGAAATAGGAAGATAAGGCAGGTTAATGCGTGTCTAGAGACACAGTGCAAGATGGAGAGCTTCAGATTGTTGGGGCATTGGGACCAGTTATGGGGCAGGAGAGACCTGTTCAAGACAGATGGGTTGCACCTCAACAGAGCTAGGACCAGGAAGATTCACTCATGCTGTGGGGAGAGTTTAAACTAATTTACCAGGGGGATGGACACCAGGACATAGCATTAGAAAGGAGAAACAAGATGCACAAAGGATTGGGAGAAACAGATAGCCCTACAGTAAGAAATAGTACAGTATTAGGTGGGATCAGACTAAGAGAGAATACAAGAAGATCTAAGATAGGCTTAGAGTGCATGTATGTAAATGCACAAAGCATGGTAAATAAGGTTAGTGAGCTGCAGGCGCAAATAGCCACATTGGAATATGATGTAGTGGCGATAACGGAAAATTGGCTCAAAGGAGGGCAGGATTGGGTACTAAATATTCCTGAATATAAGGTGTTCAGGAAAGATAAAGAAGGAAAAAAAGATGGAGGATGGCAGTATTGAATAAGGAGAATATTGCAGTGCTGGAGAGAAAGGATATGATTGAGAGGTCAAGGACAGAATCTATTTGGTTAGAGTTAAGAAACAATAGAGGCACCATTACATTACTAGGTGTATTCTATAGGCCACCAACTAGTGGGAAGGATATAAATTTGCAGGGAAATTACAGAGAGAGGCAAGAACTATAAAGTAGTGATAATGGGGGACTTCAATTATCCTAATATAGACTGGGATAGTAATAGTGTAAAGGGCAAAGAGGGGGAGGAATTTCTGAAGTGTTCAGGAGAACTTTCTTGATCAGTATGTTTCCGGCCCAATGAGGAAGGAGGCATTGCTGGATCTGGTTATGGGTACGTGGAGCAAATGTCAGTGGGGAACATTTAAGGAACAGCGATCATTGTATAATAAGGTTTAGATTAGTTATGGAAAAGGACAAGGAGAAATCTAGAGTAAAAATACTTAATTGGAGGAGGGCCAATTTCAGTGGGTTGAGAACGGATTTGGCCCGGGTAAAGGCAAAACTGTAATCAAACAGTGGGTGGCCTTTAAAGAGGAGATGGTTCGGGTACAGTCTAGGTACATTCCCATGAGGGAGAAAGGTAGGGCAACCAAAGCCAGAGCTCCCCGGATGACGAAAGAGATGGAGAGTAAGATGAAGCAGAAAAAGGGGGCATATGACAGATGTCAGGCTGATAATACAATTGAGAACCAGGCTGAATATAGAAAGCACAGAAGAGGATTGAAAAAGGAAATAAGATGGGCAAAGAGGGAGTATGAGAATAGATAGGCAGCTAACATAAAAGGGAATCCAAGAGCCTTCTATAGGCATATAAACAGTAACGGGTAGTAAGAGGAAGGGTGGGGCCAATTAGGGACCAAAAAGGAGATCTATGCATGGAGGCGGAGGACATGGCTGAGGTACTAAGTAAATACTTTGCATCTGTCTTTACCAAGGAAGAAGATGCTGCCAAAGTCACAGTGAAAGAGGAGGTGGTTGAGATACTGGATGGGCTAAAAATTGATAAAGAGGAGGTACTAGAAAGGCTGGCTGTACTTAAAGTAGGTAAGTCACCCGGTCCGGATGGAATGCATCCTGAGTTCCTGAGGGAATGAAGGGTGGAAATTGCGGAGGCACTGGCCATAATTTCCAAACATCCTTAGATACAGGGGCAGTGCCAGAAGACTGGAGAATTGCAAATGTTACACCCTTGTTCAAAAAAGGATGTAAGGATAAACCCAGCAACTCAGACCAGTCAGTTTAACCTCGGTGGTGGGGAAACTTTTAGAAACGATAATCCGGGACAAAATTAATAGTCATTTGGACAAGTGCGGATTAATAAAGGAAAGCCCAGCACAGATTTATTCAAGGCAAATCATGTTATCTAACATGATTGAATTTTTTGATGAGGTAGCAGAGAGGGTTGATGTTGTGCATATGGACTTTCAAAAGGCATTTGATGAAGTGCTCCATAATAGGCATGTTGGCAAAATTGAAGCCCATGGAATAAAAGGGGCTGTGGCAGCATGGATACGAAATTGGCTAAGTGACAGGAAACAGAGAGTGAACGGTTGCTTTTCGGACTGGAGGAAGGTGTACAGTCGGGTTCCCCAGGGGTCGGTACTAGTGGTTGGAGTTGGGTGTACAGGGCACAATTTCAAAATTCACAAATGACACAAAACTTAGAAGTGTAGTAAATAGTGAGGAGGATAGTAACAGACTTCAAGAGGATATAGAAAGGGTGGTGGAATGGGCAACACATGGCAGATGAAATTTAATGCAGAGAAGTGTGAAGTGATACATTTTGGCAGGAATCTTTGAAGGTGGCAGGACAAGTTGAGAAAGCAGTTAAAAAAGCATACTGGATCCTAGGCTTTATAAATAGAGGCATAGAGTACAAAAGCAAGGAAGTTATGTTGAACCTTTATAAAACACTGGTTCGGCCACAACTGGAGTATTGTGTTCAAATCTGGGCATTGTACTTTCAGAAGAATGTGAAGGCCTTAGAGAGGGTGGAGAAAAGATTTACTAGAATGGGTCCAGGGATGAGGGACTTTAGTTACGTGGATAGACTGGAGAAGCTGGGGTTGTTCTCGTCAGAGCAGAGAAGGTTAAGAGGAGATTTGATAGAGGTGTTCAAAATCATGAACGGTTTTGATAGAGTAAATAAGGAGAAACTGTTCCCATTGGCGGAAGGGTCGAGAACCAGAGGACACAGATTTAAGGTGATCGGCAAAAGAACCAAAGACGACATGAGGAAAAACTTTTTTACGCAGCGAGTAGTTATGATCTGGAATGCGCTGCCTGAAAGGGTGGTGGAAGCAGATTCAATTGTGGCTTTCAAAAAGGAATTGGATAAATGCTTGTAGGTAAAATATTTGCAGGGCTACGGGGAAAGAGCGGGAGCGTGGGACTAACTGGATTATTCTTACAAAGAGCCGCACGGGCTCGATGGGCCGAATGGCTTCCTCTGTGCTGTAACCATTCTATGATTCTATGTAAAGTGAGAGGAGAGATTAATAAATGGTAATTCTCCATTACATCACTCAATCTAGAGGGTGAGGAGAGATTAACGAACGGTAATTAGTGCATTACTTCACTCGATGTACAGGGTGAGGAGAGATTAACAGATGGTAATTTGTTCATTACATCACTCCATGTACAGGGTGAGGAGAGATTAACGGATGGTAATTTGTTCATTACATCACTCCATGTACAGGGTGAGGAGAGATTAACAGATGGTAATTTGTTCATTACATCACTCCATGTACAGGGTGAGGAGAGATTAACGGATGGTAATTTGTTCATTACATCACTCCATGTACAGGGTGAGGAGAGATTAACGGATGGTAATTTGTTCATTACATCACTCCATGTACAGGGTGAGGAGAGATTAACAGATGGTAATTTGTTCATTACATCACTCCATGTACAGGGTGAGGAGAGATTAACAAATGGTAATTTGTTAATGGAATTGAGGGCAAATTATTGACCTGGTTAGGAAATTGGCTGAGTGATCGGAGACAGAGAGTAGAGATAATGGGCAGGTACTCAAATTGGCACGATGTGACTAGTGGTGTCCCACAGGGATCTGTGTTGGGGCCTCGACTACTCACTGTATTTATTAACGACTTAGAATGACAGGATAGAGAGCCACATATCCAAGTTTACCAATGATACAAAGATAGGCAACATTGTAAGCAGTGTAGATGGAAGCATAACATTACAGAGAGATATTAATAAATTAAGAGAATGGGCAAAACTGTGGCAAATGGATTTCTACGTAGGTAAGTGTGAGGTTGGACCTAAAACGGATAGATCAGAAAATTTCTAAATGGTGAAAAGCTCAAAATAGTGGAGGTCAAAAGAGACTTCAGGGTCCATGTAAATAGATCATTAAAATGTCATGGGCAGTTACAGAAAATAATCAAAAAGGCTAATGGAATGCTGGCCTTTATATCCAGAGGACTAGAATACAAGGGGGTAGAAGTTATGCTACAGCTATACAAAGCCCTGGTTAGACATGGAGTACTGTGTTCAGTTCTGGGCACCAGACCTTAGGAAGGATATATTGGCCTTGGAAGGAGTGCAGCGTAGATTTACTAGAAGGATACCTGGACTCCAAGGGTTAAATTACGAGGTGCGAAATTACAAACTAGGGTTGTATTCCCTGGAATTTAGAAGATTAAGGGGTGATTTGATCAAAGTTTTCAAGATATTAAGGGGAACTGATAGGGTAGATAGAGAGAAACTATTTCTGCTGGTTGGGGAGTCTAGGTCTGGGGGACATAGCCTAAAAATCAGAACCAGAAGTGAAGTTAGGAAACACTTTTACACGCAAAGGGTGGTAGAAGTTTGAAACTCTCTTCCGCAAACAGCAATTGATGCTAGCTCAATTATTAATTTTAAATCTGAGATTGATAGATTTTTGTTAACCAAAGGTATTAAGGGATATGGGGGGGCTAAGGCGGGTATATGGCATTAGGTCACAGATCAACCATGATCTTATTGAATGGCAGAACAGGCTCAAGGGGCTAAATGGCCTCCTCCTGTTCCTATGTAATTTGTGCATTAGGGCACTGCATGTACAGTGTGAGGAGAGAGTAATGAATGATAATTAGTGCATTACATCACTCCATATGCTGGGTGAGGCAAGATTAACAAATAGTAATTACTGCATTACATCACTTTATCTCCAGGGTGAGGAGATTAACGGATGGTAATTAATGAATTACGTCACTGCATGTGCAGACTACGGAGAGATTCATGAATGGTAATTAGTCCATTAATTGCAGAGGTGCTGGCCATAATCTTCCAATCCTCCTTCGATACTGGGGTGGTGCCAGAGGACTGGAGAATTGCAAATGTTACACCCTTGTTCAAAAAAGGGTGTAAGGATAAACCCAGCAACTGCAGGCCAGTCAGTTTAACCTCGTTGGTGGGGAAGCTTTTAGAAACGATAATCTGGGACAAAATTAATAGTCTCTTGGAAAAGTATGGATTAATGAAGGAAAGCCAGCACGCATTTGTTAAAGGCAAATCATGTTTAACTATCTTGATTGAGTTTTTTGATGAGGTAACAGAGATGGTCGATGAGGGCAATGCGGTTGATGTTGTGTATATGGACTTTCAAAATGAGTTTGACAAAATACCACATAATAGGCTTGTCAGCAAAATTGAAGCCCATAGAATAAAAGGGGCAGTGGCAGCATTGATATGAAATTGGCTAAGTGACAGGAGACAGAGAGTGGTGGTGAACGGTTATTTTGCAGACTGGAGGAAGGTATACAGTGGTGTTCCCCAGGGGTCGGTACTAGGGCCACTGCTTTTCTTGATATATATTAATAACTTGGACTTCTGTGTATAGGGCACAATTTCAAAATTTGCAGATGACACAAAACTTGGAAGTGTAGTAAACAGTGAGAAGGATAATAATAGACTTCAAGAGGACATAGACAGGCTGGTGGAATGGGCGGACACATAGCAGATGAAATTTAATGCAGAGAAGAGCGAAGTTTTGGCAGGAAGAACAAGGAGTGGCAATATAAACTAAATGGTACAATTCTAAATGGGATGCAGGAACAGATAGATCTGGGGGTATATGTGCACAAATCTTTGAAGATGGCAGAACAGGTTGAGAAAGCGGTTAAAAAAGCATATGTGATCCTGGGCTTTATCAATGCAGGCATAGAGTACAAAAGCAAGGGACTTATTATGAACCATTGTAAAACACTGGTTGAGAGGAGATTTGATAGAAGTGTTAAAAATCATGAAGGGTTTTGATAAAGTAAATTAAGAGAAACTGTTCCCATTGGCAGAAGGGTCAAGAACCAGAGAACACAGGTTTAATGTGATTGGCAAAAGAACCAAAGGCAACATGAGGAAAACCTTTTTACACAGTGAGTGGAATGCGCTGCCTGAAAGGGTGGTGAAAGCAGATTCAATCATGGCTTTCAAAAAGGAATTGGATAAATAATTGAAGGGTAAAAATTTGCAGGGCTACGGGGAAAGAACGGGGGAATGGGACTAACTGGATTGCTCTTACAAACAGCCGGCATGGGTTCGAGGCCAAATGGCCTCCTTCTGTACTGTAACCATTCTATAATTCTACGTAACTCGATTTGCTAGGTGAGGAGAGATTAACGAACGATAATTAGTGCATTACATCGCTCCATGTATGGGCTGAGGAGAGACTAACGTACAGTAATTAGTGCATTAAGTCACTCCATAGGCTGAGGAGAGACTGACAAATGGTAACTAGTGCATTAAGTCACTCCATGGGCTGAGGAGAGACTAGCGAACGTTAATTAGTGCATTAAGTCACTCCATGGGCTCAGGAGAGACTAAAGAACGGTAATTAGTGCATTAAGTCACTCCATGTACAGGGAGAGATTAAGGAGCGTTAATTACATCTCTCCATGTGTAAATTGATGAGATTAACAAATGGAATTAGTGCATTACATCACTCCATGTACGGGGCGAGGAAAGCTTCATGAGAGGCTCGAGGAGGGGCCTCAGAAGGAGCGGGAGAGAACTGACTACAGCAGAGCATCACGAGAGGGGGAAACAAGTCAAAAAGTGGAATCACAAGACAAGGAGGAGCACCGAGGATAAGTCAGTGTAAGTGGTTAGTTTATTGGTTAGTGCTTTTAGTTGTTTTTGTTCTTAGTGGTTAGTTGCTTTTGTGGTTGGTTAGTGTTTTAGTGGTTAGTGTTTTAGTGTTAGCTAAACAGGTAAACAGCCTTAAAGCTAAACAAACTGTTTTAAATAACTGTTAGGCATATATATAATATATGTAGACTCTAAATAGGATGGAGGCACAGCTGAAACCTGTTGGCTGCAATTCATAGAATCACAGAATCATAGACAGGTTGCAGCATAGAAGGAGGCCATTGGGCCCATCGAATCCACGCTGGCTCCATGCGAGAGCAATCCAACTAGTCCCACTCCCCCGCCCTATCCCCGTAGCCCTGCACATTTTTTCCTTTCAAGTACTTATCCAGTTCCCTTTTGAAGGCCATGATTGAATCTGCCTCCACCACCCCCTCAGGCAGTGCATTCCAGATCCTAACCACTCGCTGTGTAAAAAATCTTCTATGATTCTATTAAGATGGGTATAGAGGGATATGGGCCAAGTGCAGGCAATTGGGACTAGCTTAGTGGTATAAACTGGGCGACATGGACATGTTGGGCCGAAGGGCCTGTTTCCATGTTGTAACTTCTATGAAAAGCTTTTCCTCATGTCACCTTTGATTCTTTTGCCAATCACCTTAAATCTATGTCCTCTGCTCCTTGACCCTTCCACCATTGTGAACAGTTTCTCTGTATCTACTCTGTCTAGACCCTTCATGATTTTGAATACCTCTATCAAATCTCCTCGCAACCGTCTCTGTTCCAAGGGGAACAACCCCAGCTTCTCCAGTCTATCCACGTAACTAAAGTCCCTCATCCCTGCAATCATTCTAGTGAATCTCTTCTGCACCCTTTCTAAGGTCTTCACATCTTTCCTGAGCCACAATTTCTGTGTCATGTGGGAAATCCAGGACCACATGTGTAGGAAGTGCCTCCAGCCGCTCGAGCTCAAACTCGAGCTCAAGAGTTTCCGATCTTGAGGTGTGGCTTGAATCACTGCAGGGCACGTGTGAGGCTCAGAATTTCCTGGATCGTATGTTCCAGGAGGTGGTCACCCCACAGCCACAGAGAGCTCAGGGCAGTAAGTGAGTGGCCATCCGGCAGGATAGGATGAGATAGGCAGTGCTGGAATGCTCCAGGAGTGCGTCGCTCACTAATCGGTTTTCAGGATTGAATACCAGTGAGGATGACGACACCTCGAAGGAGCATGGCACCATGAGGTAAATGACTGCACAGGTGGGCGGAGCGAATTGTAGCAATCCAGTTGTTATAGGGGATTCAATAGTCAGGGAATAGACAAGCATTTCTGCAACTGCCGACGTGAGTCTTGCATGGTGTGTTGCTTCCCTGGAGCCAGGGTAAAGGACATCACTGAGAGGGTGCAGAACATTTTGAGGGGAGGGGTGGGGAACAGCCAGAAGTCGTGGTACAAGTGGGAACCAATGACATAGGAAGGAAAAGGGTCGAGGTCCTGCAGTCAATGTTTCAGGAGCTAGGAAGGAAATTAAAAAGGAGGACCGCAAAGGTAGTAATCTCTGGATTACTCCCAGTGCCACGCGGTAATGATAATAGGAGTAGTAGGATAAGACAGGTGAATGCCTGGCTGGAGAAATGGTGCAGGAGGGAGGGCTTCAGAATGAGATGAGTTTGGAGTGCAAGTGCGTAAATGCACGTAACGTGGTAAATAAGGTTGGTGAGCTGCAGGCACAAGTCACCACATGGGACTATGATATAGTGGCAATAACAGAGTCCTGGCTCAAAGAATGGGAGGATTGAGTACTTAATATTCCTGGCTACAAGGTATTCAGGAAAGATAAGGAAGGAAAGAAAGGAGGGGGTGGCAGTATTGATCAAAGAAACTATTATAGCACTGGAAAGGGATGATGTAGTTGAGGGATCAAGGACAGAATCTATTTGGTTAGAATTAAGGAAGTGGAATCACAAGACAAGGAGGAGCACCGAGGATAAGTCAGTGTAAGTGGTTAGTTTATTGGTTAGTGCTTTTAGTTGTTTTTGTTCTTAGTGGTTAGTTGCTTTTGTGGTTGGTTAGTGTTTTAGTGGTTAGTGTTTTAGTGTTAGCTAAACAGGTAAACAGCCTTAAAGCTAAACAAACTGTTTTAAATAACTGTTAGGCATATATATAATATATGTAGACTCTAGAGGAGTTATTAAGCTACTGGGTATATACTATAGGCCACCAAATAGTGGGAAGGAGATAGAGGGGCAAATTTTCAGGCAAATTACAGAAAGATGCAAGAACTATAGAGTAGTGATAATGGAGGATTTCAATTATCCCAATATAGACTGGGATAGTAACAGTGTAAAGGGCAAAGAGGGGGAGGAATTCCTGAAATGTGTTCAAGGGAACTTTTTTGATCATTGTGTGTCCAGCCCAACGAGGAAGGAAACAGTGCTGGATCTCGTTCTGGGGAATGAAGTGGGGCAAATGGAGTATGTTTCAGTGGGGGAGCACTTGGGGAGCAGTGATCACAATATCATTAGGTTTAGAATAGTTATGGAAAAGGGAAAGGAACAATCAAGTGTAAAAATACTTAACTGAAGGAGAGCTAATTTCAGTGAGTTCAAAAGGGATCTTGCCCAGGTGGATTGGAATCAAAAATTGGTAGGCAAAACAGTAATTGAACAATGGGAGTCCTTCAAGGAGGAGATGGTTTTGGGTACAGAGTAGACACATTCCCACAAGGGAGAAAGGAAGGGTATTCAAAGCTAGAGCTCCCTGGATGACTAAAGATATTGGGGGTGATTTTAAACCCCAAGAACGGGTGGGTTGGTGGTGGGAGTTGAAAATCGCGACTGTAACCCAGCTTTATTTCCAGGTTTAATGTTGGCGCGTAAAAGTATAGGCTTCCCACAGAATGCAAAGTCCAAAAATTTTGCAGTTGCGAACCAAAAAAACAACTATTTTCAACTCCCACCCACCGCCAACCCACCCGTTCTTGGGGTTTAAAATCACCTCCATAGAGATTGAAATGAAACAGAAAAAGAAGGCTTATGATAAATGTATAGTTCATAATACAGTAGAGAACCAGACTGAATACAGAAAGTACAGAGAAGATCTAAGAACGGAAATAAGATGGGCAAAGAGAGAGTATGAGACCGGCTAACATAAAAGGGAACCCAAAAATATTTTATAAACATGTAAATAGTAAAAGGGTCGTAAAAGGAAGGGTGGGACCGATTAAGGACCAAAAAGGAGATCTTTTTGTGGAGGCAGAGAACATGGCTGAGGTACTGAATGAATACTTCGCATTAGTCTTCACTAGAGAAGAGGATGTTGCCAATGCAGCAGTAAAGGAGGAGGCAGTAGCGATATTGGAGAGAATAAAAATAGATAAAGAGGAGGTACTTAAAAGATTGGCAATACTCAAAGTAGAAATTCACCGGTCCAGATGGGATGCATCCTCGGTTACTGAGGTAAGTAAGGGTGGAAATTGCAGAGGCTCTGGCCACAATCTTCCAATCCTCCTTGGATATGGGGGTGGAGCCAGCGGACTGGAGGATTGCAAATGTTACAACCATGTTCAAAAAAGGGGAAAGGGATAAACCCGGCAATTACAAGCCAGTCAGCCTAACATCGGCGGTGGCGAAACTTTTAGAGACAATAATTCGGGACAAAATGAATTGGCACTTGGGAAATGGGATTAGAGTAGATAGCTCCAGATGAAGTGCTAGCAGAGGCATGAAGAGCCAAATCACAGAATCATAGAATGGTACGGCAAATAAGGAGGCCATTTGGCCCCTCAAGCCCATGCCAGCTCTCTGCAAGAGCAACCCAGCTAGTCCCACATCCCCGCCCTTTCACTGTAGCCCTGCACTTAATTATGAGCTAATAAATGAAAGTCAGCACGGATTTGTTAAAGGAAAATCATGTTTGACTAACTTGATTTGAGTTCTTTGATGAAATAAGAGAGAGGGTTAATGAGGTTAGTGTGGTTGAAGTTGTGTATATGAACTTGCAAAAGGCATTTGATAAAGTACCACGTAATAGACTTACAAGCAAAATTAAAGCCTATATGATTAAAGGCACAGTGGCAGTGTGGATACAAAACTGGCCAAGGGACAGGAAGCAGAGAGTAGTGATGAACAGTTGTTTTTCAGACTGGAGGGAAGTATACAGCAGTGCTCCCCAGGGGTCAGTATTAGGACCACTGCTCTTTTTGATACATATTAATGACCTGGACTTGGGTATACAGGGTATAATTTCAAAGTTTAAGATGACAGGAAACTCAGAAATGTGGTAAACAATGTGGGGGATAGTAACAGACTTCAGGAGGTGACTGACTGGTGAAATGGGCAGACACATGGCAGATGAAATTTAGTGCTGAGTGTGAAGTGATGCATTTTGGTAGCAAGAATGAGGTGAGGCAATGTAAACTAAATGGTAGAATTTTAAAGCAGGTGCAGGAACAGAGAAACCTGTGGGTATATGTACACAATCTTTGAGATGGCAGGACAAGTTCAGAAGGCTGTTGAAAAAGCATATGGAATCCTGGCCTTTATTAATAGAGGCATAGAGTACAAAAGCAGGGAAGTTATGCTAAACCTTTATAAAACACTGGTTGGGCTTCAGCTGGAGTATTGTGTTCAATTCTGGGCACCACACTTTAGGAAGCCTTAGAGAGGGTGCAGAAGAGATTTATTAGAATGGTACCAGGGATGAGGGACTTCAGTTATGTGGACAGACTGGAGAAGTTGGGGTTGTTCTCGTCAGAGCAGAGAAGGTTAAGAGGAGATTTGATAGAGGTGTTCAAAATCATGAACGGTTTTGATAGAGTAAATAAGGAGAAACTGTTCCCATTGGCGGAAGGGTCGAGAACCAGAGGACACAGATTAAAGGTGATTAGCAAAATAACCAAAGGCGACAGGAGGAAAAATTTTTTACGCAGCGAGTGGTTATGATCTGGAATGCACTGCCTGAATGAATCTGCTTCCGCCGCTCTATCATGGCTTTCAAAAGGGTCTTGGATAAATACTTGAAGGGAAAAAATTTGCACGGCTACAGTGAAAGGGCGGGGATGTGGGACTAGCTGGGTTGCACTTGCAGAGAGCTGGCACGGGTTTGAGGGGCCAAATTGCCTCCTTATTTGCAGTACCATTCTATGATTCTGTAATTTGGCTCCTCATGCCTCTGCTAGCACTTCAACTGGAGCTATCTACTCTAATCCTATTTCCCTACTTTTTTCATTTTTCAGATCAGACGTTAAATTGAGGCCCTGTTTGCCTGTTCAGGTGGATACAAAATATTCCTATTTGGAAAATGAGATGGGAATTCATTAGCTGTGAAGTGCTTTGGGACACCCTGGTGTTACATTAATGTAATCTTTTCTATTCCTGCATCCTTTTGTATTTTGTGTATTTAAACACCTATCCAATTCCCCGTTAAATGATGATGATCCGTCTCAGTAGCCACTGGTAACAAAGCATCCCATATTCTAAGAACACTCTGTGTGAATTTTATTTCTAACTTCCTATTTCTCGCATTGTTCGGAAATTATTACATAACACTACAGCACACTGTGTGAAAAGGAGCTTTGAGCTCAAACTATCTTGGCTTCAACATAGATTACAAAAATAACCATGTAAGTACATTTCAACACTGCTTCTTACACCTTCCTCACCCGCACACGCATTAAACATTTAACTTGCACAAACCTCCTGAGTGGCAACAGCAAACTGATCAGATTGGCTCCATCTTATATCTCGCTTTGTCAATCACATTAAATAAGATAGAAGTACTCTGTGAAGTATTAGCTACAGGGTTGGGTTCAAGGTTTTGACGGTGGTCCCTGCAGAACTCAATAAGCTCCTTACATTCACAATGAGATAGGACACAACGGTACAATCACAGTATCATAGTAGGTACAGCACAGAACGAGGCCATTTGGCCCATTGTGCCTGTGAAAGAGCTATCCAATTAGTCCCACTCCCCTGCTCTTCCCTCGTAGCCCTGCAAATGTTTTCCCTTCAAGTATTTATCCAATTACCTTTTGAAAGTTACTATTGAATCTGCTTCCACCATCCTTTCAGGCAATGCATTCCAGATCATAACAACTCGCTGCATAACAACATTTCTCCTCATCTCCCCCCTGGTTCTATTGCCAATTATCTTAAATCTGCGTCCTCTGGTTACTGACCCTTCTGTCACTGGAAGAAGTTTCTCCTTATTTACTCTATCAAAACCGTTCATGATTTTGAACACCTCTTGGGAGAGTCTGTTGGCAGGCAAAGGGACGTCTGGTAAGTGGGAGGCCTTCAAAAGTGTGTTAACCAGGGTTCAGGGTAAGCACATTCTTTATAAAGTGAAGGGCAAGGCTGGTAGAAGTAGGGAACCTTGGATGACTCGGGAGATTGAGGCCCTAGTCAGAAAGAAGAAGGACGCATATGACATGCATAGGCAGCTGGGATCAAGTGGATCCCTTGAAGAGTATAGAGATTGCCGGAGTAGAGTTAAGAGAGAAATCAGGAGGGCAAAAAGGGGACATGAGATTGCTTTGGCAGATAAGGCAAAGGTGAATCCAAAGAGCTTCTACAAATACATAAAGGGCAAAAGAGTAACTAGGGAGAGAGTAGGGCCACTTAAGGATCAACAAGGTCATCTATGTGCGGAACCACTAGAGATGGGTGAGATCCTAAATGAATATTTCGCATCGGTATTTATGGTTGAGAAAGGCATAGATGTTAGGGAACTTGGGGAAATAAATAGTGATGTCTTGAGGAGTGTACATATTACAGAGAGGGAGGTGCTGGAAGTCTTAACGCGCATCAAGGTAGATAAATCCCCGGGACCTGATGAAATGTATCCCAGGACGTTATGGGAGGTTAGGGAGGAAATTGCGGGTCCCCTAGCACAGATATTTGAATCATCGACAGCTACAGGTGAGGTGCCTGAAGATTGGAGGGTAGCAAATGTTGTGCCTTTGTTTAAGAAGGGCGGCAGGGAAAAGCCTGGCAACTACAGACCGGTGAGCCTGACATCTGTAGTGGGTAAGTTGTTAGAGGGTATTCTGAGGGACAGGATCTACAGGCATTTGGAGAGGCAGGGACTGATTAGGAACAGTCAGCATGGTTTTGTGAGAGGAAAATCATGTCTCACAAATTTGATTGAGTTTTTTGAAGGGGTAACCAAGAAGATAGATGAGGGCTGTGCAGTAGACGTGGTCTACATGGACTTTAGCAAAGCCTTTGACAAGGTACCGCATGGTAGGTTGCTACATAAGGTTAAATCTCAAGGGATCCAAGGTGAGGTAGCCAATTGGATACAAAATTGGATTGACGGCAGAAGACAGAGGGTGGTTGTAGAGGGTTGTTTTTCAAACTGGAGGCCTGTGACCAGCGGTGTGCCTCAGGGATCGGTGCTGGGTCCGCTGTTATTTGTTATTTATATTAATGATTTGGATGAGAATTTAGGAGGCATGGTTAGTAAGTTTGCAAATGACACCAAGATTGGTGGCATTGTGGACAGTGAAGAAGGTTATCTTGGATTGCAACGGGATCTTGATAAATTGGGCCAGTGGGCCGATGAATGGCAGATGGAGTTTAATTTAGATAAATGTGAGGTGATGCATTTTGGTAGATCAAATCGGGCCAGGACCTACTCCGTTAATGGTAGGGCGTTGGGGAGAGTTTTAGAACAAAGAGATCTAGGAGTACAGGTTCATAGCTCCTTGAAAGTGGAGTCACAGGTGGATAGGGTGGTGAAGAAGGCATTCAGAATGCTTGGTTTCATTGGTCAGAACATTGAATACAGGAGTTGGGATGTCTTGTTGAAGTTGTACAAGACATTAGTTAGGCCACACTTGGAATACTGTGTACAGTTCTGGTCACCCTATTATAGAAAGGATATTATTAAACTAGAAAGAGTGCAGAAAAGATTTACTAGGATGCTACCGGGACTTGATGGTTTGACTTATAGGGAGAGGTTGGATAGGCTGAGACTTTTTTCTCTGGAGAGTAGGAGGTTTCGGGGTGATCTTATAGAAGTCTATAAAATAATGAGGGGCATAGATAAGGTCGATAGTCAAAATCTTTTCCCAAAGGTAGGGGAGTCTATAACGAGGGGGCATAGATTTAAGGTGAGAGGGGAGAGATACAAAAGGGTCCAGAGGGGCAATTTTTTCACTCAAAGGGTGGTGAGTGTCTGGAACGAGCTGCCAGAGGCAGTAGTAGAGGCGGGTACAATTTTGTCTTTTAAAAAGCATTTGGACAGTTACATGGGTAAGATGGGTATAGAGGGATATGGGCCAAGTGCCGGCAATTGGGACTAGCTTAGTGGTATAAACTGGGCGACATGGACATGTTGGGCCGAAGGGCCTGTTTCCATGTTGTAAACTTCTATGATTCTATGATTCTACCTCTATCAAATCTCTTCTTAACCTTCTCTGTTCTAAGGAGAATAACCCCAGCTTCTCCAGTCTCTCCACATAAGAAGAAACTGTTTCCAGTGGCAGAAAGGTCAGTAACCAGAGGACACAGATTTAAGGTGATCAGCAAAAGAGCCAAAGGCGACATGAGGAAACATTTTGTTATGCAGCGAGTTGTTATGATCAGGAATGCGCTGCCTGAAAGGCCGGTGGAAACAGATTCAATAGTAACTTTCAAAAGGGAATTGGATAAATACTTGAAGGGAAAAAACTTACAGGGTAATGGGAAAAGAGTAGGGGAATGGGACTAAATAGATAGCTCTTTCAAAGAGCTGGCGCAGGCATGATGGGCCGAAGGCCTCCTCCGAATATGATACTATGAAAAAAGGAATGAAAGCTTAGCATCTTTAGTTGCAGTAAAAAGTGCAAATTTTGATACTGGGTTCTATTTACAGAGGTGTAGAACACAAATCTAAAGAGGTCGCTGTATAAGGCATTGCTCAGATCCTGTCTGAAACATTGTGTGGAATTCTGGTCACCCGATCACAGCAAGCATATTGCTGTACTTGAATTCCTTGAAACACACAGGAATTTAAATTAAGATGGATGTTTAAGGAAGTTGGGCTTTCTTTCTTCGGAAAAAAGATTTTGAGGTAACCCACTTTTGAAGATGATGATGGGATGTCACAAAGTTGAGTCAACCAAATTATTTACAATGGTGAAGGGTTGAAATATCAGGGGCACAGGTACAATGAGGAAGTTAAGAGTAAGAAGAGGAGTTAGGGGATATGTTAACATACAAAGGGTAATTGAGTTGTGGAGTAATATACTAGGAAAGGGCAATGAAACATGTAGGGTTGAAAAGACAATCAGATGTCGTCTGTTTTTGAAGATAGAAGGAATTGAGGGATATGGTTGTTGTTGTTTTTGTACCTTCACCCTCTTCTCTTAGAGAATAGCGTGAAGTAGTGGAAGGATTCGCAGCCTGATAAACAGTCTGACAGGCTGCAACATGAGTGCTCCTTCCATGGCCGTAACCATCTTGATATCAGCCGATAAGGTGGTTAATCCTATTCAGCAGGAGGGTTTTATGGGCTGCCACAACCCATACGATGTCAGGGCATCCACACACACTAGACGCGAGTTACCCACATCAACACTGAATTCCGAGCCGGAGCTCCAGTCTCCACTTGCCGGGACTGACTCGAGTGGGGCTCGAACCCTACACCTTCTGACTCAGAGGCAGAAATACTATTCACGAGGAACATGGTGATAAAATGGGTAGGTGAGGATGATCTGGAATAAGGGACAGGCTGGTGGGATGAAATGGCCATTTCCTTTTCGTAAAAATTCTTACTCACATTCACACATCACCCCCAAAGCACTGTAATACACTTCTCAATGTCGACAGCTCAGTGAAATGTAACACTTGACCCATACAGCATCCTCAGAGCACAATAAAATTACTGCTCAGAGCAATATATTTCCCAAACTATACACATCTCTCTTGTAAGCCTTTTCTCAATCTCCAAAGGTCACTTCAGCAGCAGACTAGCTGGTTCGCACTTGCTATAGCCAGTACTGCACCTGCTGTATGTAACGTGATATTTTGAGGTCACTCTATGTAAGTCTAGAAAGTTATATACAGCAACACCAACAAGTTGCATTTATATAGCGCCTTTAACATAAGGAAACGTACAAGGCGCTGCACAGGTCAAAATTTGACACTGAGCCACATAAGGAGATATTAGGACATGTGACCAAAAGTTTGGTCAAAGCGGTAGGTTTTAAGAAGCATCTTAAAGAAGGAGAGAGAGGTAGCGAGGCAGAGAGGTTTAGGGAGGGAATTCCAGAGCTTAGGGCCTAGACAGCTGAAGGCACGGCCGCCAATGGTGCAGCGATGAAAATCAGGGATGCGCAAGAGGCCAGAATTGGAGGAGCGCAGAGATCTCGGATGGTTGTAGGGCTGGAGGAGGTTACAGAGATAGGGAGGGGGCGAGGCCATGGAAGGATTTGAAAACAAGGATGAGAATTTTAAAATTGAGGCGTTGCCGGACCGGGAGCCAATGTAGGTCAGCGAGCAAACCAATCATGAGAGGGGGACCTGAAGAAGGTGTTAGGTCCTTTATTTGTATATGCAATGGTCCTATCTCCAGCTTCATGTGGGTGTAATGGACACCTATTGTTTGTCCTTACCCAAAATGGCAGGCGGCTTCCTGCCCGCTAATTTGGAGACTTATGAGTCCGCGTTGCTCCTGAAAATGGGCGCTATGTGGCCCAATTTCTAGGCCAGAGAGTAGGGATAAAGGGTATGTAGCCTGATTGTTGGGATATGACAAGAGGCGTTCCTCAAGGATCTGTACTGGGGCGTCAACTTTTCACCATTTGTATCAATGATATGATGAAGGAATAGAGAGTTGTATATCCAAGTTTCCAAATGACACTAAGTTGGGAGTCACAGTAAGTAATGCAGATGGGAGCAGAAAGTTATAAAGAAACATAGGCAGATTAAGAAAGTGAGCAAAACTGTGGCAAATGGAGTTCAATGTGGGCAAGAGAGGTCATCCACTTTGGATCCAAGAAAGACAAATTTGGTGAGAAATTAGGAACTATAGAGGAGCAAAGAGATTTGTGTGTCCATGTACACAAATCACTAAAAGCAAGTGGACAGGTACAAAAGCAATCAAAAAGGCTAATGAAATGTTGGCCTTTATCTCAGGAGGGCTAGAATACAAATGGGAGGAAGTTATGCTTCAGTTGGTCAGACCCCATCTGGAAATACTGCATTCAGTTCAGGGCACCGCATCTCAGGAAGGATATATTGGCCTTGGAGGGGATGCAGCGCAGATTCACCAGAATGCTACCGGGGGTTAAAGGGTTATATTATGAGGACAGGTTGCATAGGCTAGGCTTGTATTCCCTTGAGTTTGGAAGATTGAGCGGTGATCTAACTGTTTAAAATAATAAAAGAACTTGATAGGGTAGATAAATAGAAATTATTACCTCTATTGGAGGAATCCAGAACAGAAGGGCATAATCTTAAAATTAGAGGCATTCAGCAGTGAAATCAGGAAGCACTTTTTCACACAAAGGGAAGCAGAAATCTGGAATTCTCTCCCTCAAAAGGCTGTGGATGCTGGGGGTCAATTGAAACTTTCAAGACTGAGATCACCAGATTTTTGTTGGCTAAGGATATCAAGGGATACAGAGCGAAGGCAGGTAAATGGGGTTGACGTACAAATCAGCCATGATCTAACAGGCTCAAGAGGCTGAATGGCCTACTCCTGTTCCTAAAGGACATTAGTGAACTAGTAGGGTTTTTATAAGACAGCTTCATGGTCATTTTACTGATGCTAACTTTTATTTATTTCCACATCTTAAATATTGACATGGGCCCGGATTTTGCTGTGAAAATAATGACGAGGCTAACAGCGCTCACCGTTATTTCTGTGCAAGTCAGACAGTAATGTCTGGTGACTGCACATGCACAGTTAAACGTGGAAATCTGGAAGTTGCTGAACGAGATACACTGCTCCTCCATAATCTCCGTGAAGACGGCACCTCGCCATCTGGCTTCCCGTTCAAATGAATGGAACAGCGTGAAGTTCCCACACTGACGTCGTGGTATGATCTAATCTCGGCAGTTAGGGCTCGTCCATTCCGATGTAAGTACCCTTTTAACGGTGTGGTAAGTCTTAATAACGGCCAAACAACCTCTCTGGCACTGAAAATTAACTTTTACAAGTGTGGAGTCTCATTCCTTCAGATTTTAATTATTGTTGGACATTTTAAAAAAATTAAAGAAATTTTTATTTTTTTAGTTTTTCTTTCTGTCTCTTTTATCTCTCTCTCTTAATCCAATTATTTCTTACCCTCTCTTTATTTCACTTTCTGTACCTGATTTGACACTGAATTCACTATTCTAACTCACACTTCCTGGTTCAGTCTGATTAGTTAAGGGAATAGGCAGTTGCTTGCCCTGTTCACACAGGTCCCAGATGCCCTGTAGAGGACGCCTTTTTTTATCTCTAATTTAGAGAAACTTGCCGTGCAAAAGCTCATAGAAAATCTATGGGCAAGTCTAACGAGCAGCTCACAGGACAATCTGGCCCATTATCTCTGCTTCAATCACTAACTCTGGTAATACATTCCACAATCTCACAACTCTCTGTAAACAAGTTTCTCCTGCTCTCTGTCCTAATCTCTTATATTTCATCTATCTCCATACTTTGAATAGGGAACAGGTGAACCTGAATCCCCAAATCCCTCTGTTCTATATCATCCAGCTTTCCCCTATTCAAAGTATAATTATTACCATTTCACACTTACTGACATTGAATTCCATCTGCCACTTTTTTGCCCATTCCACCACCATATTCTTTGGTCCTCAGAATTGTTTACTATGCTTCCTATTTTAGTATTGTCTGCAAATTTGGACACATTTCTCTTTACACATACTACAGAATAACACACTACAATTCTTCAGAAGCTCGGCTTCTGTTACTGGCAGCTTTCTAAAACACGTTCCTCTTCTGTTCCTCTGGATCCCCAAGAGAAGGTGGTTTTAGACCCCAATGACCAGCCTGAACTAAGCACCTCACAGCACCCTGCATCACTGAGCTCTACAGTGACAAGTACCAGCACTCTGGAGAGGTCAGTTAATGAACTACAGGAGGTAGCATGGAACGTAGGTGAGGAGGAACAAGTACAGATGGAATTGCAGGAGGTCTGCTGGTCGGATGGTCAGTTCAAGGGCTCCAGCAGCTGTTGAGCCCAGTGATTCAGATCTTACACTTCTTGCCTTTAAATGCAGTTTGGTAGCTCAGCATCAGCATCAGCAATTCATGCTGTCAATGGAGAGAAAGCTTTCCTGGTCGGCCTCCCATCCTCAACCCTCCATAAAATTGAGTTCATCCAAAACTCCTAACTCGCACCAAGTCCCGTTCACTCATCGTTCCCTGTGCTCGCTGACCTACGTTGGCTCCTGGTCCAGCAACGCCTCGATTTTAAAATTCTCATCCTTGTTTTCAAATCCCTCCATGGCCTCGCCCCTCCCTATCATTGTAACCTCCTCCAGCCCTACAACCCTCCGAGATCTCTGCATTCCTCCAATTCTGTCCTCTTGCACATCCCGGATTTCCTTCGCCCCACAATTGGCGGCCCCGTGCCTTTCAGCTGTCTCGGCCCTAAGCTCCGGAATTTCCTCCCTAAAACTCTCCATCTCTCTCTCCTCCTTTAAGACGCTCCTTAAAATCTACCTCTTTGACCAAGCTAATGGCCACTTGTCTTTATGTGGCTTAGTGTCATATTTTGTCTGAACACTCCTGTGAAGCATCTTGGGGTGTTTTACTACATTAAAAGCACTATGTAAATGCAAGTTATTATTGTTGTTGCTGAGCAACCTGCACAGTTTGGGGGATCTATGGAGGAATTCACAACACACATGTCTGACCAAACTACAGACCACCATGAAACCTTGACCACTCTAGGGCCCTCTGCCGCCGAGACCCCCTTCCCGGGTCTTAAGCTCAGGCATAGGTTGCATCAGGAATGCTTTGAGTAGGGCTCTGGAGACGATTGGTCCCCGATCTACAGCAGTCTGTCTTGTCCAGATTGACCATGTTGGGGAACCAGATTGAGACAGGAACAATAAAGTGTTGCTCTCACACAGATCTCTCGTTATGCTGATGGAGTGCCCAGCACCAGGGAAATGGCAGGAGCTGGCATGAATGATGCAGATGTTTCTCAGAGTGATGCTGTATCCATTTCGCCCAGCGACCATCAACAACAACAACTTGCACCTTTAACGTAGTAAAATGTCCCAAGGCGCTTCACAGGATCGTAATCAGACAAAGACTGACACCGTGCCAAAGAAGGAGGCATTAGGACATGTGACCAAACGTCTGATGTTCAAAGAGGTAGGTTTTAAGGAGGGTCTTAAAGGAGGAGAGCGCGGTAGAGGGACCAAGAGGTTATAGAAGGGAATTCCAGAGCTTAGGGCCTAGATGGCTGAAGGCGTGGCTTTCAATGGTGGAGCGAAGGAAATCAGGGATGCACAAGAGGCCAGAATTGGAGGAGCGCAGAAATCTTGGAGGGTTGTAGGGCTGGAGGAGGTCACAGAGATAGGGAGGGGCGAGGCCATGATTAGGATCAGAATTTTAAATATGAGGCATTGGTGAACCAGGAGCCCATGTAGGTCAGCAAGCACAGGAGGGATGAAGGTTTCACATAGCACACAGGCCCCTGTATCAATGTCTCCATTCCTAGATGTAAGGAATCTTACAACACCAGGTTATAGTCCAACTGTTTTATTTGAAAATCACAAGCTTTCAGAGGCTTTCTCCTTCGTCAGGTGAGCGAGTGTCCACTCCATTCCTAGAGACCAACACTGGAATGCCTTGGCCATCCAATTCACTTCCTCCTCTCACTTAGAAGGATCACACAGTTAGAAGTGGAACATACACAAACTACACTGTCACTAAGGGGAACCAATTGGAAAAAAATTAGTTCTGTTTCTTCAGACAGGTTCTGCGGATGTTCATCCGCCCGCACCGAAACCATCATCAGAAGTATCTGATAGCCACACGAGAGTTTGTCAGTGATAATTAAGATTTAATAAAGTTGTATGGTCCTACAGTGTAAGGGGAGAGACAGCTGGTCCACAGTTTGTACCTCTCATTGGGCAGTAGTAGCCATCATATATACTAAAATACAGGAATATCCTCTAATATAAATTAATAATGAGCATGTTTGAGTGTGAATAAAATTAACAAAAAGTCAGGTGCTCCTTTCTGCTTTTGTAAAACAGATTAAAAGGTGATTGCTGTAGATTTCTAGGTTTCATTGGGAGGAGGGTTATTTCTTTATCTTCCCTCCACCTCCACCTCTCCTGCTTTTTTCCTTCTTCCTTCCCTCACCATTCCCCTTATCTCCTCCGTCGCCCTTCTCCTCCCCTTCTCACTTCAACGAGTTAATTTCATCCTGGGTACAATTCCATGCCGATCACTTTCTGGCACCTTGTTTAAGTGACAACTATTCTTGGGTGAGCTTTGAAGCTGTATGGTTTCACTGTGGGGGAACTACAGCCAAGCCCGATTGTATCCTCATTTGATCACACACACACACACACAGTTGGATAGTAGTCTGCAGCAGGAATTGTGTCTGATTTTCCCTCCCTAATCCATGAGCACTGAAGCCAATTTTGTCACATCCCCTGCCCCAGTTGTTATCAACTAGCTCAGCATAAAGCAAGGATTGAACCCAGCACCTTCCTGACCTGTGTGGGTCAACCAATCACTGGTAAGCTCCCTGGGTTATCAGGGCAGCCTCTAATTTCTAGTTGATAATGGCACAATTAAAGAACAATGGCCCCTGAATTCCCATAGCAGATCTCCCGAGCTGTTTACATTATATCTCCAGAGGTTCCACCGACCTCTTGTCAAAGTTATGCAGGAGATTGGTAGAACCCCTGTAGAAATTTGGGGTCAATTTGTTGTGGCAACTGTGCAGGTGATAGTACCAGTGCAGAGTGCCAGGGAGCAGGAGGATTGGGTTAAATCCCTTACTGTGATCTGAACTACATCGACCAGGTTGCTATCACATGCCTCTCAATGGCTGACCAGAGGGGCATTGGCACGGGTCTAAATAGGGTGGCCAACTCTGGCTGAATGTATTACTGGAGGTTTCATCACATGACCTTCTCCCTCCAACTGCCCTGCCTCCATTGGCGCCCGACATGTCCATCCTCGCGATGCCCCGCTTTGCAAGCCAATCAGATAGTGTACAGACCCTTCATTACCCAACTGGATGATCCTTGACTGTCAAACAGCCTTTTCTTTCCCAACTCCAACATTTCTATAACTAATAAAGAGAAGTGTTGAAAGAAATTATTTTTTTTAAAGGCCCCTATGATTTTTCTCCTGTGTTGCACCCATCAATAGCCTGGAGATTAATCTTCAATTCCTGGAGACT
The DNA here is from genome assembly GCF_035084215.1 of Heptranchias perlo. Lineage (NCBI taxonomy): Eukaryota > Metazoa > Chordata > Chondrichthyes > Hexanchiformes > Hexanchidae > Heptranchias > Heptranchias perlo. Next base: position 2,604,918 of record NC_090362.1, read on the forward strand.
CCTGGCAACCCCAGGTATAAACGCAGAGCACCCATCTGGCCTCTCCATAATTCAACTTAAAAATACAATGGAAATAAAACTGAGGATGAGGAAATACTCCTGACAAAAAGAGACTGTATCCATCAATTACAAGAAAGCTCCATCTCCTTTTCTTAAGTGCATGGGAACTTTAGTCTGTGGAGTAAGACTAGCAGTGCAGAGGGGCCTAAGTAGAGCCACTGGTGCCTCAAACACTTCACTGGGTCCGTTATTTCCTTGTCATAAGGTACATGCTTCAGGAGATGTCCTGCCAAGGTTTCCTGTCACCTTGACATTGCTGACGATAATGGAAAGCTACAGAGGTGAAACACAGGAAACTGGTGTCACTGTGGGCCTGGCAACAGGCAAAACTAATTCCTGGCATCTTCGCAAGCCTCAGAAACTCTCCTAATTAAATCATAAAGAAAGTTAATGGCCTAGAAACTCGGGCGAACCCATTTTTGGGCACGTAGGAGGGGAAGGGGGCACTGAATGTGAGGTCCGAGGCACTCCTGATATTGGGCTCGGACCTCATTATAATGGAGCCGGCGTGGAACAACAGCCCATGATGAGCCCAGTGGCACGTGGTTCTGGGGGGTCAGGGGATTGGGGGGGGGGGCGGTGGCCAACAGCGTGGGCGATTGGGGGTTGGGAGTGGAGGCTGAGGGGCAGGAGGATCGGGAGTTGGGAGAGGAGACCGGGGTGGGGGGGGGGGGGCAGGAGGATCGGGGGTTGGGAGAGTGGTTAAATGTGGGGTTGGGAGAAGCAGTAAGCTATTTACCTTTTTTGTTGCAGGCGATCCCTAGGGCTGGTTTCCCACAATGGCTGCCTCAGAGCAAACCAATCGTACAGAAGGAGGCCTCAGGCATTAGGCCCGTTATTTGCATATACAAAGGCATATTTACTTCAGGCATGGGTAATGGACGGCTCTTATTTGTCCTTATCCAATGTGGCAAGCGGCGAACTTTCGGCAGGAAATGTGTGCACGCTTCCTGCCCGTCATTTTGGTACCTTAGGTGTCTAGAAAATGGGTGCTGCACAATGCAATTTCTAAGCCAATGTGTTCATGGATCTCAGGTCACAAATAACATCAACCTAAAGAGACACCAGTCCTGTGCAGTGGTGACAATTCAATTCACATTCAAAGCCTCTTGCACCAAACTTCTATAGACTTGCTATAGACCCGAATCCTGCCACAGAACCTGGAATGTCAAATAAACAGCTTTCCTATTTATTGCTATCCTTGGAATCAATTGCCCTGACCTTGTCACTAACCCCAACACCCACTCAGAAGTGAAGCTACAGCTTTTATCAAAAACTATCCACCAATGCGGGCCGATGATCAGTAATACGGTACAAGGCAAAAAATAGAAATCTTAAACTAAATAAAACAGATCAAAGAAGAATATTCCTGGGATAAGATGGACCCATCTCTCAAACACAGAAGCATAATCGTCCAGTGTCGCAACCAAAAATTCTTTTAAAATCAATGGAAAGTGGACAATATTTTTAATGATTGCATTCCAATGCTTTGGCTATCGGAAGGATTGACAGATTGTTCAACAGTCAAACAGAACAACAATCATTTGTTTACCAACAAGGCACAAAACCCAAAGACACATACAGATCCAGGCACAAGAAAATTTTGCCAGTTTGATCAAACCAAAACCAATCAATCTAATTAAAGAAAGAAAGAACTTGCATTTATATAGCGCCTTTCACAAACTCAGGATTCCCCAAAACGCTTTACAGCCAAGAAGTACTTTTGAAGTGTAGTCACTGTTGTAATGTAGGAAACACAGCTGCCAATTTGTGCACAGCAAGATCCCGCAAACAGCAACGTGATAATGACCAGATAATCTGTTTTTAGTGATGTTGGTTGAGGGATAAATATTGGCCAGGACACTGGGGAAAACTCCCTGGCTCTTCTTCAAATAGTGCCATGGGATCTTTTATGTCCACCTGAGGGGGCAGACGGGGCCTCGGTTTAATGTCTCTTCTAACAGACGGCATCTCTGACAGTGCAGCACTCCCTCAGTACGGCACTAGGTGTGTCAGCCTAGATTATGTGCTCAAGTCTCTGGAGTGGGACCTGAACCCACAACTTTCCGACTCAAAGGCAAGAGTGCTACCACTGGGTTAAGGATGGCACCTTGTAGATTACCAAGTGCAATCTACTAGCTACAAAGAAAAAGGACTCTGAACTAGTAAATCCCATTCACTGATCACTGAAGGAATCCCAAGGATCAGATGTATGCGATTTGACAGGAGGTTGGGTGGCGTTGTTAGTAAAGGATGAAATTAGAGCAATAGTGAGAAAGGATATTGGCTCAGAAAATCAAGATGTAGAATCAGTCTGGGTGGAGTTAAGAAGCACCAAGGGGCGGAAAACACTTGTGGGAGTTGTCTATAGGCCTCCAATCAGTAGTGATAATGTAGGGGACGGCATCAAACAGGAAATTAGAGATGCATGTAACAAGGGTACTACAGTAATCATGGGTGACTTTAATCTACGTATAGACTGGCCAAACCAAATTAGCAATAATGTGGAGGATGAATTCTTGGAGTGTGTATGAGATGTTTCTTTAGACCAGTACGTTGAGGAGCCAAACAGGAAACAGGCTATCATAGATTAGATATTGTGCAATGAGAAGGGGTTAATTAATAATCTTGTTGTGCGGGGTCCTTTAGGGAAGAGTGACCATAACATGAAAGAAATCTTCATGAAGGTGGAAAGTGAAGCAGACCAATCCGAAACTAGGGTCCTAAATCTAAACAAAGGAAACTACGATGGTATGAGGAGTGAGTTGGCTATGATAGATTGGGAAGCTTCATTAAAAGACATGACGGTGGATAGGCAATGGCTAACATTTAAGGAACAAATGTTTGAATTGCAACACTTATACATTCCTTTCTGGTGCAAAAACACAAAAGGAAAAGCGGCTCAACCATGGTGAACAAAAGAAATTAAGGAAAGTATTAGATCCAAAGAGAAGTCATATAAAGTTGCCAGAAAAAGTAGCAAGCCTGAGGATTGGGAGCAGTTTAGAATTCAGCAAAAAATGAGAAGAGATTGATTAAGAGGGGAAAAATAGAGTATGAGAGTAAACACCAAAGTCAAAATGGATTTATGAAAGGGAAATAGTGTTTGACAAACCTACTTGAGTTTTTTGAGGATGCAACTGGTAGAATAGATAAGAGAGAACCAGTGGATGTGGTGTATTTGGATGTGAGTAATTTGCAATGAACATTAAAAAGTGGACTGTAAAAGCTTCTACAAGTATGTAAAAAGAAAAAGATTAGTGAAGACAAATGTAGATCCCTTACAGTCAGAAACAGGAGAATTTATAATGGAGAACAAGGAAATGGCAGAGTAATTAAATAAATACTTTGGTTCTGTCTTCATGGAAGAGGACACAAATAACTTCCCAGAAATGCTAGGGAACCAAGGATCTAGTGAGAAGAAGGAATTAAAGGAAATTAGTATTAGTAAAAAAATAGTGCTGGAGAAATTAATGGGACTAAAAGCCGATAAATCCCCAGGGCCTGATAATCTGTATCCCAGAGTACATGGAAATAGTGGAAGCATTGGTTGTCATCTTCCAAAATTCTATAGATTATGGAACAGTTCCTGCAGATTGGAGAGTGGCAAATGTAAGCCCACTATTTAAAAAGCCCACTATTTCCACATTCACCTGAGGAAGGAGGAAGCCTCCGAAAGCTTGTGGATTTTAAAATAAAATTGTTGGACTATAACTTGGTGTTGTAAAATTGTTTACAATTATTTAAAGAAGGAGAGAGAGAGAAAACAGGGAACTACAGTCCGGTTAGCTTAACATCAGTAGTAGGGAAAATGCTGGAGTCCATAAAGGATGTGATAACAGGACACTTAGAAAGTATCGACGGGAATAGACAAAGTCAACATGGATATATGAGGATGTAACTGGTAGAATAGATAAGAGAGAACCAGTGGATGTGGTGTATTTGGATTTTCAGAACGCCTTTGATAAAGTCCCACATAAGAGGTTAGTGTGCAAAATTAAAGCACACGGGATTGGGGGTAATATACTGGCATGGATTGAAAATTGGTTAACAGATAGGAAACAGAGAATGGGAATAAATGGGACTTTTTCGGGGTGGCAGGCAGTGACTAGTGGGGTACCGCAGGGATCAGTGCTTGGGCCCCAGCTATTCACATTATATATCAATGATTTGGATGAGGGAACCAAATGTAATATTTCCAAGTTTGCTGACGACACAAAACTAGGTGGGATCGTGAGTTGTGAGGAGGATGCAAAGAGGCTTCAAAGCGATTTAGACAAGTTGAGTGAGTGGGCAAAATGGCAGATGCAGTATAATGTGGGATAAATGTGAAGTTATCCACTTCGGAAGGAAAAACAGAAAGGCAGAGTATTATTTAAATGGTGATAGATTGGGAAATGTTAATGTACAAAGTGACCTGGGTGTCCTTGTACACGAGTCACTGAAAGCAAACATGCAGGTGCAGCAAGCAGTTAGGAAGGCAAATGGTATGTTGGCCTTCATTGCAAGAGGATTTGAGTATAGGAGCAAGGATGTCTTACTGCAGTTATACAGGGCCTTAGTGAGACCACACCTGGAGTATTGTGTGCAGTTTTGGTCTCCTTACCTAAGAAAGGATATACTTGCTATAGAGGGAGTGCAGCGAAAGTTCACCAGACTAATTCCTGGGATGGCAGGGCTGTTGTATGAGGAGAGATTGGGTCGACTAGGCCTGTATTCACTCGAGTTTAGAGGAATGAGAGGGGACCTCATTGAAACGTATAAAATTCTGACAGGGCTGGACAGACTGGATGCAGGGAGGATGTTTCCCCTGGCTGGGAGGTCCAGAACGAGGGATCACAGTCTCAGGATATGAGGTAGGACTTTTAGGACTGAGATGAGGAGAAATTTCTTCACTCAGAGGGTGGTGAACCTGTGGAATTGTCTACCACAGAAGGCTGTGGAGGCCAATCACTGAATATATTTAAGAAGGAGACAGATAGATTTCTTGACACAAAAGGCATCATGGGGTATGGGGAGAGAGCGGGAATATGGTATTGAGATAGAGGATCAGCCATGATCATATTGAGTGGCAGAGCAGGCTCGAAGGGCCGAATGGCCTACTCCTGCTCCTATTTTCTATGTTTCTATGATTGCCGTTGCACTGAGGAATAGTTTTACCAAAGCCTAGACAATACATATTGATTATTTGAATCTATATGTATCTAAATATTCCATTAATTGTGATTGACCCCAAGTCAACTACATGTTAATTGTCATACAGTAGGAGCCAATGGGTGCAATGTTTGACTTTGTGCCATTTTTCAGAGTGTAATCCATTTCTAAGTTACATTCATTGCAATGTCTGTCAGATGTTCTCACAGGAACCATGAAAAATTACAACAACATAATACTTATCAAAGCCACAGTGCTCTTTAATTTATCAAATCAAATATTCCAGTTTTTCATATTTGATCAGGGGAATACCTCTTCAAAGGTTTGATTACGATGGATTCTGGCAGAATTCAATAAGTAATTTAACAGTGGAATCATTCTTTTATCCTTTCCTTTCTCTCCTTTCATTTCCTCCACACCCTGGGACATGGTTTAAACTTTAACTATCAAGGTTTGAGCAGGCCAGAGTACTAATGTTGAGAGTGGGATCCACAGATCTGGCGCTTTGGTTCCACACGGGATGGTGAAGAAGGCGACCAGTAGGAGAGAGGGGGACAGACAGAGGGGGAGAGACGGGAAGATACAGGGGGATAGACACAAGGGGAGAGAGAAGGAAAAAGAGAGACTGGAGAGAGATGGGGCTGAGAAATATGTATATTATTCTGCTGCTAAGGGGACGCTCTAACTGGCTGGTCCCTTTAAAGCCACAAGTCTAATTGCTGCACATAGGGAAATCTTGAAGTCAGTTAGAGGTTGATTGCTCTTATGCGCATTCTGAGTTCAATTAAAGGGTATTTCCATTGCTGAAGAAATATCTCGATAGATTGGCTCCTCTCCAAAGTCAGGAGAGACCAGAAAGAAATCAATACTTTCTTTTTTTGTACTTCATTCAAAAGTATGACACAGAAATATGCATAAGTGACAAAGTGTGATGGATGTGATGCGATGGATGATGTTCAAAACTGTTTTGTACATTATAGAGAGATAGGCAAGTGGGAAAAAGGATAGCTCAGTTTTCAAGGACAATTAGGGATGGGCAATAAATGCTGGCCTTGCCAGTGATGCCCACATACCATGAAAACATTTTTTAAAAGATACAAGAATAAATGACGGCAACTAAGAACTGCAGAATGCAAATTCACTAAACTCTACTTGGATTAAATAATAGATTACAGCACAGAAACAGGCCATTCAGCCCAAATGGTCTATGCCAGTGTTTATGCTCCACACAAGCTTCCTCCTTACTTCATCCAACTCTGTCAGTATACCCTTCTATTCCTTTCTCCCTCATCTACTTATCTAGTTTCCCCTTAAATGCATCTATGCTATTTGCCTCAACTACTCCACGTGGTAGCAAGTTTCACATTCTAACCACTCTCTGGGTAAAGAAGTTTCACCTCAATTCTTTACTGGATTTGTTAGCGACTATCTTGTTTACTAAATAATCTCCAGTCAGATTAACTGGTACTGATGCATAATAACAAACCACAGAGTCCATCTGATTATATGTAATAGTATAAAGGGCCATGTACAGGCTCTCTGACACACATACACACACACACACAGACACACACCCACACACATGCACTTACACACCCACGTGCACAGACACACCCACACACATACATACACAGACACACACCCACACACACCCCCACACACATATATACAGACAAACTCACACACAGACATATCCACAAACATAGACACATACCCACACACACACATACATACAAATGCATTCACACCCATACACATACAGACACACACCCACATGCAACACAAACATGCACATACACACCCACATGCATTCACACACACACATGCACACATACACAGACACACACACATACATATACACACATACACAGACACACACACATACACATCCACATACACACTTACGCACACAGCTGAATTCCAGAGATGAGGTGAGAGTGACTGCCCTTGACATCAAGGCAGCATTTGACCGACTGTGGCACCAAGGAGCCCTTGTAAAATTGAAGTCAATGGGAATCAGGGGGAAAACTCTCCAGTAGCTGGAGTCATATCTAGCACAAAGGAAGATGGTAGTGGTTGTTGGAAGCCAATCATCTCAGCCCCAGGACATTGCTGCAGGAGTTCCTCAGGCCAGTGTCCTCGGCCCAACCATCTTCAGCTGCTTTATCAATGACCTTCCCTCCATCATAAAGTCAGAAATGGGGATGTTCGCTGATGATTGCACAGTGTTCAGTCCCATTCACAACCCCTCAGATAATGAAGCAGTCCGTGCCCGCATGCTGCAAGACCTGGACAATATCCAGGCTTGGACTAATAAGTGGCAAGTAACATTCGTGCCAGACAAGTGCCAGGCAATGACCATCTCCAACAAGAGAGAGTCTAACCACCTCCCTTGACATTCAACGGCATTACCATCGCCAAATCCCCCACCATCAACATCCTGGTGGGTCACCATTGACCAGAAACGTAACTGGACGAGCCACATAAATACTGTGGCTACAAGAGCAGGTCAGAGGCTGGGTATTCTGCGGCAAGTGACTCACCTCCTGACTCCCCAAAGCCTTTCCAACATCTACAAGGCACAAGTCAGGAGTGTGATGGAATACTCTCCACTTGCCTGGATGAGTGCAGCTCCAACAACACTCAAGAAGTTCGACACCATCCAGGACAAAGCAGCCCGCTTGATTGGCACCCCATCCACCACCCTAAACATTCACTCCCTTCACCACCAGCGCACTGTGTCCACAGTGTGTACCATCCACAGGATGCATTGCAGCAACTCGCCAAGGCTTCTTCGACAGTACCTCCCAAACCTGCGACCTCTACCACCTAGAAGGACAAGGGCAACAGGCACATGGGAACAACACCATCTGCATGTTCCCCTCCAAGTCACACACCATCCCGACTTGGAAATATATCGCCGTTCCTTTATCGTCGCTGGGTCAAAATCCTGGAACTCCCTTCCTAACAGCACTGTGGGAGAACCTTCACCACACGTACTGCAGCGGTTCAAGAAGGCGGCTCACCACCACCTTCTCAAGGGCAATTAGGGATGGGCAATAAATGCTGGCCTTGCCAGCGACACCCACATCCCATGAACAAATTTTTAAAAATTCATACACACAGAGACACTTACACACAAACACACATACACACACACATAAGCACACACTTACATTCACACACATATGCACACATATATGTTAACACACATACACACATACATACATTCACACACACAAATACAAACACATACATACACACACATACATAGACACATACACAAGCACGTACACATACATACTTTCATACACATTCACACACGCACACACATACACATGTGGCAGTCTCATGCAGCTGGACAACAGAGAGCAGGCAGTGGAGGAGGATGACATGGTTGACAGTGTCAAATGCTACAGAGAGTTTGAAGAGGATGTTCCTTGTGACTTTGCCTGGACAATCTCAGTGCTTTGAACAGGGTGGAAACCAGAATGAAGTGATTTGTACTTTCAGGAGGTGGGCATCGAGCTGAGTGATGACAGTTTCAATGAAAATGGCATTAGTTAGAAATGGGGCATTAGTTGGAAAGGCCTGATGGGTAAAGGGTGGATTTGAATAATGTTTCCAAGCATGGAGGTCAGGAAAGGTCAGGAATTGGGTGGGGAGGGTGATTGAGGGAGTAGGAGGTAGGTCTCATAGAAGAGATGAGCTTGGAGGGGGCATGGGAGAAGGTGGAAGAGAAACTACTGAATGGCGGTAGATTAGGGGGCAGGGTGAGTCAGGCTGGGAGCTGGCCAGTAGCAATGGAGCACAGAAGCAGAGGTGTTGGCAGGAGCAGCTGAATGGATGGTCCCTAATAAAAAATTCTATTAACAGATATTAAACGGAAAGACACTGCACAAGATAGAATGTACCTCGTGTGAAAAGTGACCGCAAGAGTTAGTATAGTTGCGAATTGTCAGAGATACCACATAAACAACAACTTGCATTTATATAGCGCCTTTAAAGTAGTAAAATGTCCCAAGGCGCTTCACAGGTGCGTAATCAGTCAAAATTTGACACCGAGCCATATAAGGAGATATTAGGTCAAATGACCAAAAGCTTGGTCAAAGAGGTATGTTTTAAGGAGCGTCTTAAAGGAGGAGAGAGAGGTAGAGAGGCGGAGAGATTTAGTGAGCGAAGTCCAGAGCTTAGGGCCTGGACTGCTGAAGGCATGGCCACCAATGGAGGGGCGAAAGGAATCGGCGATGTGCAAGAGGCCAGAATTAGAGGAGCACAGAGATCTTGGAGGGTTGTAGGGCTGGAGGAGGTTAAATGGATAGGGAGGGGTGAGGCCATGGAGGGATTTAAACATGATGATGAGAATTTTAAAATCAAGGTGTTGCTGGACTGGGAGCCAATGTAGGTCAGTGAGCAAAGGGGTAATGGGTGAACAGGACTTGGTGGGAGTTAGGATACGGACAGCAGAGTTTTGGATCAACTGATGTTTAAGGAGGAAGGAAGATGGGAGGCCAGCCAGGAGAGCATTGGAATAGTCGTGTCTGGAGGTAACAAAGAGATGGATTTCAGTGGCACACAGATGTCAGGGCAGGCAGCCATTTAATCAGCCACCGTTCCTTTACATATTCCATAGCCCAAAGTCTGCGAGTAAGTGCAGGCAGCCTGTCACCAGACCCATCAGAAAATGACTCCCATCCATCATTTAGAATGTTTTTTTTTGGTTTCTCACAGAATGAGATAAAGTCAAATGAGCTAAAACGATTAAAGACTCGACTTGTTTAGCAGCCCCGCAAATATAAATAATAAAGACAGAAAATACTGGAAAACATTCAGTAGCTAAGGCAGCCTCAGTGGCTGCACAGAGGCTTCCTGATCTGCGAAGTGTTTCCAGCCTTTTCTGTTTTTATTTCAGATTTCCAGCTTCTGCAGAATTTTTTTTTATTCATTCATGAGATGAGGGCATCGCTGGCAAGGCCAGCATTTATTGCCCATCCCTAATTGCCCTTGAGAAGGTGGCGATGAGCCGCCTTCTTGAGCCGCTGCAGTCCGTGTGGTGAAGGTTCTCCCACAGTGCTGTTAGGAAGGGAGTTCCAGGATTTTGACCCAGCGACGATGAAGGAACGGCGATATATTTCCAAGTCGGGATGGTGTGTGACTTGGAGGGGAACATGCAGATGGTGTTGTTCCCATGTGCCTGCTGCCCTTGTCCTTCTAGGTGGTAGAGGTCGCAGGTTTGGGAGGTACTGTCGAAGAAGCCTTGGCGAGTTGCTGCAATGCATCCTGTGGATGGTACACACTGTGGACACAGTGCGCCGGTGGTGAAGGGAGTGAATGTTTAGGGTGGTGGATGGGGTGCCAATCAAGTGGGCTGCTTTGCCCTGGATGGTGTCGAACTTCTTGAGTGTTGTTGGAGCTGCACTCATCCAGGCAAGTGGAGAGTATTCCATCACACTCCTGACTTGTGCCTTGTAGATGGTGGAAAGGCTTTGGGGAGTCACTTGCCGCAGAATACCCAGCCTCTGACCTGCTCTTGTAGCCACAGTATTTATGTGGCAGGTCCAGTTAAGTTTCTGGTCAATGGTGACCCCCTGGATGTTGATGGTGGTGGATTCGGCGATGGCAATGCCGTTGAATGTCAAGTGGAGGTGGTTAGACTCTCTCTTGTTGGAGATGGTCATCGCCTGGCACTTCTCTGGCACGAATGTTACTTGCCACTTACCAGCCCAAGCCTGGATATTGTCCAGGTCTTGCTGCATGTGGGCACGGACTGCTTCATTATCTGAGGGGTTGTGAATGGGACTGAACACTGTGCATTCATCAGCGAACATCCTCATTTCTGACCTTATGATGGAGGGAAGGTCATTGATGAAGCAGCTGAAGATGCTTGGGCCGAGGACACTGCCCTGAGGAACTCCTGCAGCAATGTCCTGGGGCTGAGATGATTGGCCTCCAACAACCACCACCATCTTCCTTTGCACTGGGTATGACTCCAGCCACTGGAGAGTTTTCCCCCTGATTCCCATTGACTTCAATTTTACGAGGGCTCCTTGGTGCCACACTCGGTCAAATGCTGCCTTGATGTCAAGGGCAGTCACTCTCACCTCATCTCTGGAATTTAGCTCTTTTGTCCATGTTTGGACCAAGGCTGTAATGAGGTCTGGAGCCGAAGGGTCCTGGCAGAACCCAAACTGAGCATCGGTGAGCAGGTTATTGGTGAGTAAGTGCCGCTTGATAGTATTGTCGATGACATCTTCCATCATTTTGCTGATGATTGAGAGTAGGCTGATGGGGCGGTAATTGGCCAGATTGGATTTGTCCTGCTTTTTGTGGACAAGGACATACCTGGGCAATTTTCCACATTGTCGGGTAGATGCCAGAGTTGTAGCTGTACTGGAACAGTTTGGCTAGAGGCGCAGCTAGTTCTGGAGCACAAGTCTTCAGCACTACAGCCGGGACGTTGTCGGGGCCCATAGCCTTTGCTGTCTCCAGTGCACTCAGCCGTTTCTTGATATCACGTGGAGTGAATCGAATTGGCTGAAGACTGGCTTCTGTGATGGTGGGGATATCGGGAAGAGGCCGAGATGGATCATCCACCTCATTTTTAGGTACGCCTGGTGCTGCTCCTGGCATGCTCTTCTACACTCCTCATTGAATCAGGGTTGATCCCCTGGTTTGTTGGTAATGGTAGAGTGAGGAATATGCCGGGCCATGAGGTTACAGATTGCGCTGGAATACAATTCTGCTGCTGATGGCCCACAGCACTTCATGGATGCCCAGTTTTGAGCTGCTAGATCTGTTCTGAATCTATCCCATTTAGCCATGATGTGGAGATGCCAGTGATGGACTGGGGTGGACAAATGTAAGGAATCTTACAACACCAGGTTATAGTCCAACAAATTTATTTTAAAATCACAAGCTTTCGGAGATTATCCCCTTCGTCAGGTGAATCACCTGACGAACGTCAGGTGAATCACCTGATGAAGGGGATAATCTCCGAAAGCTTGTGATTTTAAAATAAATTTGTTGGACTATAACCTGGTGTTGTAAGATTCCTTACATTTATCCCATTTAGCACAGTGATAGTGCCACCCAACACATTGGATGGTGTCCTCAGTGCGAAGACGGGTCTTCATCTCCATGAGGACTGTGCAGTGGTCACTCCTACCAATACTATCATGGACAGATGCATCTGCGACAGGTAAATCAGTGAGGGCGAGGTCAAGCAGGTTTTTCCCTCGTGTTGGTTCACTCACCACCTGCCACAGGCCCAGTCTGGCAGCTATGTCCATCAGGACTCGGCTAGCTCGGTCAGTAGTGGTGCTACCGAGCCACTCTTGGTGATGGACATTGAAGTCCCCCACCCAGAGTATATTCTGTGCCCTTGCTACCCTCAGTGCTTCTCAACATGGAGGAGGACTGATTCATCAGCTGAGGGAGGACGGTAGGTGGTAATACAGCAGGCGGTTTCCTTGGCCATGTTTGGCCTGATGCCATGAGATTTCATGGGGTCCGGAGTCAATGTTGAGGACTGCCAGGGCCACTCCCTCCTGACTGTATATCACTGTACCGCCACCACTGGTTGGTCTGTCCTGCCGGTGGGACAGGACACACCCAGGGATGGTGATGGAAGAGTCTGGGACGTTGGCTGAAAGTTATGATTCTGTGAGAACGGCTTTGTCAAGCTGTTGCTGACTAGTTTGTGGGACAGCTCTCTCAATTTTGGCACAAATCCCCAGATGTTAGTGAAGAGGACTCTGCAGGGTCGACTGGGCTTGGTTTGCCTTTGTCGTGTCTGGTGCCTAGTGGTCCGATGCCGGGTGGTCCGTCCAGTTTTATTCTTATTATGACTTTTTTTAGCGAGATTTTACAACTGAGTGGCTTGCTAGGCCATTTCAGAGGGCAGTTAAGAATCAACCACATTGCTGTGGGTCTGGAGTCACATTTAGGCCAGACCGGGTAAGGACGGCAGGTTTCCTTCCCTAAAGGACATTAGTGAACCAGATGGGTTTTTACGACAATCCGGTAGTTTCATGGCCACCATTACTGATACTAGTTTTTTTTTGATTCATTGAATTTAAACTCCCCAGCTGCTGTGGTGGGATTTGAACTCATGACTCCGGATTATTAGTTCAGGCCTCTGGATTACTAGTTCAGTAACATAATCACAATGCTACCGTACCCCTGTACTTTTGTTCAAATGTAAATAATGATTGCTTTAATGAGCTGCTTTGTACCCCTAACAACAGGACCAAGCATTTTGGAAAGAACTGATTAACACACTTGGTGTAACTGATCTGATCCTAGTAGTTTCCATAGGTTCAGTTGAAAAATCTGCAGCAATTTTCAGATCAGTTGAAGTGATTATTACGCACTGTAAGTCGTCTGACTGTGAGTTTCTCTGTTTCCATCACCATTTTGTTTGGAAGCAATGTCGATTTAATGCCTCTTAGCAGCATTTCTCTTCTGAGAAGCTAATTGGTTACATCTGTGTAAAACCACTTATCTTTAAAATAAGTTGTATTAACTAATGCAACTCGGGTTGTCAACTCTAGTTGGACGTATTCCTGGAGGTTTCATCATATGACCTCCTGCCTCCAACCGCCCCGCCCGGTCAAACAGCCTTTTCCCCCTATTTCCAATATATTTCTAACTAATAAAACAAAGTCCGCTCGTCGCAGTGCCCGGGAGATTAATTGATTCCTGGAGACTCCAGGACAACCCTGAAGGATTGGCAACCCCTAAATGCAACCTGTCGGTCACTTGTGTGGATTTCAGGCCCTCTCTCTGTTGCTGAACTGATGTGGCAATGTCAGGCCCACTGTGCAACTCTTTTCATTGTTAATGTTGTTACACTATCAGTTTCTAGTGAATGGAACTGCAGAAAGTTATAAATGATTACTGTTTTAAAAAAACAGATAAAACATGTCTTTGATCTCTGAACACATAAACAAAAGTCTTGACTTTTGGAGCGGAGATGTTGCTACAGTTCTCAGATATCCATTGGCCCTATGTGTTTGTTTGATTGCCCACAACACTTTCAGAAATGTATTAAACCCTAAGCTTTCACGGGTGTCTCAGGTTTCTGTGGTGCTGACGATTTCTCAACCATCAATCTTTAAGTGATACTGCTTAGAGTTTATGTTTTGTATAATCTAGACTTCAGGCACAGCTAATGCCACCAGTAGTGGGGGTAGTTTTCAAAGGTACAAAACTGCTGCTCTTGGAATTTTAGCTTGGAGCTGTCCCAGGTTCAATGTATTTGCGAATGGTGCACATGGGGAAAAACTAAACTGAACCAGATTACACTCTGCAACCCTCACTGTTGCTAACACTAATGGCCATCCCGCAGCACATAACAGGCATGATATTGATGAGTTAACCACAGCATTGACAGGTTACGAGGAAAGAGCAGGGGGGTGGAACTAATTGGATAGCTCTTTCAAAGAGCCAGCACAGGTGGGATGGGTCGAATGGCCTCCTTCTGTGCTATATGATTCTATGATTAAATCTCTCGTCATGTACTTTTTGAGTGAGTTGGTATGAGTGCAGGACACTGGGTGCAGTTCTTGATGCATTCATTGGATGAGGATTATTGCTATGGTCACCACCAAAAGAATAAAGGGAGAGGTTGGGAGAAATATTCACACGGAGGGTTGTTAGGATGTGGACTGCCCAGCCAGAAGCAGTGGGGGAAGTGCAATCCAGAATAGCTTTTAAAAATGGAAGTTGATGAATATTTGTAAAAAGAAAAAATGGAAATGGAATGGGGAAAGGGCAGGGCACTGGTGCTAAATGGATAGCTCTTTCAGAGAGCCAGCACATAGAAAATAGGAGCAGGAGCAGGCCATTCGGCCCTTCGAGCCTGCTCTGCCATTCAATATGATCATGACTGATCCTCTATCTTAATACCATATTCCCGCTCTCTCCCCATACCCCTTGAAGTCTTTTGTGTCCAGAAATCTATCTATCTCCTTCTTAAATATATTCAGTGACTTGGCCTCCCAGCCTTCTGTGGTAGAGAATTCCACAGGTTCACCACCCTCAGAGTGAAGAAATTTCTCCTCATCTCAGTCCTAAATGTCCTACCCCGTATCCTGGGACTGTGACCCCTCATTCTGGACCCCCCAGCCAGGGGAAACATCCTCCCTGCATCCAGTCTGTCTAGCCCTGTCAGAATTTGATATGTTTCAATGAGATCCCCTCTCATTCTTCTAGCGCTTTGGGACATCCTGAGGTCATGAAAGGCGCTATGGAAATGCAAGTCTTTCTTTTTTATGTGGCTATAAATTTGATTTAATTATCAGGTTAGAGCCTGTCTCATGCCTTTTCTAAGGTTAAATCGAAATAAGTTATCTTGGATTAAACTAATTTAAATAGGCATTTGGTATGAATTGAGATTAAATTCACAAGTACAGGTTGGGAAATATGAGATTTTCTCTCAATTAAAATTTGTCTTCTATCCATTTCTGTCCATTTTTATTTATTCGATGAGCACTAATGATATGGTAAGGGAGAGGGAGGGACAGGGGAGCTTGCAGATGCCACTGAGTCTGACAATGCCAGAGGCTCAATTAAAATGAATCATCACCAGTATTAACCTGAGTGTGTTAATTCAACTCATTGGCACCATCAGTGTAAGTCAGTTCTCCAGGCCAATAACCTTAATGATTTCACCAGCATATAAATGTGTAAGGACAAATTTGTAAAAAAACAAAATCAAAATGGATAGAAAAAGAGGATACAAAAGTTTGTCATAACTTATTGTAATGGATTCATTTTCAAAAGGGTTCCTAAATGGTGTAAATCACTCTGTAAAAGTGTCAATGATTCACATATCACTGAATTGTGTGCCTCTTCCTCAACTCAAGCCGAGAAACCCATCAGGGAACAACAATAACTTGCATTTATATAGCACCTTTAGCGTAGTAAAACAACCCAAGGCGTTTCAGTGGAGCAATTATCAAACAAAATTTTGATACCGAGCTACATAAGGAGATATTAGGACAGGTGACCAAAAGCTTGGGCAAAGATGTAGGTTTTAAGGAGCATCTTAAAGGAGGAGAGAGAGGTGGAGAGGCCCAGAGCTTAGGGCCTAGGCATCTGAAGGCAGGGCCGCCACTAGTGGAGTGATGAAAATCCAGGATGTGCAAGAGGCCAGAATTGGAGGGGCGCAGAGATCTCGGAGGGTTGTAGGGCTGGAGAAGGTTACAGAGATAGGGAGGGGGCGAGGCCATGGAGGGATTTGAAAACAAGGATGAGAGTTTTAAAATCGAGGCGTTGCCAGACCAGGACACAATGCAGGCAGGGGGATACTGCACAATATTGGGTGCCCCATGAATCTTGCCTATCTATGCAGAGGATGAATTAAGAGAATGTTATAAGCAGGTAATTGTTTTGGATGGAACCACAGGAGGGAAAGATGGGGAAAAGACAAGAGCAGGAGTAGCCAGTATATTTCTCACTTTCTGCAGTCTAACACAATCTGCTACAGTGCAGCAATACTGTGCTATGAATAATTTAATATAAACCTCAGAAAAACTGCAGTATCATGCAGATCACTGTACGCTTAATAAGGTTTGTTTAACTGATCAGAGATTTCCCCTTCCTGACGAGTAATTTCACATCGTGCGCTGTCTATATGCACAGGCTCAAATTTAAGTTCTCCTTTCTGAAAGCTGTAGGTGGCTCCGTTTATAGAATATAAAGTGTGAATGAAATTCTCAGCAGGATGCTTCAAATTATTCAAATAAACCTCTCTGTGAATAGAACGATGCACTGGGATTCTGGAACACTTCAAAGAATGGCAAGAAACACTGACATTTTCACAAAAAATGTAATTTAAAAAAATGTCAGGCATAATATTCTTATATAACAGGTAAACGGAGCTGATAGAAACTTAAACTCAGGCATATTCATCAGCCTAATCCCAAGTCTCAGAGGCCATTTTTCTGCTACTTTTTTCCTCTCCTCACTAGGTTCTTGTTGGGATAAAAGTTCATGACACTGGTAACTCTCGGGTACTTCATTCCAGTTCACCGCTTAGAATTAGTGAGCCTGTGCTGAGGGTCAGTAAACTATTGGAAACATCACAGACGGGCCTGATCCTGTTCTCATCTGATATTCACATCACTGCACTTTTCAACAGGCGTCATGGATAGTAAAGGTTTGTGATAGACAATTCCACATTCTAACCACCATCTCCATAAAGATTTTTTTTCTGACCTCCCCTTTACTTTTTTTATGGTTATCTTGGAAATGTGCCCTCTCATTACTGTCTCACTAGTGGAAGCAATGTATCACTCTTTACCTTATCATAATCTTGCAGCCCTCTATCCAGTCACTCTTTAACCTTCTCAGGTCAAGTGAGAAAAGCCCTAACTTCTCAAGTTTCTCTCCAAAACTGTAACTCTTCCCTGTAACATTCCGATGAATCTAGACTGCACCTTTTTCCATTGCTTTTATATCATTCCTATAAAGGAATACCCAAAACTGCACACACAACTCCAACTGAAGCCTAATACAAGTTCAACATCGCCTCTTGGCTCTTGTATTCTATTCCTCCAGATACAGAGCCCAGGACTATGTTTGCCTTTGTTACAGCCTTACCTATTATGCTGCCCACTTTAATGGCCTGTGCATCTGCATGCCAAGGTCCCTCTGCTCCTTTACTCAATTAAAATCTCACCATTTAGGGTGTTGGAGACAAAAACCCTAGAATCATTTAAGCGTATAAGCGTTTAATCTATTCAGTTGGCTGAGCTGATATGGGTTGACTGTTATTCCTCGGGCATATATATCTTGTGATCTTGTGAAAAATGTAAATTTGCTAAAAGGAATTGAGGAGGGTCTGGTTGACACACTATGGTACTAATCTAGCGTGGACTGAAAGTCTCCTCTCTCTGCTGGCTGTCAGGGTCATTACATTTCAGAGATTAAGGAAATACTGAACGGAAACAAGCCCTTTGGCCTCTTGAATCCACCTCCAAGTTAATCAGTGAACTTCAGAACATTTTGGGTTTTGTGGCTCATATATCACTTGTCAGAATGAAAGGGGAATTCAGAGGAGACAAAAGGGAAACTTAAGGCTCTTGGACATTGCCAGTTTGAAGAGAGCTGACTTTATTGGACATGAGTAATGTTGGCCAATGCTAGGATACCCATGTGATACACTGTAACCGCAACTAAATGAAACCCAGACATTGGTGCCCCAGGGGTGATGAAAGTGACACTGAACTTCCATCACTGCCATATCACAGAACAAACAAACACAAGAGGAGATCTAGTGAAGTCCAAAATTGTATTAAGAACCCACATGTTTGCAATCATGGTGCTGCAGTGTGTGTGAAGCTCGATCCTAACACACAGCGCAAGGCAGTCTATTGCAAATACCTGCACCTGTACTACCAGCAAGATATCTCAATCCAGGCACAACGAAGAAAAACATGCATTTCTATAGTGCCTTTCACACACTCAGGATGTCCCAAAGTGCTTTACAACCAATGAAGTGCTTTTGAATTTCAGGCACTGCTGTAATATAGGAAACACGGCAGCCATTTGCACACAGCAAGGTCCCACAAAAAGCAACGAGATAATGACCAGATAGTATGTTTTAGTGTTGTTGATTGAAGGATAAATATTGGCTGGGACACCAGGGAGAACTCACCTGCGCTTCTTCGAAGTAGTGTCAAGGGATCTTTTATGCCCATCCAAGAGGGCAGACGGGGCCTCGATTTAACATCTCATCCAAAAGATGGCATCGCCGACAGTGTAGCACTCCCCCCAGTATTGTACTGAAGTGTCAGCCTAGATTTTGTGCTCAAGTCTCTGGAGCAGGACTTGAACCCACAATCTTCTGACTCAGAGGCGAGAGTGCTACCCACTGAGGCACAGCTGACACTAAATGCTCATAAACCTATTGACCCTGAATTTCCGCTTTGGGCGCAATCGGCATTTGGGTGCAAATTCCACTGTCTGGGTTTTATTGCGAGTTTCCACTAAAATGCATTAACATAATCACAAACGTAAAATCTTCCGTGAATCAGAGCAGTCCGGCAGCCTAACAGAGCGTAATTGTTTATTCTTTTTTTGCAATAAAAAGTATTCATTGATGTATTTAACCTGGTGCAGTTTTATTAATACGACTACAAATGGAATTATCACAAACAATAAGCAGTTTTAAGAGTGTTTATCCTCCACCTGTGAGTAACCTGATTTTAAATCACCGAAAATGACTTTAAAAAAAACTATACTGAACCATTTATTACTTTAATTGCTGTACCGGTCAGTTTCTTAGTAAATGAAATATATTTACATTTTTTAAAATGTTTCAAACGTGCCTACTAGTGCCTGTGCGCCTAAGAAAATGAGTTTAATATTAAGACCATCTTTGAACGGCTGCAGACAGGCCCAATCGGCAGAAATTCACCAACCTTGTTGTATCGATTGGGGGGGGCATGGCCAGTTTTGTGGGCGGGGCCAGCTTCAGCAGAATTTTTTTTGAGCCAGCGCAAAACATCCGGGAAACCCGATGCCCAGTGTAAATCGAAATTCTGTGATGTTTTGCGCTGGTTCAGACGGATTGCGCTGAAAAAGCCAACGCAAGCCAGTGGAAACTCTGGGCTATAATGTTGAATAGGCAAATTAAATATCAGGACAATTCTTACCAACTAGTGGTCCTACCACAGGGTTTTGCACCACAGAAGTGCACAGTGAGAATCTGAGTGTGAATGTCACTAGGGAGAACCGCATTCACCTATTACGGACATAGAATCACACAGGGCATGCACACCCCTCACATCTGAGTTCCCAATATAACCTCTCTGTGTTGGCAGTGCTGATTCATAAAATCTACCCTAGATAACCAAGAAAAGTAATTGAAACAAACAGTCTCTGACATAGATGAATAGGCCATTTAAAATGGTAATTAAAATTAATCCTCCAGCTCACCAATAGGTAGGCCAAAGCTGTTGTCTATGCTTCCCCCGCACCTCCTCCCAACCCCCTACCTCCCCCCACCCCCCCCAACTACAAATTCTGCTTCTTCTCTTGGCCCCTATCTTGGGCTCAACCAACTAGTTTGCAACCTTGACATCCTGTTCGACCCTGAGCTGAGTGTGAGGGCTTGAAGTGAAATTAAGACTTGGGCAGTTGCGCTAAATGGGCAACAGCGAATCGGCCACCCATTTTACACCCCGCCTGAATTTGTTTTCCATTGACTTCGAAAATCGGGTGGGGCGTAGAACGGGCGGCAGACATGCTATCGTCCGTTTTGCACTCCTTCCTGAGTCTAATTTCAACCTCTCCATATCTTCTTCATCACAAATACCGCCTGATTCCATCTCCTCACACTACCCACCTTCATCCCATCTCTGCTGTTTATCCTCCACAGTAGCTCTCATCCCATGTGTCCACCCTGTTCCCATATCCCTTTATTCCCCTTTCCTCCCACCATCTATCCAACCTAATCTTAAATGTTGATATGGGGTTAATTGACACAATCAGATCGGCCGCCCCAGTTTACTTCCCATTCAAGTCAATAGAAAGCAAAATCGGGCGATGTTAAAAATGGGCTGCAGATCTGATCGCATCAATTTCCCATCAGGCCAGTTAGGTTAAAATTATCCCCATGGTCTCTGTCTTAATCACTAACTCTGGTAGAGAATTCCACAGCCTCACATCCCTCTGTGTAAAAAACTTTCTTCTGCTCTCAATCCCCAATCTCTTACATTTAATCTAATATCTATGTTCTATTGTTCTAGAATCATAGAATCTAAAAGCACAGAAGGAGGCTACTTGGCCCATCCTGCCTGCGCCATCTCTTTGAAAGAGCTACCCAATTAGTCCCACTCCCCTGCTCTTTCCCCTGTAGCCCTGCAAATTTTCCTTTTTAAGTATTTATCCAATTCCATTTTGAAAGTTATTATTGAATCTGCTTCCACCACCTTTCAGGCAGTGCATTCCAGATCATAACAACTTGCTGCATAAAAGAATTTCTCCTCACCTCCCCTCTGGTTCTTTTGCCAATTATCTTAAATCTGTGTCCTCTGGTTACCAACCCAGCCACCAATGGAAACACTTTCTCCTTATTTATTCAATTAAAAACCCTGATAATTTTGAACACCTTTATTAAATCTCTCCGTAACCTTCTTTGCTCTAAGGAGAACAATCGCAGCTTCTCTAGTCTCTCCACGTAACTGAAGTCCTTCATCCCTGCTATCATTCTGATAAATCTCCTCTGCGCCCTCGCTAAGGCCTTGACATCCTTCTTAAAGTGTGGTGCCCAGAATTGATCTCCATCTGTATATGTGCCTGCAACCTCTTTAAAATTATACCATTTTGTTATATTGCCTCTCCTCATTTTTCCTTCCAAAATGCAAAACTTCACACTTGTCTGCATTAAATTTTATCTGCTGTGTGTCTGCCCATTTCACCAGTCCTCCTGAAATCTGTTACTATCCTCCTGACTGTTTACTACATTTCCAAGTTTTGTGTCATCTGCAAGCTTTTGAATTTATTCCCTTTATATCTAACTCCAGGTCATTAATATATATCAAAAAGAGCAGTGGTTCTAATACTGATCCCTGGGGAACACCACTGTATACTTCTCTCCAGTCTGAAAAACAACCATTCACCACTACTCTCTGCTTTCTATCCTTTAGCCAATTTTGTATCCATGCTGCCACTGTCCCTTTAATCCCACGGGCTTCAATCTTGCTGTTATGTGGCATTTTATCAAACAGCTTTTGAAAGTCCATATACACAACATCAGTTGCACTACCCTCATCAACCCTCTCCATTACTTCATCAAAGAACTCAATCATGTTAGTCAAACACAATTTTCCTTTAACAAATCCATGCTGTCTGTCATTAATTAACCCATGTTTTTCCAAGTGACAATTAATCTTGTCCTGGATTATGGTCTCTAGAAATTTCCCCACCACGGATGTTAGTCTGATTGGCCTGTAATTACCTGGTTTAACTCTCTCCTCTTTTTTGAATAGGGGTGTAACATTTGCAATCCTCCAGTCCTCTGGCACCACTCCCATAGTCAAGGAGGATTGTAGGAATGTGGCCAGAGCCTCCGCTATTTCCACCTTTATTTCCTTCAGTAGCCTAGGATTCATCCCATCCGATCCGGGTGACTTTTCTACTTTAAGTGCTGACAACCTTTTAAGTACCTCGAGCGCTAAATTGGGCCGTGTAGCGCCCATTGTTTCGGCACGGCATGGCCTCTTCGACATCCAAGTTGACATCTTGGATGCACACGCACATTTCCAGTGTGACGTGCGCCAGACGCCATCTTGGTATAGGAGTTAGCACAGGCATAGATAACGAACGCTGGAATCATGTAAGGTAGGGAGAAAATGGCTTCAATCAGTGTGCAACGCTGATTTAAAGTGATAGACACCATTTTGGGACTTAACGCTCAACTCAACGCACAGTCTTAACCCCGACCATCTGAACATGTCTTAGAGTGCCTGGAGGACCCCCCCCACTGGCTCTATTTAAAGGGACCATGCAGGATTTACAGGTTAGTGGCTGGATTATTGCTTTGGGGTTATTGAATTAGGGGTTACGGACAGCAGGCAGGAAATTGGACATGAATTTAGATTTGAGGTTAGGATCAGATCAGCCATGATCTTATTGAATGGCGGAGCAGGCTCGAGGGGCCGATTGGCCTACTCCTGCTCCTATTTCTTATGTTCTTATGTTCTGGCTGCCGAGACGTTTGTAACTGTTTTTGGAGGTCTGCTGCACTTGAATACTAGGACGCGGGGACATAGCTTGATATTTAGAGCCAGGACGTGCAGGAGTGAAGTTAGGAAATGCTTCCACACGCAAAGGGTGGGAGAAGTTTGGAAAGCTCTTCTGCAAACGGCAGTTGATGCGAGCTCAATTGAGAATTCTAAATCTGAGATTGATAGATTTCTGTGAACCAAGGGTATTAAAGAGTATGGGGCTAAGGCGGGTATATGAAGTTACGTCACAGGTCCAGCCTGATCTGATCGAATGGTGGAACAGGCTCGAGGGGCTAAATGCCACCGCCACTTGCTGCCTCCTGATATGTGCCAGCTTCTCCTGCAAGAAAGCGGGACATGTGTCTGGGTGATGTGCCTATCATGGTTGAATAGCTGCCGGTGTGTGTGGCCTGTGAGTTGTGGGTGGGTGGCTTGCAACAGTGTAAGGGTGAGAGGGTTGAGTACTGATGGAAAGAGTTTGTTGGTATGTGGGTGATGGGGGGTATAGTGTGTGGAGCAGTGGATGCGGCTAGTGGTGTAGTTGGTGGGAGACGCCACTTGTCAGTTGACCTCACTCACCTTGACCACTCATGTCAAAGCATTGAACATCTTCCTGTACTGCATCCATGTCCATGATGCTGTGCGCCTGGCATTGACTTCACCCCCTACTGCCTCCCACTGCCTTTTGGGTGTATATCTGGAGGGCCTCTTGCTCCCCCCCAACCCCCCGCGGATATAGGATGTTCCTCCTTCTGTCCACCTCTTGCACCAAGGCCTCTGGTGCATCAGCAGAGAACCTTGGTGCACGGAGTCTCAGATCGGCAGATTGGTGAGGTCTGGCATGCAGATTGGAGGACGTGGGATTTAGTGGTGCGCAACCTTTATTCAATGTTTCAACATAACTCATCAGTATGTAAAATTAGGGATGGGACCTGTATCTGTGCTTTACATGTGCGATGTCTGATCTCCATTCAGACTCCATGCAGACAGCAGGCTGTTATATTCGGCAAATAACAGGTACCAACTATCTTTAAGAGATTTCTAACAGACAGCCTGCCTTTAAGAGACTGGAGCACCTCCTGCTGGTGGATAGTGCAAATTGCATGGAATCCTTGTTCAATGCTGATTTCCAACGCAGATTGCAGGTGAGTCCTCAGGCCTGACAAAAATCTCGTCCTGCCTGCACAGGGACCATTGGGCACGGGGTAACAGCAGATCGTGCTACTCCCGCCCAAAAACAGGCCCTATCCAATTTTTCCCCCCTCCTCTATCTATTTTTATCCTATCCAATTTCTCTATGCACCATCTCCCTCCCCTCCTTTACTGTGACATTGGCAGCATCCTCTTCTTTTGCGAAGACAGATGCAAAGTATTCATTTAGTACCACAGCCATGCCCTCTGCCTCCACAAGAAGATCTCCTTTTTGGTCCCTAATTGGACCCACCCTTCCTTTGACTATCCTTTTACTCTTTATATGTTTATAAAAGACATTAGTCAGCCTAACATCAGTAGTGGGGAAAATGCTAGAGTCTATTTTAAAGGATGTGATAACAGAACACTTGGAAGGCATTAACGGGATTGGACAAAGTCAGCATGGGTTTATGAAAGGGAAATCATGCTTAACAAATCTACTGGAGTTTTTTGAGGAGTAGAATAGATAGGGGAGGACCAATGGATGTGGTGTATTTGGATTTTCAGAAGGCTTTTGATAAGGTCCCACACAAGAGGTTAGTGTGCAAAATTAAAGCACATGGGATTGGGGGGAATATACTGGCATGGATTGAGAATTGGTTGACAGACAGGAAACAGAGAGTAGGAATAAACGGGTCTTTTTCCGGATGGCAGGCAGTGACTAGTGGGGTACCGCAGGGATCAGTGCTTGGGCCCCAGCTATTCACAATATATATCAATGATTTGGATGAGGGACGGAATGTAACATTTCCAAGTTTGCAGACGACACAAAGCTGGGGTGGAATGTGAGCTGTGAGGAGGATGCAAAGAGGCTCCAATGTGATTTAGACAAGTTGGGTGACTGGGCAAGAACATGGCAGATGCAGTATAATGTGGATAAATGAGTGGTTATCCACTTTGGTTGTAAAAACAGAAAGACAGATTATTATCTGAATGGTGATAGATTGGGAAAAGGGGAGGTACAATGAGACCTGGGTGTCCTTGTACACCAGTCACTGAAAGCGAGCATTCAGGTGCAGCAAGCAGTTAGGAAGGCGAATGGTATGTTGGCGTTCATTGCAAGAGGATTTGAGTACAGGAACAGGGATGTCTTACTGCAGTTGTACAGGGCCTTGGTAAGACCACATCTGGAGTATTGTGTGGAGCTTTGGTCTCCTTATCTGAGGAAGGATATCCTTGCCATGGAGGGAGTGCGAAAAAGGTTTACCAGACTGATTCCTGGGATGGCAGGACTGACGTATGAGGAGAGATTGGGTCGACTAGGCCTATATTCACTCGAGTTTAGAAGAATGAGAGGTGATCTCATCAAAACATATAAAATTCTAACAGGACTAGACAGACTAGATGCAGGGAGGATGTTCCCAATGGCTGGGGAGTCCAGAACCAGGGGTCACTGTCTCAGTCAAATCCTCTTGCAATGAACGCCAACATACCATTCATCTTCAGAAACTTAACTGGACCAGCCATATAAATACTGTGGCTACGAGAGCAGGTCAGAGGCTGGGTATTCTGCGGCGAGTGACTCACCTCCTGACTCCCTTTCCACCATCTACAAGGCACAAGTCAGGAGTGTGATGGAATACTCTCCACTTGCCTGGATGAGTGCAGCTCCAACAACACTCAAGAAGCTCGACACCATCCAAGATAAAGCAGCCCGCTTGATTGGCACCCCATCCACCACACTAAACATTCACTCCCTTCACCACCGGCGCACTGTGGCTGCAGTGTGCACCATCCACAGGATGCACTGCAGCAACTCGCCAAGGCTTCTTCGACAGCACCTCCCAAACCCGCGACCTCTACCACCTAGAAGGACAAGAGCAGCAGGCGCATGGGAACAACACCACCTGCACGTTCCCCTCCAAGTCACACACCATCCCGACCTGGAAATATATCGCCGTTCCTTCATTGTCGCTGGGTCAAAATCCTGGAACTCCCTTCCTAACAGCACTGTGGGAGCACCTTCACCACACGGACAGCAGCGGTTCAAGAAGGCGGCTCACCACCACCTTCTCGAGGGCAATTAGGGATGGGCAATAAATGCTGGCCTCGCCAGCGACGCCCACATCCCGTGAACGAATTAAAAAAAAGGATACGGGGTATGCCATTTAGAACCGAGATGAGGAGAAATTTCTTCACTTAGAGGGTGGTGAACCTGTGGAATTCTCTACCACAGAAGGCAGTGGAGGCCAAGTCATTAGATGTATTCAAGAAGGAGATAGATATATTTCTTAATGCTAAAGGGATCAAGGGATATGGGGAAAAAGCAGGAACAGGGTACTGAGTTAGATGATCAGCCATGATCATTTTGAATGGCGCAGCAGGCATGAAGGGCCGAATGGCCTACTCTTGCTCCTATTTTCTATGTTTCTATGTTTAGTATTCCCTTTTATGTTACCCACTAATCTATTCTCATGCTCCATCTTTGCCCCTCTTATTTCCTTTCTCAGTTCTCCTATGCTTTTTCTAGATCCTCAATCACGGGAAATAGTCTATCTACTCTGTCCCAATTTTCATGGTTTTAAACACCCCTTTCAAATCACCTCTTAATCTTCCCTGTTCCAATGAAAATAGTCCAATTTGTCAAGTCTTTCTTCATATATGTGTTTCCTCACACCAGACAGAATCCGAGTAAATCTGTGCTGTACCCTCTCTATTGCCTTCCTATTGTGTGTAGCCTAATACTGCAACACAGTCCTCCAACTGTGGTCTTATTGAGGTTTTATGTAGATTCAACATTACATCTCAACTTTTATATTCTATGCAACTTGTCATAAGACCCAGTATTCTGTAAATATTCGGTTAGTTTTCTTTATGGCCTTGGGGTGCTGTTTTTAATGTCTTGTGAACCTGAACCCTCAAATCCCTCTGCTCTTCCACATCATGTAGATTCCCCCCAAAGCTTAATTAGTAATCTTTTTAAAAACCAAAGTGTACAACCTCACATTTACTGACATTGAATTCTAACTCCTACTTTTTTGCTCATTCCACCATCTTATCAATATTCCCTTGAAGCTTCCTTTGGTCCTCAGAGTTATTTACTAGGCCTCCTATTTTAGTATCATCTACATATTTTGACACCACACCCTCAAGCCCTATATCCAAATCACTGATATACTCAGTGATCAGAAGTGTCCCAGAACAGAACCCTAGGACTGCTACCCACTTCCAACCACGCTGAAAAAAGAAGTTCCCCAACCCAGCCCCACCCCCTGCTGCCCAGCTGGCCTTGTAAGGGGCGAGTCAAGGCTCCTCCTTTCACAAGGCCCAGGTGGAATCCCTGATGTATCCATGTCCTGCTTGGTTTCCCGGCTCTTCTGGCGCACTCCTGTCAAAGTAATGGCGGTGGGGAACTGGATGGGCTGTAGGTTTTCAGCCCCGGTTAATGCTAATTTATCGCCCAGTTTCTGTAGTGTGCCCGACATCCTGTAGGATTTTGAAGGCATGTGCCAGGGGTTCGTGTCAAATTAAAGGGACTAAGATAAATCCTGTGGGCCAGATGGCTTATATCTTAAGGAAAACCCAGGGTGGATCCCTGTGGGCACTGACTATTGTCGTAAAGGAGTCATTAGGCGCTGGTGAGGCTCTGTAGGACTGCATGCATACTTAAAAGGACAAAAATCTGATTCAGGCAACCATAGGCTTATTACTCCAGCGGTTAAAATACTACAAAAGAACGAACTTGCATTTATATAGCGCCTTTCACAACCTCAGGACATCCCAAAGCACTTTACAGCCAATGAGGTACTTTTGAAGTGTAGCCACTGTTGTAATGTAGGCTTGGGGAAGGGGATACCAGACATACCAGGGATCAGCAAGTGCAGGACCCTGAACGGATTAGGAAAACAATCCAAAAACAAAACAATTATGAGCTTCTTAAAGCCTGTGGAAGGACGAGGGTGTTCAATTGGGAGACGAGGCAAGCTTCAAATCGTGGAGATGCTCAGAGGGGCAAAGAGGGACTGGAAAAAATCACAGATGTAAATACTGACCACAGCCCCAAGAAAGTCTTCCAATAGCATAACAGTAAGAGAACTATCAGGGGCCTTAAAGGATGTCCATGGGGATGAAATGAAGAACCAGCAGGATAATTATCAAACTCAACGATTACTGTCTTTAGGTATTCACGAAAGACTAGAACAGAATCACAGAATCTTACAGCACAGAAGGATTCGGCCCATTGTGCCTGTGCCAGATCTGTGAAAGAGCTTTCCAATTAGTCCCGCTCTCCTGGTCTTTCCCCACAGCCCTTCAAACTTGTGAAAGTTACTATTGAATCTGCTTCCACCGCCCTTTCAGGCAGCGCATTCCAGATCATAACAACTCGCTGAGTAAAAGAATTTCTCCTCATCTTCCCCCTGGCTTTTTTGCCAATTATCTTAAATCAGTGTCCTCTGATTACTGACCTACCTGCCAATGGAAATAGTTTCTACTCTATCAAAACCCCTTACAATTTTGAACACCTCTATTAAATCTCCCCTTAACTTTCTCTGCTCTCAGAAGAACAATCCCAGCTCCTCCAGTCTCTTCATATAACTGAAGTCCCTCATCCCTGGTACCATTATGGTAAATCACCTCAGCGCCCTCTCTAAGGTCGTGACATCCTTCCTAAAGTGTTGTGCCCAGAATTGGTCACAATAATCTAGCATCTGCTCCATCAGTAGACATAATCCAAGCATACTTATGGACTTCAATATTAATGAGATGGACATTCTCGACGGGTTAGAGGGATCAAAACAGACAAATCCCAGGGATGAGCGGTATCTATCCCAGGGTACCAGGAGACACGCGATGAAATCTAGGAGGTGCTGACTGTTGGTCACTGAATGCTGGGGAGGTCCAATAAGATTGGAAGGAAGCTTCTGTGGCAGCAAACACTGATCACCGAGAGTCACAAGAGTAAGGTGCTAGTGCTCAGCAAGAGGACCCACCCACTGCAAAGATGGGCTGAAAAGACATCAACCCCTTGCTGGAGATTGTACTCTAAATATTAAAGGCTCTTCAATTCCTACTGCAAGTGCTGAGGAACCAAAGTTAAGCAAGTTAATCAGTTAATACCACAATCGCAGCCTGAAAATCAGCCTCTGTATCTGCAACCCGGCCTCATAATGACATATATTAAACTAATTTGTTTCCTAAGTGTAATTTATCAATTGTAACATAATAACTGTAAATGATAAAGGACAGAGAGGAATAGAAACTCACGTAGAAAACCACAGCTGTGGTATTTTTTCAGCAAAAGATTGAAACGTCTGTGTGATAAAAATAAAGATGTCATGTTTCCAGCTACCACAAAGATAAGATCCGAAGCGTGCATAGGTGGGTGTGCCAGTTTGATTAATATTTGTCAAAAACAAAATATTAGCAATAATAATTTATCACAGTAGACTCAACTAGCAACTGATCTTAAACTGTGCGTTTATCATGGCGTCATTTAATACAGGTAACATTTTGCAAAGGTAATCTTGCAAAAGGGTCACCTTGAGATACATTAGCGACTACAGAGCACTCCAAAATCGTTATGTTAAGGAGCAAATGCAAATGTGAGTGGAGGAATGGAGCCCAATAAACTGCACACACAGCATGGGGGTCAATGAGTCAGAGAGTGAAAGGGAGAGAGAATGGTTGGGTGAGAAAAAGAGTGAGTGATTGAATGAGTGAGTGGGTGAGTGAATGAGTGAGAGAGTAAGTGGGTGAGTGAGTGATGGAGTGAGTGAATGGGTGAGTGAGTGAGTGGGTGAGTGAGTGAGTGATGGAGTGAGTGAATGGGTGAGTGAGTGAGTGAGTGGATGAGTGAATGGGTGAGGGAGTGGGTGGGTGAGTGAGTGGGTGGGTGAGTGAGTGGGTGGGTGAGTGAGTGAATGAGTGAATGAGTGGGTGGGTGAGTGTGTGGATGGGTGAGTGTATGGATGAGTGAGTGGATGAGTGAGTGCGTGATGGAGTGAGTGAATGGGTGAGTGAGTGAGTGAGTGGATGAGTGAATGGGTGAGGGAGTGGGTGGGTGAGTGAGTGGGTGGGTGAGTGAGTGGGTGGGTGAGTGAGTGAATGGGTGAATGAGTGGGTGGGTGAGTGTGTGGATGGGTGAGTGTATGGATGAGTGAGTGGATGAGTGAGTGCGTGTGTGAGTGAGTGAGTGGATGAATGAATTAGTGAGTGAGTGTGTGTGTGAATGTGTGAGTGAGTGAGTGAGTGAATGAGTGAGTGAGTGGGTGAGTGTGAGAGTGAATGAGTGGGTGAGTGAGGGATTGTGAGAGTGAATGAGTGAGTGGGTGAGTGAATGAGTGGATGAGTGAGAGGGTAGGTGAGTGGGTGGGTGGGTCGGTGAGTGAGTGAGTGGGTGGGTGTGAGTGAATGGGTGAGTGAGTGATGGAGTGAGTGAATGAGTGTGAGTGAGAGTGAGTGAGTAGGTGAGTGAGTGGGTGGGTGAGTGTGATTCAGTGAGTGAATGAGTGAGTGAGTGAATGGGTGAGTGAGCGAGTGAGTGAGTGGGTGAGTGAGTGAGCGGGTGAAGGAGTGAGTGGGTGAGTGAGTGAATGGGTAGGTGAGTGAGTGTGTGGGTGAGTGAGTGATGGAGTGAATGAATGGGTGAGTGAGTGAGTGAATGGATGAGTGAATGGGGAGTGAGTGGGTGGGTGAGGGAGTGAGTGGGTGGGTTAGGGAGTGAGTGGGTGGGTGAGTGAGTGAATGAGTGGGTGGGTGAGTGTGTGGGTGAGTGAGTGAGTGAGTGGATGAGTGAGTGAGTGGATGAGTGAATTAGTGAGTGAGTGTGTGTGTGAATGTGAGTGAGTGGGTGAGTGTGAGAGTGAGTGGGTGAGTGTGAGAGTGAATGAGTGAGTGAGAGTGATAAGTGAGTGAATGAGTGAGTGGGTGAGTGAGGGATTGTGAGAGTGAGTGAGTGAGTGAATGAGTGAGTAAATGAGTGAGTCAGTGAATGAGCGATTGGGTGGCTGGGAGGGTGAGTGAGTGAGTGAGTGGATGAGTGAGAGGGTAGGTGAGTGGGTGGGTGGGTCGGTGAGTGAGTGATGGAGTGAGTGAATGAGTGTGTGAGTGGGCAGGTGAATGAGTGGGTGGGTGAGTGTGATTGAGTGAGTGAATGAGTGAGTGAGTGAATGGGTGAGTGTGTGAGTGAGTGGGTGAGTAGTTGAGTGAATGGGTGTTAGGGAACTTGGGGAAATAAATAGTGATGTCTTGAGGAGTGTACATATTACAGAGAGGGAGGTGCTGGAAGTCTTAACGCGCATCAAGGTAGATAAATCTCCGGGACCTGATGAAATGTATCCCAGGACGTTATGGGAGGTTAGGGAGGAAATTGCGGGTCCCCTAGCACAGATATTTGAATCATCGACAGCTACAGGTGAGGTGCCTGAAGATTGGAGGGTAGCAAATGTTGTGCCTTTGTTTAAGAAGGGCAGCAGGGAAAAGCCTGGGAACTACAGACCGGTGAGCCTGACATCTGTAGTGGGTAAGTTGTTAGAGGGTATTCTGAGGGACAGGATCTACAGGCATTTGGAGAGGCAGGGACTGATTAGGAACAGTCAGCATGGTTTTGTGAGAGGAAAATCATGTCTCACGAATTTGATTGAGTTTTTTGAAGGGGTAACCAAGAAGATAGATGAGGGCTGTGCAGTAGACGTGGTCGACATGGACTTCAGCAAAGCCTTTGACAAGGTACCGCATGGTAGGTTGTTACATAAGGTTAAATCTCATGGGATCCAAGGTGAGGTAGCCAATTGGATACAAAATTGGCTTGACGACAGAAGACAGAGGGTGGTTGTAGAGGGTTGTTTTTCAAACTGGAGGCCTGTGTCCAGCGGTGTGCCTCAGGGATCGGTGCTGGGTCCGCTGTTATTTGTTATTTATATTAATGATTTGGATGAGAATTTAGGAGGCATGGTTAGTAAGTTTGCAGATGACACCAAGATTGGTGGCATTGTGGACAGTGAAGAAGGTTATCTAGGATTGCAGCGGGACCTTGATAAATTGGGCCAGTGGGCCGATGAATGGCAGATGGAGTTTAATTTAGATAAATGTGAGGTGATGCATTTTGGTAGATCGAATCGGGCCAGGACCTACTCCGTTAATGGTAGGGCGTTGGGGAGAGTTATAGAACAAAGAGATCTAGGAGTACAGGTTCATAGCTCCTTGAAAGTGGAGTCACAGGTGGATAGGGTGGTGAAGAAGGCATTCGGCATGCTTGGTTTCATTGGTCAGAACACTGAATACAGGAGTTGGGATGTCTTATTGAAGTTGTACAGGACATTAGTAAGGCCACACTTGGAATACTGTGTACAGTTCTGGTCACCCTATTATAGAAAGGATATTATTAAACTAGAAAGAGTGCAGAAAAGATTTACTAGGATGCTACCGGGACTTGATGGTTTGACTTATAGGGAGAGGTTAGATAGACTGGGACTTTTTTCCCTGGAGAGTAGGAGGTTAAGGGGTGATCTTATAGAAGTCTATAAAATAATGAGGGGCATAGATAAGGTAGATAGTCAAAACCTTTTCCCAAAGGTAGGGGAGTCTATAACGAGGGGACATAGATTTAAGGTGAGAGGGGAGAGATACAAAAGGGTCCAGAGGGGCAATTTTTTCATTCAAAGGGTGGTGAGTGTCTGGAACGAGCTGCCAGAGGCAGTAGTAGAGGCGGGTACAATTTTGTCTTTTAAAAAGCATTTGGACAGTTACATGGGTAAGATGGGTATAGAGGGATATGGGCCAAGTGCAGGCAATTGGGACTAGCTTAGTGGTATAAACTGGGCGACATGGACATGTTGGGCCGAAGGGCCTGTTTCCATGTTGTAACTTCTAT
This sequence comes from Heptranchias perlo, assembly GCF_035084215.1. Classification (NCBI taxonomy): domain Eukaryota; kingdom Metazoa; phylum Chordata; class Chondrichthyes; order Hexanchiformes; family Hexanchidae; genus Heptranchias; species Heptranchias perlo. Next base: position 2,637,873 of record NC_090362.1, read on the forward strand.
GAGTGAGTGAGCAGGTGAAGGAGTGAGTGTGTGGGTGAGTGAGTGGGTGAGTGAATGTGAGAGTGGGTGAGTGAGCAGGTGAGTGAGTGAGCAGGTGGGTGAGTGATGGAGAGAGTGAGAGTGATTGGGTAGGTGAGTGAGTGGGTGGGTGGGTCGGTGAGTGAGTGAGTGAATGGGTGAGTGAATGGGTGGCTGAGTGTGTGGGTGAGTGAGTGGGTGAGTGGATGGGTGGGTGAGTGGGCGAGTGGATGGGTGGGTGAGTGAGTGAGTGAGTGAATGGGTGAGTGCGTGTGTGGGTGGGTGATTGAGTGGGTGGGTGAATGTGTGGGTGAATGGATGAGTGAGTGGGTGAGCGAGCAGGTGGATGGGTGAGTAAGTGGGTGCGTGTGTGGATGGGTGAGTAAGTGAGTGAGTGAGCAGGTGAGTGAGTGAATGAGTGAGTGAACGAGTGAGTGGGTGAGTGAGTGAGCGGGTGAGTGAGTGAGTGTGTGAGTGAGTGAGTGGGTGAGGGAGTGAGTGGGTGAGTGAGTGGGTGGTTGAGTGAGCGGGTGAGTGAGTGAGTGGGTGTGAGTGAGTGATGAAATTAACAAATGAGTGAGTTGGTGAATGTTAGTGAGTGAGTGCGTGAGTGAGTGAGTGATGGAGTGAGTGAGTGGGTGAGTGAGTGAGTGGCAGAATGTGTGGATGAGTGAGCGAATGAGTGAATGGATGAATGGGTGATTGAGTGAGTGAGTGGGTGAGTGAGAGGGCGAGTGAGTGAATGGGTGAGTGAGTGAGTGCGTGTGTGGGTGGATGACTGAGTGGGTGAGTGTGTGGGTGAGTGGATGAGTGAGTGGGTGGGTGGGTGAGTGAGTGGTGTGTGTGTGGGTGGGTGGGTGAGTAAGTGAGTGAGTGAGCAGGTGAATGAGTGAGTGAATGGTTGGTGAGTGAATGGGTCAGTGAGAGAGTGAGTGAATGAGTGTGTGAGTGAATGAGTGGGTAAGTAAGTGAGTGAGTGAGGGAGTGAACGAGTGAGTGAATGAGTGGGTGGGTGGGTGAGTGAGTGAGTGAGCGAACAGATTATTACTGAGTAAGTCTGTGGAAGTGTGAATGGAGAGGAGCTGCAGTCTTGGAGACAGGCAGCTTAGATGGATTTTCAGATTTTCATTTATGCTCAGGTTTAAAAAAGAAAATGAGCAGAAATTAATTCAAGCTGTAATTGTGGGTGTTGACATAGAACCATGGAATGGTTACAGCACAGAAGGAGGCCATTTGGCCCACTGCGCCCCAGCCGGCTCTTTGTAAGAGCAATCCAGTTAGTCCCATTCCCCCGCTCTTTCCCCGTAGCCCTGCAAATGTTTTCGTTCAAGTTTTTATCCAATTCCTTTTTGAAAGCCACGATTGAATCTGCTTCCACCATCCTTTCAGGCAGCGCATTCCAGATCATAACAACAACATTCCAGATCATAAAAAAGTTTTTCCTCATGTCGCCTTTGGTTCTTCTGCCAATCACCTTAAATCTGTGTCTTCTGGTTCTCGGCCCTTCCTCCAATGGGAACAGTTTCTCTTTATTTACTTTATCTAAACCCTTCATGATTTTGAACACTTCTATCAAATCTCTTCTTAACCTTCTCTGCTCTAAGGAGAACAACCTCAGCTTCTCCAGCCTATCCACATAATTGAAGTCCCTCATCCCTGGAAACATTCTAGTAAATCTTTTCTGCACCCTTTCTAAGGCCTTCACATCCTTCCTAAAGTACAGTGCCCAGAATTGGACACAATACTCCAATTGTGGCTGAACCAGTGTTTTATAAATGTTCAATACAGTTTCCTTGCTTTTGTACTCTACGCCTCTATTATTAAAGCCCAGGATCCCGTATGCTTTTCTGACCACTTTCTCAACCTGTCCTGCCACTTTCAAAGATTTACCCCCAGGTCTTTCTGTTTTTACACCACCTTTAGAATTGTACCATTTAGTTTACATTGCCTCTCCTTGTTCTTCCTGCCAAAATGTATCATTTCGTACTTCTCTGCGTTAAATTTCATCTGCCACATGTCCGCCCATGCCACTAGCCTGTCTATGTCCTCTTGAAGTCATAGAGTTATACAGCACGGATAGAGGCCCTTCGGCCCATCGTGTCCGCGCCGGCCATCAAGCCCAGTCTAATCTAATCCCATATTCCAGCATTTGGTCCGTAGCCTTGTATGCTATGGCATTTCAAGTGCTCATCCAAATGCTTCTTGAATGTTGTGAGGGTTCCTGCCTCCACAACCCTCTCAGGCAGTGAGTTCCAGACTCCAACCACCCTCTGGGTGAAAAAGTTCTTTCTCAAATCCCCTCTAAACCTCCCGCCTTTTACCTTGAATCTATGCCCCCTTGTTATAGAACCCTCAACGAAGGGAAAAAGCTCCTTAGTATCCATCCTATCTATGCCCCTCACTATCACTATCCTCCTCACTGTTCACTACACTTCCAAGTTTTGTGTCATCTGCAAATTTTGAAATTGTGCCCTGTACACCCAAGTCCAAGTCATTAGTATAGATCAAAAAAAGCAGTGGTCATAGTAATGACCCCTGGGGAACACCACTGTACACCTCCCTCCAGTCCAAAAAACAACTGTTCACCACTACTCTCTGTTTCTTGTCACTTAGCCAATTTTGTATCCATGCTGCCACTGCCCCTTTTATTCCATGGGCTTCAATTTTGCTGACAAGCCTATTATGGGGCACTTTGTCAAACGCCTTTTGAAAGTCCATATAGACAACATCAACCGCATTGCCCTCATCAACCCTCTCTGTTACCGCATCAAAAAAGTCAATCAAGTTAGTTCAATGCGATTTGCCTTTAACAAATCCGTGCTGGCTTTCCTTTATTAATCCACACTTGTCCAAGTGACTATTAAATTTGTCCTGGATTATCGTTTCTAAAAGCTTCCCTACCACCGAGTTTAAATTGACTGGCCTGTAGTCGCCGGGTTTATCCTTACACCCTTTCTTGACAGGATTATTTCTATATTATTACAGCGGTTTGTGTAAATCATTCATGCCCAAAATTATAAGAACATAAGAAATAGGAGCAGGTGTAGGCCATACGGCCCCTCGAGCCTGCTCCGCCATTCAATAAGATCATGGCTGATCTTCGACCTCAACTCCACTTCCCTGACCGATCCTCACATCCCTTGATTCTCTTAATGTCCAAATATCCATCGATCTCAGGCTTGAATATACTCAACAACTGAGCATCCACAGCCCTCTGGGTACAGCATTCCAAATATTCACAACCTGTAAGTGAAGAAATTTTTCCTCATCTCAGTCCTAAATGGCCCCCAGTGCCTTTCTGCACAGTGATGCCATTCATTGAGTTTGTTTACTTATCACCTGTTGGGTCTAACAGTCTAATTTTTTCACACAGCTCTATTCTCCCCTTACCCCAGTTGAGAGAATGGGGTGGGGGGGGCGGCTTCCACCAATTGTAACTCTGAATCTGCCGGTGGGAAAGGCAGGAGAGCAGCCAGCGTTGACTGATTGTCCCTCAGATTTTCCTTCCCCCCTGATGTCCTCAATGCATCCCCATTGAATTACAGCTGAGGTAGGAAGGCGTGGAAACAGCTGGCTCTTGGAATCTCCATGGAGCTATATGTGGGTCTCTACCACTTCACGTGACTGTGCCAATGACATGCAATGCCCCCTCCATGTTAGTCAATCCCTCAAATGATGGTTGACCTACATGGAATCCAAGATGATCGATTTATTTCCCCCTCTTTCTGTGATGTGCTCTATTCAGTTTCCCTGAATCTCACATCCAGGCTGAAAAATACCCAGTGAGTAACACGCTCTGAGTCAGATGGTCGTGGGTTCAAGTCCCACTTCAGGGACTTGAGCACAAAAACCTAGGCTGACACTTCAGTGCAGTATCGAGGAAGCGCTGCACTGTTGGATGTGCCGTCTTTCAGATGAGATGTTAAACTGAAACCACATCTGCCCTCTCAGGTGGGTGTAATAGATCACCTGGCACTATTTCGAAGAAGAGCAGGGGAGTCCTCCCCGGTGTCCTGGCCAACATTTATCCCTCAACCAACATCACTAATACAGATTATCTGAGCATTATCTCATTTCTGTTTGTGGGATCTTGTTGTACATAAATTTCCCACATTACAACAGTGACTACACTTCAAAAGTACTTCACTGGCTGTAAAGCGCTTTGGTTCATCCTGAGGTTGTGAAAGGCAGTGTATAAATGCAAGCCTTTCTTTCTTTCCAATAGAGGGCAGCAAACTGAACTCTTAGTTCGGTCAATACTCCAACTGGCAGAACTGAGCGTGGGCTGGAGGAGTTTGTTTCAGTTCTGTGTCATGGTGCCCTGCGTTGGGCTTCAGGCATTTTAAAAATATCTTTCCAATAATTATCCTTCAACAGTCTCAGTCATTTTTACGTGAAGCAGCGAGGGACCTGCCAGACAATGGGATTGGGTGCTGGACAAATGGATCTGTACATTTAGCACTGCTGTGCGTCTACTGAAGTGGTGTGTGAATGGAGAGATTCTAATTAAATAACAAGATTGATGATCCATTCCTGTTCATTTGAAATATAATTAGGAGGGCTGAAGTTTAAAGGTTGCACACTGCATTTAGCATGTAATCCGGGAGCAGTCTGTCCCCCACTCTCTCAACCACTGGGGATCAGTGAGCAGTACTGAGGCCTTATCTTTTCACTACATTTATAAATGATTTGAATGAAGGAATCAAGACTCATTTTTCTAAGTTTGCTGATGACTCTAAGTTTTGTGGCACAGTATATAGTGTAGATGGGAGCAGAAAGTTGCAAAGGGACATTGATAGATTAAGTGAGTGGGCAAAACTGTGGCAGATGGAGTTTAATGTGGGGGAATGTGAGGTCATCCACTTTGGACCTAAGAAAGATAAATCAGAGTAGATAAACGGGATTGGACAAAGTCAGCATGGGTTCATGAAAGGGAAATCGTGCTTAACAAATCTACTGGAGTTTTTTGAGGAGTTAATGGGTGATCTAGTTGAAGTGTTTTAGATGATTAAAGGATTTGATAGGGTAGATAGAGAGAAACTATTTCCTCTGGTGGAGGAGTCCAGAACAAGGGGGCATAACCTTAAAATTAGAGCTAGTTCAGGGGTGATATCAGAAAACATTTCTTCACACAAAGGGCAGTGGAAATCTGGAACTCTCTCACCCAAAAAGCTGTTGAATGGGGGTCAATTGAAAATTTCAAAACTCTGATTGATAGATTTTTGTTAGGCAAGGGTATTCGGGGTTACGGAACCAAGGCGGGTAAATGGAGCTCAGAGATCTTTTTTTTTATTGATTCATGGGATATGGGCGTTGCTGGCAAGGCCAGGATTTATTACCCATCCCTAATTGCCCTTGAGAAGGTGGTGGTGAGCCGCCTTCTTGAACCGCTGCAGTCCGTGTGGTGAAGGTTCTCTCACAGTGCTGTTAGGTAGGGAGTTGCAGGATTTTGACCCAGCGACTCTGAAGGAACGGCAATATATTTCCAAGTCGGGATGGTCTGTGACTTGGAGGGGAACGTGCATATGGTGGTGTTCCTATGCGCCTGCTGCCCTTGTCCTTCTAGGTGGTGGAGGTCACGGGTTTGGGAGGTCCTATCGAAGAAGCCTTGGTGAGTTGCTGTAGTGTATCTTGCAGATGGTACACACTGCAGCCATGGTGCGCCGGTGGTGAAGGGAGTGAATGTTTAAGGTGATGGATGGGGTGCCAATCAAGTGGGCTGCTTTGTCCGGATGGTGTCGAGCTTCTTGAGTGTTGATGGATCTAATTGAATGACGGAACAGGCTCGAGAGGCTGAATGGCCTACTCCTGTTCCGGTGTTCCTATGTTCAACAACAACAACTTGCATTTGGTTTTTGGCCTCTCCCAGGAGACCACATGGCTCTCGGTGGGGTGGGGAGTTTATATATTGTGATGCATGAGCTGAATGGACCAGGGGATCTTTTCCTGTCCGTCTTTGTTCATATGTTTGTATCACCGGGGAGGTAGGTGGGATCTCGGACATCTATGACTGTGTGAAGTATCTGTGCAGTGACAGAAACTCAAACTTCGATCATGAAATACAACATTAAGCTATCAAGACTTTGGATCTTGCTGAATTGTGTCTTAACTGAATTTGACTTTCGCACTTTTAAATGCAAGTGGAACGATTGTGATTTATTTTCCCTCAGTACAAACCAACTGGTACTTAAAGGACCCAATCAAATGTCCAACAATTCTCACTATTTTTGCAGTTGTGGATAAACATCTATGTAAACTAACAATTTTGTGATTGTGAAAAGATATCTTCATTAGTAATCTTCTGGGACAGTACAAGCCATGGTTTGCTCCCTGGGGAAAGCTATTCCCTCATGTTTGTTCAGAAAAGTCTTTCTCAGGATGGATGACTGCGCAGTATAACTCAGTACAAGAATCTACATAGCCACCGTCTACAATCTTCATCAACAAGTTTTTCACAAATTTTGTTCAGAGATGAAGCAGAATGTTCCACATTCAGCTCGATGACATCACACGGAGCTAATTCACTGATCACCTTTCTATTCAATTTATTTAGCTGTGTGTTTGCAAACAAATTAAAAATACTTCCCAAGCACATTTTCATGGAGTTGGTGCTCTGTATATCTGCTGTAGATCTGCCCTCTGACCCTCTAAAAATGCCATGTTCCTCTAATCCTTGTGCATCCTCGACTTCTTTCACCCCACCACTAGCAGCTGCGCATTCAGCCGTCCAGGCCCCAAGCTCTGGAAATCCTCTTCAGCTCTCCTCCTCATCACCTCTTTTTCCTCCTTTAAGATGCTACTTAACACCTACCTCTTTGGCAAAGCCTTTGATCAGCTGTCCTCATGTCTCCTTCCTTGGCAGGGTGTCAAATCTTTAGTCAGATTATACTCCTGAGATGCACCTTGGGACATTTCACTACGTGAAAGGCATTATGTAAATGCAAGTTGTTGTAGTTGAGTATCACACTAAGAAAGCAGCAGTGACTGAATATCACACGAAGGGGGCAGCAGTGACTGAGTATCACACTAAGGGGGCAGCAGTGACTGAATATCACACGAAGGGAGCAGCAGTCACTAAGTATCACACTAAGGGAGCAGCAGTGACTGAATATCACACAAAAGGGGCAGCAGTGACTGAATATCACACTAAGGGAGCAGCAGTGACTGAATATCACACTAAGGGGGCAACAGTGACTGAATATCACACTAAAGGGGCAGCAGTGACTGAATATCACACGAAGGGAGCAGCAGTGACTGAATATCACACTAAGGGAGCAGCAGTGACTGAATATCACACTAAAGGGGCAGCAGTGACTGAATATCACACTAAAGGGGCAGCAGTGACTGAATATCACACTAAGGGAGCAGCAGTGACTGAATATCACACTAAGGGGGCAGCAGTGACTGAATATCACACTAAAGGGGCAGCAGTGACTGAATATCACACCAAGGGAGCAGCAGTGACTGAATATCACACTAAAGGGGCAGCAGTGACTGAATATCACACTAAGGGAGCAGCAGTGACTGAATATCACACTAAGGGGGCAGCAGTGACTGAATATCACACGAAGGGAGCAGCAGTCACTAAGTATCACACTAAGGGGGCAGAAGTGACTGAGTATCACACAAAGGGGGCAGCAGTGATTGAATATCACACTAAAGGGGCAGCAGTGACTGAATATCACACTAAGGGAGCAGCAGTGACTGAGTATCACACTAAGGGAGCAGCAGTGACTGAATATCACACTAAGGGAGCAGCAGTGACTGAATATCACACTAAAGGGGCAGCAGTGACTGAATATCACACGAAGGGAGCAGCAGTGACTGAATATCACACTAAGGGGGCAGCAGTGACTGAATATCACACTAAAGGGGCAGCAGTGACTGAATATCACACTAAGGGAGCAGCAGTGACTGAGTATCACACGAAGGGTGCAGCAATGACTGAATATCACACTAAGGGAGCAGCAGTGACTGAATATCACACTAAGGGAGCAGCAGTGACTGAATATCACACTAAGGGAGCAGCAGTGACTGAATGTCACACTAAGGGAGCAGCAGTCACTGAGTATCACACTAAGGGAGCAGCAGTCACTGAGTATCACACGAAGGGAGCAGCAGTCACTGAGTATCATACTAAAGGGGCAGCAGTGACTGAATATCACACTAAGGGAGCAGCAGTGACTGAATATCACACTAAGGGAGCAGCAGTGACTGAGTATCACACTAAGGGAGCAGCAGTGACTGAATATCACACTAAGGGAGCAGCAGTGACTGAATATCACACTAAGGGAGCAGCAGTGACTGAGTATCACACTAAGGGAGCAGCAGTGACTGAGTATCACACTAAGGGAGCAGCAGTGACTGAATATCACATTAAGGGAGCAGCAGTGACTGAATATCACACTAAGGGAGCAGCAGTGACTGAGTATCACACTAAGGGTGCAGCAATGACTGAGTATCACACAAAGGGAGCAGCAGTGACTGAATATCACACTAAGGGAGCAGCAGTGACTGAATATCACACTAAGGGAGCAGCAGTGACTGAATATCACATTAAGGGAGCAGCAGTGACTGAATATCACACTAAGGGAGCAGCAGTGACTGAATATCACACTAAGGGAGCAGCAGTGACTGAGTATCACACTAAGGGAGCAGCAGTGACTGAATATTACATTAAGGGAGCAGCAGTGACTGAATATCACACTAAGGGAGCAGCAGTGACTGAGTATCACACTAAGGGAGCAGCAGTGACTGAATATCACACTAAGGGAGCAGCAGTGACTGAATATCACACGAAGGGAGCAGCAGTGACTGAGTATCACACTAAGGGAGCAGCAGTGACTGAATATCACACGAAGGGAGCAGCAGTGACTGAATATCACACTAAGGGAGCAGCAGTCACTAAGTATCACACTAAGGGAGAAGCAGTGACTGAATATCACACTAAGGGAGCAGCAGTGACTGAATATCACACTAAGGGAGCAGCAGTGACTGAATATCACACTAAGGGGGCAGCAGTGACTGAATATCACACTAAAGGGGCAGCAGTGACTGAATATCACACTAAGGGAGCAGCAGTGACTGAATATCACACTAAGGGAGCAGCAGTGACTGAATATCACACTAAAGGGGCAGCAGTGACTGAATATCACACGAAGGGAGCAGCAGTGACTGAATATCACACTAAGGGAGCAGCAGTAACTGAATATCACACCAAAAGGGGCAGCAGTGACTGAATATCACACCAAGGGAGCAGCAGTGACTGAATATCACACTAAAGGGGCAGCAGTGACTGAATATCACACTGAGGGAGCAGCAGTGACTGAATATCACACTAAGGGAGCAGCAGTGACTGAATATCACACTAAGGGAGCAGCAGTCACTAAGTATCACACTAAGGGAGCAGCAGTGACTGAATATCACACTAAGGGAGCAGCAGTGACTGAATATCACACCAAGGGAGCAGCAGTGACTGAATATCACACTAAGGGGGCAGCAGTGACTGAATATCACACTCAAGGGGCAGCAGTGACTGAATATCACACTAAGGGAGCAGCAGTGACTGAATATCACACTAAGGGAGCAGCAGTGACTGAATATCACACTAAAGGGGTAGCAGTGACTGAATATCACACGAAGGGAGCAGCAGTGACTGAATATCACACCAAGGGAGCAGCAGTGACTGAATATCACACTAAGGGGGCAGCAGTGACTGAATATCACACCAAAAGGGGCAGCAGTGACTGAATATCACACCAAGGGAGCAGCAGTGACTGAATATCACACTAAAGGGGCAGCAGTGACTGAATATCACACTGAGGGAGCAGCAGTGACTGAATATCACACTAAGGGGGCAGCAGTGACTGAATATCACACTAAGGGGGCAGCAGTGACTGAGTATCACACAAAGGGAGCAGCAGTGACTGAATATCACACTAAGGGAGCAGCAGTGACTGAATATCACACTAAGGGAGCAGCAGTGACTGAATATCACATTAAGGGAGCAGCAGTGACTGAATATCACACTAAGGGAGCAGCAGTGACTGAATATCACACTAAGGGAGCAGCAGTGACTGAGTATCACACTAAGGGAGCAGCAGTGACTGAATATTACATTAAGGGAGCAGCAGTGACTGAATATCACACTAAGGGAGCAGCAGTGACTGAGTATCACACTAAGGGAGCAGCAGTGACTGAATATCACACTAAGGGAGCAGCAGTGACTGAATATCACACGAAGGGAGCAGCAGTGACTGAGTATCACACTAAGGGAGCAGCAGTGACTGAATATCACACTAAGGGAGCAGCAGTGACTGAATATCACACTAAGGGAGCAGCAGTCACTAAGTATCACACTAAGGGAGAAGCAGTGACTGAATATCACACTAAGGGAGCAGCAGTGACTGAATATCACACTAAGGGAGCAGCAGTGACTGAATATCACACTAAGGGGGCAGCAGTGACTGAATATCACACTAAAGGGGCAGCAGTGACTGAATATCACACTAAGGGAGCAGCAGTGACTGAATATCACACTAAGGGAGCAGCAGTGACTGAATATCACACTAAAGGGGCAGCAGTGACTGAATATCACACGAAGGGAGCAGCAGTGACTGAATATCACACTAAGGGAGCAGCAGTAACTGAATATCACACCAAAAGGGGCAGCAGTGACTGAATATCACACCAAGGGAGCAGCAGTGACTGAATATCACACTAAAGGGGCAGCAGTGACTGAATATCACACTGAGGGAGCAGCAGTGACTGAATATCACACTAAGGGAGCAGCAGTGACTGAATATCACACTAAGGGAGCAGCAGTCACTAAGTATCACACTAAGGGAGCAGCAGTGACTGAATATCACACTAAGGGAGCAGCAGTGACTGAATATCACACCAAGGGAGCAGCAGTGACTGAATATCACACTAAGGGGGCAGCAGTGACTGAATATCACACTCAAGGGGCAGCAGTGACTGAATATCACACTAAGGGAGCAGCAGTGACTGAATATCACACTAAGGGAGCAGCAGTGACTGAATATCACACTAAAGGGGTAGCAGTGACTGAATATCACACGAAGGGAGCAGCAGTGACTGAATATCACACCAAGGGAGCAGCAGTGACTGAATATCACACTAAGGGGGCAGCAGTGACTGAATATCACACCAAAAGGGGCAGCAGTGACTGAATATCACACCAAGGGAGCAGCAGTGACTGAATATCACACTAAAGGGGCAGCAGTGACTGAATATCACACTGAGGGAGCAGCAGTGACTGAATATCACACTAAGGGGGCAGCAGTGACTGAATATCACACTAAGGGGGCAGCAGTGACTGAATATCACACTAAAGGGGCAGCAGTGACTGAATATCACACTGAGGGAGCAGCAGTGACTGAATATCACACTAAGGGGGCAGCAGTGACTGAATATCACACTAAGGGAGCAGCAGTGACTGAATATCACACTAAGGGAGCAGCAGTGACTGAATATCACACTAAGGGAGCAGCAGTGACTGAATATCACACTAAGGGGGCAGCAGTGACTGAATATCACACTAAAGGGGCTGCAGTGACTGAATATCGCACTAAGGGAGCAGCAGTGACTGAATATCACACTAAGGGAGCAGCAGTGACTGAATATCACACTAAAGGGGCAGCAGTGACTGAATATCACACGAAGGGAGCAGCAGTGACTGAATATCACACGAAGGGAGCAGCAGTGACTGAATATCACACTAAGGGGGCAGCAGTGACTGAATATCACACCAAAAGGGGCAGCAGTGACTGAATATCACACCAAGGGAGCAGCAGTGACTGAATATCACACCAAGGGAGCAGCAGTGACTGAGTATCACACTAAGGGAGCAGCAGTGACTGAATATCACACTAAGGGAGCAGCAGTGACTGAATATCACACTAAGGGAGCAGCAGTCACTAAGTATCACACTAAGGGAGCAGCAGTGACTGAATATCACACGAAGGGAGCAGCAGTCACTAAGTATCACACTAAGGGAGCAGCAGTGACTGAATATCACACAAAAGGGGCAGCAGTGACTGAATATCACACTAAGGGAGCAGCAGTGACTGAATATCACACTAAGGGGGCAACAGTGACTGAATATCACACTAAAGGGGCAGCAGTGACTGAATATCACACGAAGGGAGCAGCAGTGACTGAATATCACACTAAGGGAGCAGCAGTGACTGAATATCACACTAAAGGGGCAGCAGTGACTGAATATCACACTAAAGGGGCAGCAGTGACTGAATATCACACTAAGGGAGCAGCAGTGACTGAATATCACACTAAGGGGGCAGCAGTGACTGAATATCACACTAAAGGGGCAGCAGTGACTGAATATCACACCAAGGGAGCAGCAGTGACTGAATATCACACTAAAGGGGCAGCAGTGACTGAATATCACACGAAGGGGGCAGCAGTGACTGAATATCACACGAAGGGAGCAGCAGTCACCAAGTATCACACTAAGGGGGCAGAAGTGACTGAGTATCACACAAAGGGGGCAGCAGTGATTGAATATCACACTAAAGGGGCAGCAGTGACTGAATATCACACTAAGGGAGCAGCAGTGACTGAGTATCACACTAAGGGAGCAGCAGTGACTGAATATCACACTAAGGGAGCAGCAGTGACTGAATATCACACTAAAGGGGCAGCAGTGACTGAATATCACACGAAGGGAGCAGCAGTGACTGAATATCACACTAAGGGGGCAGCAGTGACTGAATATCACACTAAAGGGGCAGCAGTGACTGAATATCACACTAAGGGAGCAGCAGTGACTGAGTATCACACGAAGGGTGCAGCAATGACTGAATATCACACTAAGGGAGCAGCAGTGACTGAATATCACACTAAGGGAGCAGCAGTGACTGAATATCACACTAAGGGAGCAGCAGTGACTGAATGTCACACTAAGGGAGCAGCAGTCACTGAGTATCACACTAAGGGAGCAGCAGTCACTGAGTATCACACGAAGGGAGCAGCAGTCACTGAGTATCATACTAAAGGGGCAGCAGTGACTGAATATCACACTAAGGGAGCAGCAGTGACTGAATATCACACTAAGGGAGCAGCAGTGACTGAGTATCACACTAAGGGAGCAGCAGTGACTGAATATCACACTAAGGGAGCAGCAGTGACTGAATATCACACTAAGGGAGCAGCAGTGACTGAGTATCACACTAAGGGAGCAGCAGTGACTGAGTATCACACTAAGGGAGCAGCAGTGACTGAATATCACATTAAGGGAGCAGCAGTGACTGAATATCACACTAAGGGAGCAGCAGTGACTGAGTATCACACTAAGGGTGCAGCAATGACTGAGTATCACACAAAGGGAGCAGCAGTGACTGAATATCACACTAAGGGAGCAGCAGTGACTGAATATCACACTAAGGGAGCAGCAGTGACTGAATATCACATTAAGGGAGCAGCAGTGACTGAATATCACACTAAGGGAGCAGCAGTGACTGAATATCACACTAAGGGAGCAGCAGTGACTGAGTATCACACTAAGGGAGCAGCAGTGACTGAATATTACATTAAGGGAGCAGCAGTGACTGAATATCACACTAAGGGAGCAGCAGTGACTGAGTATCACACTAAGGGAGCAGCAGTGACTGAATATCACACTAAGGGAGCAGCAGTGACTGAATATCACACGAAGGGAGCAGCAGTGACTGAGTATCACACTAAGGGAGCAGCAGTGACTGAATATCACACTAAGGGAGCAGCAGTGACTGAATATCACACTAAGGGAGCAGCAGTCACTAAGTATCACACTAAGGGAGCAGCAGTGACTGAATATCACACTAAGGGAGCAGCAGTGACTGAATATCACACTAAGGGAGCAGCAGTGACTGAATATCACACTAAGGGGGCAGCAGTGACTGAATATCACACTAAAGGGGCAGCAGTGACTGAATATCACACTAAGGGAGCAGCAGTGACTGAATATCACACTAAGGGAGCAGCAGTGACTGAATATCACACTAAAGGGGCAGCAGTGACTGAATATCACACGAAGGGAGCAGCAGTGACTGAATATCACACTAAGGGAGCAGCAGTGACTGAATATCACACTAAGGGGGCAGCAGTAACTGAATATCACACCAAAAGGGGCAGCAGTGACTGAATATCACACCAAGGGAGCAGCAGTGACTGAATATCACACTAAAGGGGCAGCAGTGACTGAATATCACACTGAGGGAGCAGCAGTGACTGAATATCACACTAAGGGAGCAGCAGTGACTGAATATCACACTAAGGGAGCAGCAGTCACTAAGTATCACACTAAGGGAGCAGCAGTGACTGAATATCACACTAAGGGAGCAGCAGTGACTGAATATCACACCAAGGGAGCAGCAGTGACTGAATATCACACTAAGGGGGCAGCAGTGACTGAATATCACACTCAAGGGGCAGCAGTGACTGAATATCACACTAAGGGAGCAGCAGTGACTGAATATCACACTAAGGGAGCAGCAGTGACTGAATATCACACTAAAGGGGTAGCAGTGACTGAATATCACACGAAGGGAGCAGCAGTGACTGAATATCACACTAAGGGAGCAGCAGTGACTGAATATCACACTAAGGGGGCAGCAGTGACTGAATATCACACCAAAAGGGGCAGCAGTGACTGAATATCACACCAAGGGAGCAGCAGTGACTGAATATCACACTAAAGGGGCAGCAGTGACTGAATATCACACTGAGGGAGCAGCAGTGACTGAATATCACACTAAGGGGGCAGCAGTGACTGAATATCACACTAAGGGGGCAGCAGTGACTGAATATCACACTAAAGGGGCAGCAGTGACTGAATATCACACTGAGGGAGCAGCAGTGACTGAATATCACACTAAGGGGGCAGCAGTGACTGAATATCACACTAAGGGAGCAGCAGTGACTGAATATCACACTAAGGGAGCAGCAGTGACTGAATATCACACTAAGGGAGCAGCAGTGACTGAATATCACACTAAGGGGGCAGCAGTGACTGAATATCACACTAAAGGGGCAGCAGTGACTGAATATCGCACTAAGGGAGCAGCAGTGACTGAATATCACACTAAGGGAGCAGCAGTGACTGAATATCACACTAAAGGGGCAGCAGTGACTGAATATCACACGAAGGGAGCAGCAGTGACTGAATATCACACGAAGGGAGCAGCAGTGACTGAATATCACACTAAGGGGGCAGCAGTGACTGAATATCACACCAAAAGGGGCAGCAGTGACTGAATATCACACCAAGGGAGCAGCAGTGACTGAATATCACACCAAGGGAGCAGCAGTGACTGAGTATCACACTAAGGGAGCAGCAGTGACTGAATATCACACTAAGGGAGCAGCAGTGACTGAATATCACACTAAGGGAGCAGCAGTCACTAAGTATCACACTAAGGGAGCAGCAGTGACTGAATATCACACTAAGGGAGCAGCAGTGACTGAATATCACACTAAGGGAGCAGCAGTGACTGAATATCACATTAAGGGGGCAGCAGTGACTGAATATCACACTAAAGGGGCAGCAGTGACTGAATATCACACTAAGGGAGCAGCAGTGACTGAATATCACACTAAGGGAGCAGCAGTGACTGAATATCACACTAAAGGGGCAGCAGTGACTGAATATCACACGAAGGGAGCAGCAGTGACTGAATATCACACTAAGGGAGCAGCAGTTAATGAATATCACACTAAGGGGGCAGCAGTGACTGAATATCACACCAAAAGGGGCAGCAGTGACTGAATATCACACCAAGGGAGCAGCAATGACTGAATATCACACTAAAGGGGCAGCAGTGACTGAATATCACACTGAGGGAGCAGCAGTGACTGAATATCACACTAAGGGGGCAGAAGTGACTGAATATCACACTAAGGGGGCAGCAGTGACTGAATATCACACTAAAGGGGCAGCAGTGACTGAATATCACACTAAGGGAGCAGCAGTGACTGAATATCACACTAAAGGGGCAGCAGTGACTGAATATCACACGAAGGGAGCAGCAGTGACTGAATATCACACTAAGGGGGCAGCAGTGACTGAATATCACACTAAAGGGGCAGCAGTGACTGAATATCACACTAAGGGAGCAGCAGTGACTGAGTATCACACTAAGGGAGCAGCAGTGACTGAATATCACACTAAGGGAGCAGCAGTGACTGAATATCACACTAAGGGAGCAGCAGTGACTGAATGTCACACAAAGGGAGCAGCAGTCACTGAGTATCACACTCAGGGAGCAGCAGTCACTGAGTATCACACGAAGGGAGCAGCAGTCACTGAGTATCATACTAAAGGGGCAGCAGTGACTGAATATCACACTAAGGGAGCAGCAGTGACTGAATGTCACACTAAGGGGGCAGCAGTGACTGAATATCACACTAAGGGAGCAGCAGTGACTGAATATCACACTAAGGGAGCAGCAGTGACTGAATATCACACTAAGGGAGCAGCAGTGACTGAGTATCACACTAAGGGAGCAGCAGTGACTGAATATCACACTAAGGGAGCAGCAGTGACTGAGTATCACACTAAGGGTGCAGCAATGACTGAATATCACACTAAGGGAGCAGCAGTGACTGAATATCACACGAAGGGAGCAGCAGTGACTGAGTATCACACTAAGGGTGCAGCAGTGACTGAGTATCACACTAAGGGTGCAGCAATGACTGAATATCACATTAAGGTAGCAGCATTGACTGAATATCACACTAAGGGAGCAGCAGTGACTGAATATCACACGAAGGGAGCAGCAGTGACTGAATATCACACTAAGGGAGCAGCAGTCACTAAGTATCACACTAAGGGAGCAGCAGTGACTGAATATCACACTAAGGGGGCAGCAGTGACTGAATATCACACGAAGGGAGCAGCAGTGACTGAATATCACACTAAGGGAGCAGCAGTGACTGAATATCACACTAAGGGAGCAGCAGTGACTGAATATCACACTAAGGGAGCAGCAGTGACTGAATGTCACACTAAGGGAGCAGCAGTGACTGAATATCACACTAAGGGAGCAGCAGTGACTGAATATCACACTAAGGGGGCAGCAGTGACTGAATATCACACTAAAGGGGCAGCAGTGACTGAATATCACACTAAGGGAGCAGCAGTGACTGAATGTCACACTAAGGGAGCAGCAGTGACTGAATATCACACTAAGGGGGCAGCAGTGACTGAATATCACACTAAAGGGGCAGCAGTGACTGATATCACACTAAGGGAGCAGCAGTGACTGAATATCACACTAAGGGAGCAGCAGTGACTGACTATCACACTAAGGGAGCAGCAGTCACTAAGTATCACACTAAGGGGGCAGCAGTGACTGAGTATCACACTAAGGGAGCAGCAGTGACTGAATGTCACACGAAGGGAGCAGCAGTGACTGAGTATCACACTAAGGGAGCAGCAGTCACTGAGTATCACACTGAGGGAGCAGCAGTCACTGAGTATCATACTAAAGGGGCAGCAGTCACTAAGTATCACACTAAGGGGGCAGCAGTCACTAAGTATCACACTAAGGGGGCAGCAGTGACTGAATATCACACTAAGGGAGCAGCAGTGACTGAATATCACACTAAGGGAGCAGCAGTGACTGAATATCACACGAAGGGGGCAGCAGTGACTGAATATCACACTAAGGGAGCAGCAGTGACTGAATATCACACTAAGGGAGCAGCAGTGACTGAATATCACACTAAGGGTGCAGCAATGACTGAATATCACACGAAGGGAGCAGCAGTCACTAAGTATCACACTAAGGGAGCAGCAGTGACTGAATATCACACGAAGGGAGCAGCAGTGACTGACTATCACACTAAGGGAGCAGCAGTCACTAAGTATCACACTAAGGGAGCAGCAGTGACTGAATATCACACTGAGGGAGCAGCAGTGACTGAATATCACACTAAGGGGGCAGCAATCACTGAGTGTCACAGTAGGGACAGCAGTGACTGAGTATCACAATAGGAGCAACAGTCAATGAATATCACAGTAATCATAGAATCATAGAAAGTTATGGCACAGAAGGAGGCCATTCGGCCCATCGGGTCCCTGCCGGCAGAAAAAGACCTTTCCAGCTTAATGCCACTTTCCAGCACTTGGTCCGTAGCCCTGTAGGTTACAGCATCTCAAGTGCTCATCCAAGTTCTTTTTAAATGAGTTGAGGGTTTCTGCCTCTACCACCCTTTCAGGCAGTGAGTTCCAGACCCCCACCATCCTCTGGGTGAAAATATTTCTCCTCAGCTCCCCTCTAATCCTTCTACCAATTACTTTATTTCTATGCCCCCTGGTCACTGATTCCTCTGCTAAGGGAAATAGGTCCTCCCTATCCACTCTATCTCGTCCCGTCATAATTTTATACACCTCAATTAAATCTCCGCTCACCCTCCTTTGTTCCAAAGAAAACAACCCCAGCCTATCTAATCTTTAATCATAGCTAAAATGTTCCAGCCCTGGCAACATCTCATAAATCTCCTATGTACTCTCTCAAGTGCAATCACATCTTTCCTGTAATGTGGTGACCAGAACTCTAGGCAGTACTCAAGCTGCGGCCGAACCAATGTTTTATACAGTTCCAGGATAACCTCCCTGCTCTTATATTCTATATAGCAGTAACAGCAGCAGTTACTGAGTATCACAGTAGGGGCAGCAGTCATTGAGTATTACAATAGGGGCAGCAGTCATTGAGTATTACAATAGGGGCAGCAGTCATTGAGTATTACAATAGGGGCAGCAGTCATTGAGTATTACAATAGGGGCAGCAGTCATTGAGTATTACAATAGGGGCAGCAGTCATTGAGTATTACAATAGGGGCAGCAGTCATTGAGTATTACAATAGGGGCAGCAGTCATTGAGTATTACAATAGGGGCAGCAGTCACTGAGTATTACAGTAGGGGCAGCAGTCACTGAACATCAAAGGAGAAGCAGCATTCACTGAGTATCAAAGTAGGGCCAGCAGTCACTGAGTATCACAGCAGGGGCAGCAGTCACTGAGTATCACAGTAGGGGCAGCAGTCACTGAGTATCACAGTAGGGGCAGCAGTCACTGAGTATCACAGTAGGGGCAGCAGTCACTGAGTATCACAGTAGGGACAGCAGTCACTGAGTATCACAGTAGGGGCAGCAGTCACTGAGTATCACAGTAGGGACAGCAGTCACTGAGTATTACAGCAGGGGCAGCAGTCACTGAGTATCACAGTCGGAGCAGAAGTCACTGAGTATCACTGTAGGGGCAGCAGTCACTGAGTATCACAGTAGGGGCAGCAGTCACTGAGTATCACAGCAGGGACAGCAGTTACTGAGTATCACAGCAGGGACAGAAGTCACAGAGTATCACAGTAGGGGCAGCAGTCATTGAGTATCACAGTAGGGACAGAAGTCACTGAGTATCACAGCAGGGACAGAAGTCACAGAGTATCACAGCAGGGACAGAAGTCACAGAGTATCACAGCAGGGACAGAAGTCATTGAGTATCACAGTAGGGACAGCAGTCATTGAGTATCACAGTAGGGGCAGCAGTCACTGAGTATCACAGTAGGGGCAGCAGTTACTGAGTATCACAGTAGGGACAGCAGTTACTGAGTATCACAGTAAGGGCAGCAGTCACTGAGTATCACAGTCGGAGCAGAAGTCACTGAGTATCACTGTAGGGGCAGCAGCCACTGAGTATCAGAGTAGGGGCAGCAGTCACTGAGCATCACAGTAGGGGCAGCAGTCACTGAGTATCACAGTAGGGGCAGCAGTCACTGAGTATCACAGTAGGGGCAGCAGTCACTGAGTATCACAGTAGGGGCAGCAGTCACTGAGTATCACAGTAAGGGCAGCTGTCACTGAGTATCACAGCAGGGGCAGCAGTCACTGATTATCACAGTAGGGGCAGCAGTCACTGAATACCACAGTAGGGGCAGCAGTCACTGAGTATCACAGTAGGGGCAGCAGTCACTGATTATCACAGTAGGGGCAGCAGTCACTGAATACCACAGTAGGGGCAGCAGTCATTGAGTAGCACAGTAGGGGCAGCAGTCACTGAGTATCACAGCAGGGGCAGCAGTCACTGATTATCACTGTAGGGGCAGCAGTCACTGAATACCACAGTAGGGGCAGCAGTCACTGAGTATCACAGTAGGGGCAGCAGTCACTGAGTATCACAGCAGGGGCAGCAGTCACTGATTATCACTGTAGGGGCAGCAGTCACTGAATACCACAGTAGGGGCAGCAGTCATTGAGTAGCACAGTAGGGGCAGCAGTCACTGAGTATCACAGTAGGGGCAGCAGTCACTGAGTATCACAGTAGGGGCAGCAGTCACTGAGTATCACAGTAGGGGCAGCAGTCACTGAATACCACAGTAGGGGCAGCAGTCATTGAGTAGCACAGTAGGGGCAGCAGTCACTGAGTATTAAAGTAGGGGCAGCAGTCACTGAGTCTCCCAGTAGGGGCAGCAGTCACTGAGTATCACAGTAGGAGATGCCGGTGATGGACTGGGGTTGACAATTGTAAACAATTTTACAACACCAAGTTATAGTCCAGCAATTTTATTTTAAAATTGAACATTTACCTGAGGAAGGAGAGAATCTCCGAAAGCTTGTGAATTTAAAATAAAATTGCTGGACTATAACTTGGTGTTGTAAAATTGTTTACAATTATCACAGTAGGGACAGCAGTTACTGAGTATCACAGTAAGGGCAGCAGTCACTGAGTATCACAGTCGGAGCAGAAGTCACTGAGTATCACTGTAGGGGCAGCAGCCACTGAGTATCAGAGTAGGGGCAGCAGTCACTGAGCATCACAGTAGGGGCAGCAGTCACTGAGTATCACAGTAGGGGCAGCAGTCACTGAGTATCACAGTAGGGGCAGCAGTCACTGAGTATCACAGTAGGGGCAGCAGTCACTGAGTATCACAGTAAGTGCAGCTGTCAATGAGTATCACAGCAGGGGCAGCAGTCACTGATTATCACAGTAGGGGCAGCAGTCACTGAATACCACAGTAGGGGCAGCAGTCACTGAGTATCACAGTAGGGGCAGCAGTCACTGATTATCACAGTAGGGGCAGCAGTCACTGAATACCACAGTAGGGGCAGCAGTCATTGAGTAGCACAGTAGGGGCAGCAGTCACTGAGTATCACAGCAGGGGCAGCAGTCACTGATTATCACTGTAGGGGCAGCAGTCACTGAATACCACAGTAGGGGCAGCAGTCACTGAGTATCACAGTAGGGGCAGCAGTCACTGAGTATCACAGCAGGGGCAGCAGTCACTGATTATCACTGTAGGGGCAGCAGTCACTGAATACCACAGTAGGGGCAGCAGTCATTGAGTAGCACAGTAGGGGCAGCAGTCACTGAGTATCACAGTAGGGGCAGCAGTCACTGAGTATCACAGTAGGGGCAGCAGTCACTGAGTATCACAGTAGGGGCAGCAGTCACTGAATACCACAGTAGGGGCAGCAGTCATTGAGTAGCACAGTAGGGGCAGCAGTCACTGAGTATTAAAGTAGGGGCAGCAGTCACTGAGTCTCCCAGTAGGGGCAGCAGTCACTGAGTATCACAGTAGGAGATGCCGGTGATGGACTGGGGTTGACAATTGTAAACAATTTTACAACACCAAGTTATAGTCCAGCAATTTTATTTTAAAATTGAACATTTACCTGAGGAAGGAGAGAATCTCCGAAAGCTTGTGAATTTAAAATAAAATTGCTGGACTATAACTTGGTGTTGTAAAATTGTTTACAATTATCACAGTAGGGACAGCAGTTACTGAGTATCACAGTAAGGGCAGCAGTCACTGAGTATCACAGTCGGAGCAGAAGTCACTGAGTATCACTGTAGGGGCAGCAGCCACTGAGTATCAGAGTAGGGGCAGCAGTCACTGAGCATCACAGTAGGGGCAGCAGTCACTGAGTATCACAGTAGGGGCAGCAGTCACTGAGTATCACAGTAGGGGCAGCAGTCACTGAGTATCACAGTAGGGGCAGCAGTCACTGAGTATCACAGTAAGGGCAGCTGTCACTGAGTATCACAGCAGGGGCAGCAGTCACTGATTATCACAGTAGGGGCAGCAGTCACTGAATACCACAGTAGGGGCAGCAGTCACTGAGTATCACAGTAGGGGCAGCAGTCACTGATTATCACAGTAGGGGCAGCAGTCACTGAATACCACAGTAGGGGCAGCAGTCATTGAGTAGCACAGTAGGGGCAGCAGTCACTGAGTATCACAGCAGGGGCAGCAGTCACTGATTATCACTGTAGGGGCAGCAGTCACTGAATACCACAGTAGGGGCAGCAGTCACTGAGTATCACAGTAGGGGCAGCAGTCACTGAGTATCACAGCAGGGGCAGCAGTCACTGATTATCACTGTAGGGGCAGCAGTCACTGAATACCACAGTAGGGGCAGCAGTCAATGAGTATCACAGTAGGGGCAGCAGTCACTGAGTATCACAGTAGGGGCAGCAGTCACTGAGTATCACAGTAGGGGCAGCAGTCACTGAGTATCACAGTAGGGGCAGCAGTCACTGAATACCACAGTAGGGGCAGCAGTCATTGAGTAGCACAGTAGGGGCAGCAGTCACTGAGTATTAAAGTAGGGGCAGCAGTCACTGAGTCTCCCAGTAGGGGCAGCAGTCACTGAGTATCACAGTAGGAGATGCCGGTGATGGACTGGGGTTGACAATTGTAAACAATTTTACAACACCAAGTTATAGTCCAGCAATTTTATTTTAAAATTGAACATTTACCTGAGGAAGGAGAGAATCTCCGAAAGCTTGTGAATTTAAAATAAAATTGCTGGACTATAACTTGGTGTTGTAAAATTGTTTACAATTATCACAGTAGGGGCAGCAGTCACTGAGTATCACAGTAGGGGCAGCAGTCACTGAGTATCACAGTAGGGGCAGCAGTCACTGAGCATCACAGTAGGGGCAGCAGTCACTGAGTATCACAGTAGGAGCAGCAGTCACTGAGTATCACAGTAGGAGCAGCAGTCACTGAGTATCACAGTAGGAGCAGCAGTCACTGACTATCACAGTAGGGGGCAGTAATCGCTGAGTATCACAGAAAGGGGCAATCACTGAGTATCGTAGCGAACATAGGAACAGGGATCGGCCATTTAGCCCCCGGACCCTATTCCACCATTCAATGAGATCATGCCTCATCTCTAACCTAACTCCATGTACCTGCCTTAGCCCCATATCTTTTACTATCTTTGGTTAACAAATATCTCATATTTAAAATTAACAATTGAGCTAGCATTACTGCTGTTTGCAGAAGAGAGTTGCAAACTTTCACCCTTTGCATGCAGAAGTGTTTCTTAACTTTACTGCTGAAAGTCCTAGCTCTCAATTTTAGGATATATCCCCTAGTCCTAAACACCCTAACCAGCAGAAATGGTTTCTCTCTATCTACCCTAACAGTTCCCCTTGATATCTTAGTATCACAGCAGGGACAGAAGTCACTGAATATCACAATAGGGGCAGCAGTCACTGAGTATCACAGTAGGGGCAGCCGTCACTGAGTATCACAGTAGGGGCAACCGTCACTGAGTATCACAGTAGGGGCAGCAGTCACTGAGTATCAGAGTAGGGGCAGCAGTCACTGAGTATCAGAGTAGGGGCAGCAGTCACTGAGTATCAGAGTAGGGGCAGCAGTCACTGAGTATCAGAGTAGGGGCAGCAGTCACTGAGTATCACAGCAGGGGCAGCAGTCACTGATTATCACTGTAGGGGCAGCAGTCACTGAGTTTTTTTTTATTCGTTCACGGGATGTGGGCGTCGCTGGCAAGGCCGGCATTTATTGCCCATCCCTAATTGCCCTCGAGAAGGTGGTGGTGAGCCGCCTTCTTGAACCGCTGCAGTCCGTGTGGTGACGGTTCACCCACAGTGCTGTTAGGAAGGCAGTTCCAGGATTTTGACCCAGCGACAATGAAGGAACGGCGATATATTTCCAAGTCGGGATGGTGTGTGACTTGGAGGGGAACGTGCAGGTGGTGTTGTTCCCATGCGCCTGCTGCTTTTGTCCTTCTAGGTGGTAGAGGTCGCGGGTTTGGGAGGTGCTGTCGAAGAAGCCTTGGCGAGTTGCTGCAGTGCATCCTGTGGATGGTGCACACTGCAGCCACAGTGCGCCGGTGGTGAAGGGAGTGAATGTTTAGGGTGGTGGATGGGGTGCCAATCAAGCGGGCTGCTTTATCTTGGATGGTGTCGAGCTTCTTGAGTGTTGTTGGAGCTGCACTCATCCAGGCAAGTGGAGAGTATTCCATCACACTCCTGACTTGTGCCTTGTAGATGGTGGAAAGGCTTTGGGGAGTCAGGAGGTGAGTCACTCGCCGCAGAATACTCAGCCTCTGACCTGCTCTCGTAGCCACAGTATTTATATGGCTGCTCCAGTTAAGTTTCTGGTCAATGGTGACCCCCAGGATGTTGATGGTGGGGGATTCGGCGATGGTAATGCCGTTGAATGTCAAGGGGAGGTGGTTAGACTCTCTCTTGTTGGAGATGGTCATTGCCTGGCATTTATCTGGCGCGAATGTTACTTGCCACTTATCAGCCCAAGCCTGGATGTTGTCCAGGTCTTGCTGCATGCAGGCTCGGACTGCTTCATTATCTGAGGGGTTGCGAATGGAACTGAACACTGTGCAGTCATCAGCGAACATCCCCATTTCTGACCTTATGATGGAGGGAAGGTCATTGATGAAGCAGCTGAAGATGGTTGGGCCTGGGACACTGCCCTGAGGAACTCCTGCAGCAATGCCCTGGGGCTGAGATGATTGGCCAGCAACAACCACTACCATCTTCCTTTGTGCTAGGTATGACTCCAGCCACTGGAGAGTCTTCCCCTTGATTCCCATTGACTTCAATTTTACTAGGGCTCCTTGGTGCCACACTCGGTCAAATGCTGCCTTGATGTCAAGGGCAGTCACTCTCACCTCACCTCTGGAATTCAGCTCTTTTGTCCATGTTTGGACCAAGGCTGTAATGAGGTCTGGAGCCGAGTGGTCCTGGCGGAACCCAAACTGAGCATCGGTGAGCAGGTTATTGGTGAGTAAGTGCCGCTTGATAGCACTGTCGACGACACCTTCCATCACTTTGCTGATGATTGAGAGTAGACTGATGGGGCGGTAATTGGCTGGATTGGATTTGTCCTGCTTTTTGTGGACAGGACATACCTGGGCAATTTTCCACATTGTCGGGTAGATGCCAGTGTTGTGGCTGTACTGGAACAGCTTGGCTAGAGGCGCAGCTAGTTCTGGAGCACAAGTCTTCAGCACTGAGTATCACAGTAGGGGCAGCAGTATTTAAGTATCACAGTAGGGGCAGCAGTCATTAAGTGTCACAGTAGGGGCAGCAGCCACTGAGTATCAGAGTAGGGGCAGCAGTCACTGAGTATCACAGCAGGGGCAGCAGTCGCTGAATATCACAGTAGGGGCAGCAGTTACTGAGTATCACAGTAGGGGCAGCAGCCACTGAATATCACAGTAGGGGCAGCAGTTACTGAGTATCACAGTATTAAGACTCTTTAGTAAAGCCCTGAAAAGTGGCATATCATAAAGAGATGAACATGAATTTCTGGTACAATCAACAAGTACTACTGGGCCATCGTTTGCTCCACGATGCTTGTTTAAATTAAAATGTTGATTGCCCCAAATGCTACATTTTGTTCTTCTTGCCAACTCTCTTTATCAATGCTCCCATCACCAGTCAGCCTCGACAGGATGTTGTCCTTATGTGCCAAGTATTTAGGATAGCACGTCACAGGGGAAACAACAGACCATTTTAAAAATAAAACTATTCTTTATTTTGAACTTTTTAAAATAAAATGTGATGCTGAATATGCTTTTACTGACAGTGTGTTGATTTCGTTTATGTTCATATTCTCGACTTTATTTCTCGGCTAATCAATTAAACTTGAGAAACAAAGTTGTTCTTCCGTGAGGCATACTGTCAAGGTAAGATGCGTGTTTTCAGCTCTACACCTGAGACACCCCATACCTGAGCTGAGCTGAGGGCAATTCACAGCTTCGCTCACCTCAGATAGCACAATCATTCAACACTTGCCTCTTCTTGATGGGCGCATGTGTATTCACACATAAAATGGGCATCCCACCAAATGTCAGGTTTTTTAATTCATTCATGGGATGTGGACATCGCTGGTGAGGCCGGCATTTATTGCCCATCCCTAATTGCCCTTAAGAAGGTGGTGCTGAGCCACCTTCTTGAACCGCTGCAGTCCGTGTGGTGACGGTTCTCCCACAGTGCTGTTAGGAAGGGAGTTCCAGGATTTTGACCCAGCGACAATGAAGGAACGGCGATATATTTCCAAGTCGGGATGGTGTGTGACTTGGAGAGGAACATGCAGGTGGTAGTGTTCCCATGCGCCTGCTGCTCTTGTCCTTCTTGGTAGTAGAGGTCGAGGGTTTGGGAGGTGCTGTCAAAGAAGCCTTGGCGAGTTGCTGCAGTGCATCCTGTGGATGGTACACACTGCAGCCACGGTGCGCCGGTGGTGAAGGGAGTGAATGTTTAGGGTGGTGGATGGGGCGCCAATCAAGTGGGCTGCTTTGTCCTGGATGGTGTCGAGCTTCTTGAGTGTGGTTGGAGCTGCACTCATCCAGGTAAATGGAGAGTATTCCAACACACTCCTGACTTGTGCCTTGTAGATGGTGGAAAGGCTTTGGGGAGTCAGGAGGTGAGTTACTCGCCGCAGAATACCCAGCCTCTGACCTGTTCTTGAAGCCACAGTATTTATGTGGCTGGTCCAGTTTAGTTTCTGGTCAATGGTGACCCCAGGATGTTGATGATGGGGGATTTGGCGATGGTAATGCCGTTGAATGTCAAGGGGAGGTGGTTAGACTCTCTCTTGTTGGAGATGGTCATTGCCTGGCACTTGTCTGGTGTGAATTTTACTTGCCATTTATCAGCCCAAGCCTGAATGTTGTCCAGGTCTTGCTGCATGATGGCACGGGTTGGAATCCTTCTATTTCTCCAAGGGGGAGGAGTTCAGTAGAACACAGCGCTGGTGAGAGTAGGAAGGTATGCAAAGTAAACCCTCTTCCCCGCATATGTTTGGACTTTGGCAGGAGGCTGGATTCAGCCTGCAGGTGGTACAGATTGAACGTAACTCCCCACTCTGCCAAGTACATCCGTGTGAGCACATCCGTGAAAGGACAATAAGCTTTGGTCGACATTCTTCATATCACCCAAAAATAATCCTTGGCCTGCTGAGGAAAAGAAATTCTAAAAATTTATGTTGCAATCGTGTCAAGTACCCAGTCTGGTTTACACTTCAGCCCCAGTTTTACAGCATCATTACCATTATGGACAGTGTAAATGCTCCCTTTGAACTACAGCCATCCCTACAACTCACAGATAAACTTTCCCTCTTTGGTGCAGCAGTACAAACAGACTCCAACTGAATTACTGCAGTTCGTACAGCCATGTCTACAATTTCCACATCTTCTCCCCCAATTGTATTACAAAATAGAGTGAGGGCATAGGGTCCTTCTGTTTCGTGAAGAAACCCCTGATTTTCCACATACAAAAATGGGTAAGGGTTACTATTAGGCACTGGGAGCAACAAACTTCACTACAGCTGATATAATCGCAGTGCAAGGCCTGAATCAGGAACTGTATGAACCCATGCTGAATAGAGCAACTCCCGAACACCAGCAGCTCCTTCTTGCAAGGGATTTTTAACAGAGCAACAACTTAGGCACTGGACCCAAAATCCAAACTTTGCTCTACTGCACCAAAATCTCCAGGTCTGTGTAACCATCTCACTTGGCCTAATAACGATGCTACTAAATGGTGCGAATGCAGAACTTGCTACCATATGGAGTGGTTGGGACGATTAGTATAGATGCATTTAAGTGGAAGCTGGATAAGTACATGAAGGAGAAAGGAATAAAAGGATACGCTGATAGAGTTAGATGAAGTAAGGTGGGAGGATGCTCGTGTGGAGCATAAACACCGGCATAGGCCAGTTGGACTGAATGGCCTGGTGCTGTGCTGGAAATTCTATGTAATTCTATGTAAATACAAAGAGAGACAAACCTGTAACCTGCCCTCCGAGTTTCATGTGCTGTGCTCAGTTGACAGCAATGAGTACTGCTTGGGAGATTGTGCCCAAAGCCCTAACAGATTTTTGGACCCAGATCCCTGGATTATTTCCAGTGTACTTTTATGAAGGGTCCAATGTGTAATATGAGGAAATCACTGGTGAAAGCTTAATTTACACATGATAAACTGAATTTGGAAACTGGTGGTTGGTGCTCAGTTGCAGGCAGAGGATGCACTGAAACCAAAATAATACCTTGTTGCCGCATGCAGGGTTTCAAAAACTGAAAGCTTTGGGGACAGGGACAAGCAATGAAGGAATTCCCTTTACATCCCAGGGGACTGATTTTAATCTATCCCAGAGTGAACAAACAAAAACCCCCTCTCCCTGCTGTAAGTGAAATGGGTTTCATGCATCCTAACGCTGCTCCTACTGGGAATGATCCACAGCCCATAATTCACCACAAATTGGCAGATACTTGGCAATCATACCCAGACACGATAATGGCTCCCGTGGAAAGGGAAAATTCTGACAGTGCAGTCGAAGTTGCTGTTGTGTGGTTAACATTAAAATATATTGCTGAGGTTTAGCAGGTAAAGCTTTAGTCTCCAATCCGTGTTGTACTTGCCCTGGGACTGTCTGATGGGACAGCATAGAGGGAACCTTACTCTGTATCTAATCCATGCTGTACCTGCCCTGGGAGTGTTTGATAGGACAGCATAGAGGGAGCTTTACTCTATATTGAACCCTGCTGTACCTGCCCTGGGACCGTTTGATGGGACAGCATAAAGGGAGCTTCACTCTGTATCTAACCCGTGCTGTACCTGCCCTGGGAGTGTTTGATGGGACAGTGTAGATGGAGCTTTACTCTGTGTCTAACCCGTGCTGTACCTGCCCTTGGAGTGTTTGATGGGACAGTGTAGAGGAAGCTTTACTCTGTATCTAACCCATTCTGTACCTGCCCTTGGAGTGTTTGATGGGACAGTGTAGAGGGAGATTTACTCTGTATCTAACCTGCAGCTCCCGTGTATCAGGGAGACTCACCTTGCTTCAGACTCCTTGAAATTGATTTTCTGCTGATTTTATGTATAATCTAAAGGAATCAATCCAGGACTGACTTGTTCAAGCAAGGTGTGTTGTGTATGTTAGATAATTTGTAACTGGAGATTACCTGAGCCAATAGAAGGGGATTCACTCCCACTGATTTTGCCAAATGATCAGTTTCCTTTCTTTTTTAAACTAGCGAGTGATGGTCAATTGTAACTGTCAGTGGCAGGTGGACTGTTGGAATCACACACAATTCCCACCGCAAACCTCTCCCAATTACACCAGCAGCTGACACATTCACACTTCATTTTGCCACAGGCATCACAAAAAGAAGAATAAGTCAGTTAAGTACAATTTATATCACATAAAAGCTAAAGCTAATTGCAGTACATGTTCAGCGTCAGAGCCCTCACAGCCCAAGTTTATACCCCCTAAGTGTAGGCAGTGAGTCAGGTCAAATCCCAGACTTGTACACGACACCAATGACTAGACACGTATTGGCTTAAACGCCACGTGTGCTACAATTCAATGGAAACAGCATGACATTGGATTCCAGCTGACCATTACCCACATTCAGCTAACGGGCTGGTTTATGGATGGATGCGCTTGGCTTTCCCACCCTGCCATCAGAGGCTGCAGATGTTTGCACCAGCCACAGACAAATGTCTCGGTTCACAGACACATCAGGGGTAATTTTAACCTACCTGGCTGGGCAGGAAACCCATCATTCGAGTGGAAAGCCGGTTTTACATCCTGCCCAATATTGCTCTCCATTAACTTTAATGGTAAAACCAGCGTTGCACCCGATCCTGTCAGTCTCCCGATGGGTGGGTTAGGTTATATTTGCCCCCATAGCTTCAGAGTCTGGAAGTAAGAGTTTTTACTCTGAATTACACTTGGACTGCTTTGTTTGTACCGTAGAGACATCACACACACACACCCTCATACACATATGGACACACAAACTGCTGCAGGAGTTCCTCAGGGCAGTGTCCTAGGCCCAACCATCTTCAGCTGCTTCATCAATGCCCATCCCTCCATCATAAGGTCAGAAATAGGGATATTCGCTGATGATTGCACAGTGTTCAGTTCCATTCGCAACCCCTCAAATAATGAAGCAGTCCGAGCCTGCATGCAGCAAGACCTGGACAACATCCAGGCTTGGGCTCATAAGTGGCAAGTAACATTCGCGCCAGACAAGTGCCAGGCAATGACCATCTCCAACAAGAGAGAGTCTAACCACCTCCCCTTGACATTCAACGGCATTACCATCGCCAAATCCCCCACCATCAACATCCTGGGGGTCAACATTGACCAGAAACTTAACTGGACCAGCCATATAAATACTGTGGCTACAAGAGCAGGTCAGAGGCTGGGTATTCTGTGGCGAGTGACACACCTCCTGACTCCCCAAAGCCTTTCCACCATCTACAAGGCACAAGTCAGGAGTGTGATGGAATACTCTCCACTTGCCTGGATGAGTGCAGCTCCAACAACACTCAAGAAGCTCGACACCATCCATGATAAAGCAGCCCGCTTGATTGGCACCCCATCCACCACCCTAAACATTCACTCCCTTCACCACCGGTGCACTGTGGTTGCAATGTGTACCATCCACAGGATGCACTGCAGCAACTCGCCAAGGCTTCTTCGACAGCACCTCCCAAACCCGCGACCTCTACTATCTAGAAGGACAAGAGCAGCAGGCACATGGGAACAACACCACCTACACGTTCCCCTCCAAGTCACACACCATCCCGACTTGGAAATATATCGCCATTCCTTCATCGTCGCTGGGTCAAAATCCTGGAACTCCCTTCCGAACAGCACTGTGGGAGAACCGTCACCACAAGGACTGCAGCGGTTCAAGAAGGCAGCTCACCACCACCTCCTCAAGGGTAATTAGGGATGGGCAATAAATGCCGGCCTTGCCAGCGATGTCCACATCCCATGAACGAATAAAAAAATACACTCACATGCACAACAGATTTTCATCTACATTCAGGGTAAAGATGGGTTACGTCCCAATGAATTGGTACATGATAAAGTTGCATGGTGGGATAGCGGCTATGACTATCCATGAAGATCCTGTGGATTGGATATCGTTATTTCGCATCAGCAGTGCTTCCGATGACAGCACAGCCAACCCGAGAACACAGATAACCCGAGAACACAGCCAACCCGTGAACAGATAACCCGAGAACACAGGTAACCGAGAACACAGATAACTGAGAACACAGATAGCCGAGAACACAGGTAACCGAGAACACAGATAACCCAAGAACACAGCCTAGCCGAAAACACAGATAACCTGAGAATACAGGTAATTGAGAACACAAATAACCGAGAACACAGATAACCGAGAACACAGGTAACTGAGAACACAGATAACTGAGAACACAGATAACCCGAGAACACAGATAACCCGAGAACACAGCCTAGCCGAGAAAACGGATAACCAAAAACATATATTAAAAAATAAAAGAGGTGCCATTACACTACTGGGTGTATTCTATAGGCCACCAAATAGTGGAAAGGATACAGAGGAGCAAATTTGGAGGGAAATTACAGAGAGGTGCAAGATCTATAGTGTAGTGATGATGTGGGACTTTAGCTATCCTAATAGAGACTGGGATAACAATAATATAAGGGGCAAAGAGGGGGAGGAATTTTTGAAATGTGTTCAAGGTAACTTTCTTAAACAGTATGTTTCCAGCCCAACGAGGAAGGAGGCATTGCTGGGCTTGAATCTCGGGAATGAGATGGGCCAAGTGGAGCAATTCTCAGTGGGGGAGCATTTAGGGAGCAGCGATCATAGTATCATAAGGTTTAGAATAGCTATGGAAAAGAACATGGACCACTCTAAAGTAAAAATACTCAATTGGAGGAGGGCCAATTTCAGTGGGATGAGAACAGATCTAGCCCAGGTAAATTGGAATCAAAGATTGGCAGGCAAAACTGTAATTGAACAGTGGGCGGCCTTTAAGGAGGAGAAGGTCCAGGTACAGTCTAGGTACATTCCCATGAGGCAGAAAGATAGGGCAACAAAAGCCAGAGCTCCCTGGATGGCAAAAGAGGTAGTGAGTGGGATGAAGCAGAAAAAAGGGGCGTATGACAGATGTCAGGTTGATGATCCATCTCGGCCTCCTCCCGATATCCCCAAAATCACAGAAGCCAGTCTTCTGCCAATTCGATTCACTCCACGTGATATCAAGAAACGGCTGAGTGCACTGGATACAGCAAAGGCTATGGGCCCCGACAACATCCCGGCTGTAGTGCTGAAGTCTTGTGCTCCAGAACTAGCCGTGCCTCTAGCCAAGCTGTTCCAGTACAGCTACAACACTGGCATCTATCCGACAATATGGAAAATTGCCCAGGTATGTCCTGTCCACGAAAAGCAGGACAAATCCAATCCGGCCAATTACCGCCCCATCAGTCTACTCTCAATCATCAGCAAAGTGATGGAAAGTGTCGTCGACAGTGCTATCAAGTGACACTTACTCACCAATAACCTGATCACCAATGCTCAGTTTGGGTTCCGCCAGGACCACTCGGCTCCAGACCTCATTACAGCCTTGGTCCAAACATGGATAAAAGAGCTGAATTCCAGAGGTGAGGTGAGAGTGACTGCCCTTGACATCAAAGCAGCATTTGACCGAGTGTGGCACCAAGGATCCCTCGTAAAATTGAAGTCAATGGGAATCAGGGGGAAAACTCTCCAGTGGCTAGAGTCGTACCTAGCACAAAGGAAGATGGTGGTGGTTGTTGGAGACCAATCATCTCAGCCCCAGAACATTGCTGCAGGAGTTCCTCAAGGCAGTGTCCTAGGCCCAACCATCTTCAGCTGCTTCATCAAAGATCTTCCCTCCATCATAAGGTCAGAAATGGGGATGTTCGCTGATGATTGCACAGTGTTCAGTTCCATTCGCAACCCGTCAGATAATGAAGCAGTCCGTGCCCACATGCAGCAAGACCCGGACAACATCCAGGCTTGGGCTCATAAGTGGCAAGTAACATTCGCGCCAGACAAGTGCCAACAAGAGAGAGTCTAAACACCTCCCCTTGACATTCAGCGGCATTACCATCGCCGAATTCCCCACCATCAACTTCCTGGAGGTCAACATTGACCAGAAACTTAACTGGACCAGCCATCTAAATACTGTGGCTACAAAAGAGGTCAGAGGCTGGGTATTCTGCTGTGAGTAACTCACCTCCTGACTCCCCAAAGCCTTTCCACCATCTACAAGGCACAAGTCAGGAGTGTGATGGAATACTCTCCACTTGCCTGGATGAGTGCAGCTCCAACAACTCAAGAAGCTCAACACCATCAAGGACAAAGCAGCCCGCTTGATTGGTACCCCATCCACCACCCGAAACATTCACTCCCTTCACCACCGGCGCACTGTGGCTGCAGTGTGTACCATCCACAGGATGCACTGCAGCAACTCGCCAAGGCTTCTTTGACAGCACCTCCCAAACCCGCGACCTCCACCACCTAGAAGGACGAGGGCAGCAGGCGCATGGGAACAACACCACCTGCACGTTCCCCTCCAAGTCACACACCATCCCGACTTGGAAATATATCGCCGTTCCTTCATCGACGCTGGGTCAAAATCCTGCAACTCCCTACCTAACAGCACTGTATGAGAACCTTCACCACACGGACTGCAGCAGTTCAAGAAAGCGGCTCATCACCACCTTCTCAACGGCAATTATGGATGGGCAATAATTGCTGGCCTCGCCAGCGACGCCCACTTCCCATGAACAAATAAAAAAAACACAAGTGAGAACCAGGCAGAATATAGAAAGCTCAGAGGGAAAGTGAAAAAGGAAATAAAAGGGGCAAAGAGAGAGTATGAGAATAGACTGGTGGCCAACATAAAAGGAAATCCAAAAGACTTCTACAGGCATGTAAACAGTAGTAGGAGGAGGGGTGGGGCCGATTAGGGACCATAAAGGAGATCTACTCACGGAAGCAGAGGGGATGGCTGAGGTACAAAATGAGTACTTTGCATCTGTCTTTACCAAGGAAGAAGATGCTGCCAGAATCTCAGTAAAGGAAGATATATTTGAGATACTGGATGGACTGAAAATTGATAAAGAAGAGGTACTTAGAAGGCTAGCTGTACTTAAAGTAGATAAGTCACCCAGTCCGGATGGGATGTATCCTAGGTTGCTGAGGGAAGTAAGGGTGGAAATTGTGGCGGTACTGGCCATAATCTTCCAAACATCCATAAATACTGGGATGGTGCCAGAGGACTGGAGCATTGTAAATGTTACACCCTTGTTCGAAAAAGGTTGTAAGGATAAACCCAGCAACTATAGCCAGTCAGTTTAACCTCAGTGGTGGGGAAACTGCTGGAAACGATAATCCGGGACAGAATTAACAGTCACTTGGACAAGTGTGGATTGATTAGGGAAAGCCAGAGCGGATTTATTAAAGGCCAATCATGTTTAACTAACCTAATAGAGTTTTTTGATGAGGTAACAGAGAGGGTAGATGAGGATAATGCAGTTGATGTGGTGTATATGGACTTCCAAAAGGCATTTGAAAAAGTGCCGCAAGGTAGGCTTATCATCAAGAATGCGGCCCAGTTCTGGGCACCGCACTTTAGGAAAGATGTGAAGGCCTTAGAGAGGGTGCAGAAGAGATTTACTAGAATGATTCCTGGGATGAGGGACTTTAGTTACTTGGATAGACTGGAGAAGCTGGGGTTGTTCTCCTTGGAACAGAGAAGGTTGCGAGGAGATTTGATAGAAGTATTCAAAATCATGAAGGGTCTAGACAGAGTAGATAGAGAGAAATTGTTCCCATTGGCGGAAGGGTGAAGAACCAGAGGACACAGATTTAAGATGACTGGCAAAAGAATCAAAGGTGACATGAGGAAAAACTTTTTTACACAGCGAGTGGTTAGGATCTGGAATGCACTGCCTGAGGGGGTGGTGGAGGCAGACTCAATCATGGCCGTCAAAAGGGAACTGGATAAGTACTTGAAAGGAAAAAATTTGCAGGGCTACGGGGAAAGGGCGGGGGTGTGGGACTAGCTGGATTGCTCTTGCATAGAACCGGCGTGGACTCACTGGGCCGAATGGCCTCCTTCCATTCCGTAACCTTTCTATGATTCTAGGATTCTAAGACAGCCTACCTGAGAACAGACTGTCCTGGAACACAGCCTAGCTATGATCTCAGCCTTCCCCAAATCACAGCCCACCAAAGCACATCGTCTACCAAACAGACTGCCTACCAGATACACAGCCAACCAAATACATAGTCTATTGGAAATCACAGCCTATCCGAACATACAGCTAGCACGCTACACTAAATAAGAATCTTATTGTTTTTAATTATTTACACTGGGACTGAATGGCTAAACAGGGACTGGAGAGAAAATAAAGGAAGTTGATCCCTTAAATGAATACTGTAAATTTCTGAGATTAATATGCCCCTCCTCGCACAGATATGGAACTATACACATGAAATATTTGGCCAAATGCGCTGATGCAGCCATCGTGCAGCAGGGCAAATTAAGGCAGTCAGTATGTACAGCTACATGACAACAGAGCACTAGTTCTGGGGCAATGAAGCTAACGTGCAGCTTTGGGGAGATTGAAACAAGCCTAGGCAGGCCTGGGGAAAGCAGTGGCTGACTGCAAGCCCAGGGAAAGCAGTGGCTGACTGCAGGCCCGGGGAAAGCAGTGGCTGACTGCAGGCCCGGGGAAAGCAATGGCTGACTGCAGGCCCGGGGAGAGCAATGGCTGACTGCAGACAGTGAGTTTAAGGGAAGCTTGCCTGTAAGTGGGTGAAAGAGACATGTCAGGAAGGAGTTCAGTCAGACTAATCCTAATTAAAGTTACATCTCTGGCTAAAAGTTGCATCTTCTGAGGTATCACAAAAATATATTCTATTAGTTTATGTACACTACGTGCAGCTCCCCCCTCCCCTTCCCCCCATTTTGGGGCAGTTTTGGGGGAAATGTGTGCATTATACTCAAAGAATTACAGTACAGTAAAACAAATAAGCCCATCTAGCTATCTGTCACTTTGAAATGATGTGAAGGCACCTGGATCAAGAGAGGAAGCATGATTTTATACATGATGGGAGCTATTTATAGTGTTACTCCACCTTTTTCACAGCAACCAGCACATTTATATTTGAAATAATATGCAATAATTTACATTTCTGGCATCTTGATCTAAATGAGACAGCTCAAATTGCTTTGCAAGAGATGGTGGCCAAGCAGGAAGTCAACAACATGTCAGCCGTGGCTCACTCTTGCTTAGGAGTTCGAAGGTTCAAGTCCCACTCCAGAGACTTGAGCATACAATCTAGGCTGACACTCAGTGCAGTACTGAGGAAGTGTTGCACTGTTGGATGTGCCGTCTTTTGAATGAGATGTTAAACCTAGACTCCGTCTGTCCTCTCAGGTGGATGTAGAAGATCGCCTGGCACTATTTTGAAGAAGAGCAAGGGAGTTCTTCCTAGTGTTCTGGCCAATATCTATCCCTACGACAGATTATCTGGTCATTATCGCATTGCTGTTTGTGGGATCTTGCTGTGCACAAGTTGGCTGTTGTGTTTCCTACTTTGCAACAATGACTATACCTCAAAAGTATTTTATTGGTTGTAAAACGCTTTGGGATGTCCTGAGGTCATGAAAGGCGCTATATAAATGCAAGTCTTTTTTTAATGAATGTGCGTGTGAGTGGTCTCCTAGACTAGTTTTGGTTGCCTAGAGGGATCGAAGAGAAATTTTCCAGATTTTCTCCTCCCTATGTGGCCTTGGGTTTTTGATTTGGTTTTTCACCTCTCCCAGGCGACTACATGGTACCCAGGGGACGGTGGGGGTGGGGCACGGTAGAGAGACTCTGGACCTGGTGCATAGGACATCACAGCTGTATGAGTCAGGCTAGTTGGACCAGCTGGTCGTTCCCTGACCGCCATTTTTGCAAGTTCATGAGTGAGGATGCCCAGTTTATTGCAGGGAGAAGGTTTCTCTGTGCACTGGGTATAAGAAAACCATAAACCCGTTTACAAAGAACAGCTTTCATTAGACAGCGAGGAATCCTCCACGAAGAGGTAGGTTTAAGGAGACTTCTGAAGAGATACCGAGGGATGGATTTATGGGGAGAGATCCAGAGTGCGGGGGTCAGGTGGCTGATTGCTTTGTCACTGCTGGTGTGGGGGGAATAAGCACAATAAGCCAGAGGCAGGGAAAGGAGGGTACATGCTGGGTTCTGGGAAACAATGCTGGAAAATGTTGCAGAAAGAGGGCGAGATGAGGACAGGGAAGTATCTAGAACGGGACATAGGAACAGGAGTAGGTCATTCAGCCCCTCGAGCCTGTTCTGCCATTCAATTAGATCATGGCATGGTTGATCTGTATCTTAACTCCATTTAGCCACCTTGGTTCCGTAGCTTGGTTAACAAAAATCTATCAATCTCAGTTCTAAAATTTCCAATTGATTCCCAGCCTCAACAGCTTTTTGGAGAGAGAGTTCCAGATTTCCAGTAGCTTTTGCGTGAAGAAGTGCTTCCTGACATCATCCCCTGAACAGCCTAGCTCTAATTTTAAGGTTATGCCTCCTTGTTCTGGACTCCACCACCAGAGGAAACAGTTCTCTCTATCTACCCTATCAAATCCTTCAATGATGAGAATGAGGATGTTGATAACAAGATGCCATTGGAGGTGGGCCAAAGACAGGGTTAAACGGTGTGTGGGACCCAAGAACACGCTAATGCTTGGCTGATATATTGTGGCTTTGTAGCACAGACAGTACCTCAAACAAACACTGTACAGATAAAGGAAAGAACCTGGGGACTGTGTTCATAAAGTTATAACGGAGTTAGGTGAGAAGTAACTTGATGAAAATGTTACTGAATGTCCAAAGGGACCGGCACTGAAATGGGAGTTTGGGAGATCTATGAAATTCTATAGGGGGAAGAGTTGGTGACTGGCTGGTCTTGTATGTAAGTTGGAAAAGCAAACACTCAGATAACAGGGTGATTTATAAAGATTTATAAAAGAAGCATGTGATCGAACATTTAATGAAGTTCAACGGAAAGGTTTCACCAAAATTACCAGATTTATTACTTGATGGGTTACATCAAACATAACTTCACACCACAAAGCAACATTTTGCTGACCGCTTTTCTAGTTTTCTCTCCTGGGTGTCCTGATGTGATTTACATGATCAGTCAACAACTCCATTATCATTGTATCATACGACTACCAAGATGGTGGAAGGCGAACTAGCTGGACCGTGGTCTTTTCTCGTCTAGCAATTCCTATGTTCCTATGTGTGGGGTCCCTTCTGGGCAGCTGTTCCTGTAACTGTCAAATGGTTTATGATTCTTTATAGCACTTGTATGGTTTAAGATCCAATGCTTTATTCCCAATGTGTTATTTCGTTGATGGAATGACTTTCCTGGTCTCAGTACATGGCTCTCACTGTTACATGGGCCACTTTCATTAAGTCACAGACTGCAATAACCTGCCAAAGTGTCAACCTTTCCCACCCTCTATATTATGGTATCCATCATGTTTTTGGCCCACCTTGTGTCCTGAGTCTTTAAGACCAGCCTCAACAACAGTCAGACTCTGGTGCCATCTCGATCCATCTACCACCCTCTCTCCTCACAGCAAGAAAACAGAACCAAGGTTGGCTATCAGCCCCAGTATCGCTGAAGCATTTGCCCACATTTCCACCACCCTGAGTCATTACATTTCAAATGGAACAAGAGTCTCATGCAACTTTTCCACACTTTGTTAAATTCCAATATCTTAACCACATGGTGTGTAGCATCAATCAACCAAAACAATAGTCATACAGCACAGAAGGACGCCATTTGGCCCATCGTGCCTGTGCAAGCTCTTTGAAAAGGCTATCCAATTAGTCCCACTCCCTGGCTGTTTCAGCCCTGCAGTAATGAATTTTAGTAGGAATACCAAGACAGGAATACATTTTAGCTATAAATGCACAGGCACGAATGCATATTCTCCTCACATGAACCACACCCGTGAAAGGTATGATAAATGATAAATGATACCCTTTGTTGACATGTTCTGGGATTACAGAGCAATAAATCATCATTCATCACAACATAGTATGTAACCTACCAAGTTAAATCAAGGTCAAGCACAAACTGACCTTGGCCCTAACTGGAACCCTAATCCTAACTTGAACCACAAAGCTTGAACCATAGATCTAAAACTAGCCTTAACCCTAATCTTAGCCTCGCTCAAACCTCCGCCCTAGCTCTAGCCCTAATCCTAACTCTAACCCTAGCCCTAACCTGAGCCCTAATTTGAGCCCTTGCCCTAACCTTATATAATTTAACATCAGCTGGCAGTTTATATTCACTATTCTTTCACTCTTCATTATCACATTGCATCATATCAGATACGAAATGTTTTACTGGAACCAAATTATCTCATACATAATGACCATAATTGTCACCATAGCACTCCGGAGTCTGGAAAAGTCTAACTGACTTACTTGGTGAGAGGCATAATTTCATTTCAAGCTGCAATTTATTCCCAACAAAGGAGTTTGAACAGATAAACCCAATCTGGCGCACACTGTCTTGCATTCAAAGTAATGCACACAGAGTACGAGATCCCTGCTGTGCCAACAAGGCTCCTTTTCAATTCAATTAATGAGCCATAAATAACCCAATGAACATGTCAACACAGGGTATAATTTATCATTTATCATACCTTTCACGGGAGTGGTTGATGTGAGGAGAATATGCATTCATGGCTGTGCATTTATATTTAAAATGTATTCCTGTCTTGGTACTCACACTAAAATTCATCTTGAATAGGAATCCTCATGGGGGCAGCAGTTTGACAAATGAGCTGTGAGCACTAGTTATTGGATCATAAAATAATATGAAAATGGAAGAGAGAGAAACCAAAAATAGAGGCCTTGAAATACGAAGCAACTGCATTCTTTCTGTGATACAAAAAAGGACAGATTTTGCAGCTTTGTGTACTTTGTACGAATGGTTTGGCTGGCTGAAAACACTCACACTGAGTACTGAGGAGCTCCAGTGTTGCCCAGTAAGCTTTACTCATTAAGAGATTTGGGGAATTGTCATCCTTTTTCATGCCATAATTTTTAGTCATGGGTGTTTGAGACTGCTTTAACTGAAAAAGGATTTAACCTCTTTCTCTTCCCAAATAAACCTCAAACTTTCCTTTGTACTTCAATAAGAGATAGAGGGTTGTCATTCCCCCTGTGTTTTGTGACGGCAGTCGCTCTTTTGAATGGGATTTTCAAAAGGAATTGAACACAATATCCACCAGACATTGACGCTGCCTTGGGTGTGGGGATTCAGCTTTTTCTCATTTTCAAAGTGCAGCGGCAACCATGATACACATGGAACCTGAAAATATCCCTCGTCTCCGCCCCTGCCCCATCCCATCTGATGCTGGAACCCTTCTCCATGCTTTTGTTACCTCCAGACTTGACTATTCCAATGCTCTCCTAGCTGGCCTCCCATATTCCACCCTCCATAAACGCGTGCTCATCCAAAACCCTGCTGCCCGTATCATAACTCGCACCAAGTTCCGTTCACCCATCACCCCTGTGCTCGCTGATCTACATTGGCTCCCGGTCCATCCACACCTTAATTTTAAAATTCTCATCCTCGTGTTCAAATCCCTCTATGACCTCGCCCCTCCCTATCTCTGTAACTTCCTGCGTTCCTCCAACTCTGGCCTTTTGTGCATTCCCCATTTCCTTTGCTTCGCCATTGGCAGCTGTGCCTTCAGCCGCCTAGGCCCTAATTTCCTCCCTATACCTGGAATTTCCTCCCTATACCTCTCTGCCTCTCCACCTCACTCTCCTCCTTTAAGATGCTCCTTAAAACTTGCCTCTTTGTCAAAGATTTTGGTCTCCTGTCCGAATATCTCCCTATGTGGCTCGGTGTCAATTTATGTTTCATTACGCACCTGTGAAGCGCCTCGAAATGTTTTACTCTGTTAAAGGCGCTATATAAATGCAAGTTGTTGTTGTGTTAGAGGAGGGGTAAATGTGTGTCTTCTTACATGAAATTTACTCCTCAAATCAATAGGGTTGGCAGCATTGAATGTGAGATGTCACAGATTTATTAAGCATACAATAATGAAACATACACTTAACAGCATTACTTTTACGGTAAAACCTTGCGAGTTTTAGCCAGAGAATTTAAACGAATTTCAGATCCGAGCTGGTATACAGGTTAATCAGACCTTAATAAAATTCTAAAGTATCTGTTCCAACACCCACTTTTAATATCTTTTTCGTACCCCTTCTACATGTCAATTCACATGTTTCAAAGTTATATCTTTGATTAAAACCCATCTGGTTCACTAATGTCCTTTAGGGAAGGAAACCTGCCGTCCTTACCCGGTCTGGCCGATATGTGACTCCAGACCCACAGCAATGTGGTTGATTCTTAATTGGCCTCTGAAATGGCCTAACAAGCCACTCAGTTGTAAAATCTCGCTAAAAAAAGTCACAATAAGAATAAAACCGGACGGACCACCCGGCATCGGACCACTAGGCACCAGACACGACAAAGGCAAACCAAGCCCAGTCGACCATGCAAAGTCCTCCTCATTAACATCTGGGGACTTGTGCCAAAATTGGGAGAGCTGTCCCACAGACTAGTCAAGCAACAGCCTGACATAGCCATACTCACAGAATCATACCTTTCAGCCAATGTCCCTGAATCTTCCATCACTATCACTGGGTATGTCCTGTCCCACTGGCAAGACAGACCCACCAGAGGTGGCGGTACAGTGATATACAGTCAGGAGGAAGTGGCCCTGGCAGTCCTCAAAGTTGACTCTGAACCCCATGAAATCTCATGGCATCAGGTCAAACATGGGCAAGGAAACCTCCTGCTGATTACCACCTACTGCCCTCCCTCAGCTGATGAATCAGTCCTCCTCCATGTTGAACATGAGTTGGAGGAAGCACTGAGGGTAGCAAGGGCACAGAATGTCCTCTGGGTGGGGGACTTCAATGTCCATCACCAAGAGTGGCTCGGTAGCACCACTACTGACCGAGCTGGTCGAGTCCTGAAGGACATAACTGCCAGACTGGGCCTGCGGCAGGTGGTGAGTGAACCAACACGAGGGAAAAACTTACTTGACCTCATCCACACCAATCTACCTGTCGCAAATGCATCTGTCCATGACAGTATTGGTAGGAGTGACCACCGCACAGTTCTCGTGGAGATGAAGTCCCGTCTTCGCACTGAGGACACCATCCAACGTGTTGTGTGGCACTATCACCGTGCTAAATGGGATAGATTCACATCAGATCTAGCAGCTCAAAACTGGGCATCCATGAGGTGCTGTGGGCCATCAGCAGCAGCAGAATTGTATTCCAGCACAATCTGTAACCTCATGGCCCGGCATATTCCTCACTCTATCACTACCAACAAGCCAGGGGATCAACCCTGGTTCAATGAGGATAGTAGAAGAGCATGCCAGGAGCAGCACCAGGCGTACCTAAAAATGAGGTGCCAACCTGGTGAAGCTACAACTCAGGACTACATGCATGCTAAATGGCGGAAGCAACATGCTATAGACAGAGCTAAGCGATTCCACAACCAACGGATCAGATCAAAGCTCTGCAGTCCTTCCACATCCAGTCGTAAATGGTGGTGGACAATTAAACAACTAATGGGAGGAGGAGGCTCTGTGAACATCCCCATCCTCAATGATGGCGGAGTCCAGCATGTGAGTGCAAAAGACAAGGCTGAAGCGTTTGCAACCATCTTCAGCCAGAGGTGCCGAGTGGATGATCCATCTCGGCCTCCTCCCGATTTCCCCACCATCACAGAAGCCAGTCTTCAGCCAATTCGATTCACTCCACGTGATATCAAGAAATGGCTGAGTGCACTGGATACAGCAAAGGCTATGGCCCCCGACAACATCATGGCTACAGTGCTGAAGACTTGTGCTCCAGAACTAGCTGCGCCTCTAGCCAAGCTGTTCCAGTACAGCTACAACACTGGCATCTACCTGACAATGTGGAAAATTGCCCAGGTATGTCCTGTCCACAAAAAGCAGGACAAATCCAATCCGGCCAATTACTGCCCCATCAGTCTACTCTCAATCATCAGCAAAGTGATGGAAGTCGTCGACAGTGCTATCAAGTGGCACTAACTCACCAATAACCTGCTCACCGATGCTCAGTTTAGGCTCCGCCAAGTCCACTCAGCTCCAGACCTCATTACAGCCTTGGTCCAAACATGGACAAAAGAGCTGAATTACAGAGATGAGGTGAGAGTGACTGCCCTTGACATCCAGGCAGAATTTGACCGAGTGTGACACCAAGGAGCCCTCGTAAAATTGAAGTCAATGGGAATCAGGGGGAAAACTCTCCAGTGGCTGGAGTCATACCTAGCACAAAGGAAGATGGTAGTGGTTGTTGGAGGCCAATCATCTCAGCCCCAGGACATTGCTGTAGGAGTTCCTCAGGGCAGTGTCCTATGCCCAACGATTTCAGCTGCTTCATCAATGACCTTCCCTCCATCATAAGGTCAGAAATGGGGATGTTTGCTGATGATTGCACAGTGTTCAGTTTCATTCGCAACCCCTCAGATAATGAAGCAGTCTGAGCCCACATGCAGCAAGACTGGACAACATCCAGGCTTGGGCCGATAAGTGGCAAGTAACATTCGCGCCAGACAAGTGCCAGGCAATAACCACCTCCCCTTGGCATTCAACGGCATTACCATCACCGAATCCCCCACTATCAACATCCTGGGGGTCACCTTTGACCAGAAACTTAACTGGACCAGCCATATAAATACTGTGGCTACAAGAGCAGGTCAGAGGCTGGGTATTCTGTGGCGAGTGACTCACCTCCTAACTCCCCAAAGCCTTTCCACCATCTACAATGCACAAGTCAGGAGTATGATGGAATACTCTCCACTTGCCTGGATGACTGTAGCTTCAACAACACTCAAGAAGCTCGACACCATCCAGGACAAAGCAGCCCGCTTGATTGGCACCCCATCCACCACCCTAAACATTCACTCCCTTCACCTCCGGCGCACTGTGGCTGCAGTGTGTACCATCCACAGGATGCACTGCAGCAACTCGCCAAGGCTTCTTCGACAGCACCTCCCAAACCCGCGACCTCTACCACCTAGAAGGACAAGGGCAGCAGGCAATGGGAACAACACCACCTGCACGTTCCCCTCCAAGTCACACACACCATCCCGACTTGGAAATATATCGCCGTTCCTTCATCGTCGCTGGGTCAAAATCCTGGAACTCCCTTCCTAACAGC
Source organism: Heptranchias perlo (assembly GCF_035084215.1). Classification (NCBI taxonomy): domain Eukaryota; kingdom Metazoa; phylum Chordata; class Chondrichthyes; order Hexanchiformes; family Hexanchidae; genus Heptranchias; species Heptranchias perlo. Next base: position 2,682,323 of record NC_090362.1, read on the forward strand.
ACTGTGGGAGAGCCTTAACCACACAGACTGCAGCGGTTCAAGAAGGCGGCTCACCACCACCTCAAGGGCAATTAGGGATGGGCAATAAATGCTGGCCTCGCCAGCGACGCCCACATCCCATGAACGAATAAAAAAAAAGATTATGTATCACTCAACGTTGATTTAATTATTTTCTGTCCTTGCAGCTACAGAACCATAAACATCTCTGTTTTAAACTCCCTTTAATCACACTCTCTAACTTGCCAGCTCAAGCCTTTCTCAGGCAGGTACTTATCTTCAAGGCTTCCCTTCTAATAAATGAATAAAGGGAGCTTTTCTGCCTGTCCTGTGTCTGTGCTGAATCTTTTCATATCCATGTTTCCTATTAACTTTTTTCATTAATCAGATGATTACAACCTGCGAATTGCTGTATACTTCTATCCATTTTAAGATATTACAATTTAAGAATCATACTTTCCTACTTTGTTATCTTATCGATAGTTTGTTTCTGTTCTACCAAGTGAAATTTCTAATTATAAATCTGTGCCATTCCATCCCAATCTCCTGCTTCTGAAAAGGATGATGTAGTCTCAGGTGTTCTCTTCTGCAGAACTTGTTATCAACTAATTAATGTTCTCTGCAGAATGCACTGGAATGTCTTGTAATTTGGTTTCTTGTCTAAACTGACCATTGATTTAAGGTCAGTCTTAATTCAACAGTTCAGTATCTAAATTGACTTATACTTCCTCACTTAACAGGCAAAAGGTAAAGGTTACTATTACTACAATATAAAGTGAAATCATTAGCAGTATAACATTAAGACTTCAGGACAGTCTGATTAACCCGTTCCCTACAGTTGTTGCTGATCCTAAAAAATCACATGATTTGAACAACAATCTGGCTCGACAGCTGTAAATATTTCGCCAGATTTCCAATAAAGAGGGAGCATCATCTATTTAATGATCGAGTTGCTAAAAAGAATTTATAATTATATTATTCAAAAACTTTTGTATTCTTCTGGTCTGCATAATTCTGGCTTCCATCGTGAGTGGGAATAACCACCAGAAGATTGGCCTGAATGAGTTAATGAGGCTAATGGAGTGAAGGAACTGAAAAGATCAATGGAATCACTGCCATCAACAAAGGCTGTTTCAGTATCAAGAGGGTGTGTTGGGCAGAATGTCACTTCGAAGCCAATCCCCTTGGTGGTGACATCAGTACTCACTGGTTAAAAAAAAGTAAAAGGTTGATTGACAGAGAAAGATCAAAACTGAAGGAGATTAGATAAAATCATAATCATGGATTTTCAAAAGACGTCCGGATGGTGAGATGCCCCCTTTAAAACAGATCAAAGAGTTTCACAGGTGAGACAGCTCTGCAGCAGGTACACGTCATTTACATCTCAATCTCATGACTACTTGACACCGAACCCCACCAGACTTGCAGCAACACATTCCAGTAGTTAATGGGACTAAACATAAAGGGCTCGATTTTGCAATGGTGGCGGGTTGGCAGCGGGAGGAAGGTGAAGGTGCGTGTGGCAAACCCGCATGATTAAACTTACTGTTTCCGACAAGATCGCATATTGATTGCTGATGATTAACGTCCTCCCAGGGTTTTGCGGCCGGCAGCCAGCCTGATTGACATCCGGCACTGGACTGGAAGACCGGGGTGGGGGGGAGAGTGGAAGATCGAGGGAGGGAGAATGGAAGATCCAGTGCTGGACTGTAGGACCGGGGTGGGGGGGAGAGTGGAAGATCGAGGGGGGGGAGAATGGAAGATCCAGTGCTGGACTGTAAGACCGGGGTGGGGGGGAAAGTGGAAGATCGAGGCGGGGAGAATGGAAGATCCAGTGCTGGACTGTAAGACCGGGGTGGGGGGGAGAGTGGAAGATCGAGGGGGGGAGAATGGAAGATCCAGTGCTGGACTGTAAGACCGAGGTCGGGGGGGGGGGGGGGGGGGGGGGGGAAGAGGGGAAGATCGGGGGAACATCGGGGGGGAGATCGGGGGAACATCGGGGGGGGGGGTGAACGGAGGGACATCGGGGGGTGAGGAAGGGGACATCAGAGGGACATCGGAGGGGGAGATCAGGGAGACATCGGAGGGGTGAAGAGGGAGACATTGGAGTAGGAAACATCAGACATCAGAGCAGGGTGCAAAGGTAGGTTCATTTTGTGTTTTCACTTACGTCTATGGTTTTTGATTTAATTTATTTAGTTTCTTGTTCCCTGATCCGGCCCTTCACGCCTGGCTTCACCAGGCATGAATCAGAAGCAGTGGACAAGCCACCCAGGTGAGTTAAAAAACTTTCTAAGTACTTTTTTTTTATTCGTTCATGGGTTGTGGGCGTCATTGGCGAGGCCAGTATTTATTACCCATTCCTAATTGCCCTTGAGAAGGTGGTGGTGAGCCGCCTTCTTGAACCGCTGCAGTCCGTGTGGTGAAGGTTCTCCCACAGTGCTGTTAGGAAGGGAGTTCCAGGATTTTGACCCAGCGACGATGAAGGAACGGCGATATATTTCCAAGTCGGGATGGTGTGTGACTTGGAGGGGAACGTGCAGGTGGTGTTGTTCCCATGCGCCTGCTGCTCTTGTCCTTCTAGGTGGTAGAGGTCGCGGGTTTGGGAGGTGCTGTCAAAGAAGCCTTGGCGAGTTGCTGCAGTGCATCCTGTGGATGGTACACACTGCAGCCACAGTGCGCCGGAGGTGAAGGGAGTGAATGTTTAGGGTGGTGGATGGGGTGCCAATCAAGCGGGCTGCTTTGTCCTGGATGGTGTCGAACTTCTTGAGTGTTGTTGAAGCTGCAGTCATCCAGGCAAGTGGAGAGTATTCCATCACACTCCTGACTTGTGCCTTGTAGATGGTGGAAAGGCTTTGAGGAGTCTAGAGGTGAATTACTCGCCACAGAATACCCAGCCTCTGACCTGCTCTTGTAGCCACAGTATTTATATGGCTGGTCCAGTTAAATTTGTGGTCAATAGTGACCCCCAAGATATTGATGGTGGGGAATTCGGCGATGGTAATGCCATTGAATGTCAAGGTGAGGTGGTTAAACACTCTCTTGTTGGAGATGGTCATTGCCTGGCACTTGTCTGGCGCGAATGTTACTTGCCACTTATCAGCCCAAGCCTGGATGTTGGCCAGGTCTTGCTGCTTGCGGGCTCGGACTGCTTCATTATCTGAGGGGTTGCGAATGGAATTGAACACTGTGCAATCATCAGCGAACATCCCCATTTCTGACCTTATGATGGAGGGAAGGTCATTGATGAAGCAGCTGAAGATGGTTGGGCCTGGGACACTGCCTTGAGGAACTCCTGCAGCAATGTCCTGGGGCTGAGATGATTGGCCTCCAACAACCACTACCATCTTCCTTTGTGCTAGGTATGACTCCAGCCACTGGAGAGTTTTCCTCCTGATTCCCATTGACTTCAATTTTACTAGGGCTCCTTGGTGCCACACTTGGTCACATGCTGCTTTGATGTCAAGGGCAGTCACTCTCACCTCACCTCTGGAATTCAGCTCTTTTGTCCATGTTTGGACCAAGGCTGTAATGAGGTCTGGAGCCGAGTGGTCCTGGCAGAACCCAAACTAAGCATTGGTGAGCAGGTTATTGGTGAGTAAGTGCCACTTGAAAGCACTGTCGACGACACCTGCCATCACTTTGCTGATGATTGAGAGTAGACTGATGGGGCGGTAATTGGCCGGATTGGATTTGTCCTGCTTTTTGTGGACAGGACATACCTGGGCAATTTTCCACATTGTTGGGTAGATGCCAGTGTTGTAGCTGTATTGGAACAGCTTGGCTAGAGGCGCAGCTAGTTCTGGAGCACAAGTCTTCAGCACTACTGCCGGTAGTAACAGGTAAAGTGCCTTAAGTACCTCAATGAGGTAAATTTGGCTTTTTAACTGTCATCCCGCCGGCTTTAATTGCCGGCGGAACTTCCATTTTTGGATCACCTGCATGCACACAGGTGGGTCCCTGGGAAACTCGGAAGTCGGCGGGTTGGAGCCGGCTTCTGAACCGAACAGGATTTCAACGATTTTCGGAGCTCTCCTGCCCCCACAAATGGCTCCTAAAATCACCCCCAAAGTTTTTCCTTTATTTATTGAGTGAGGTGCGCACACAGGCCCTGTGCACTCCATCAGCCTGAAAGCAGAGGAACTGCTGCTTGGCTTCTATTTCCTGTTTCTGCTCGAAGCAAGGCAACAGAAGAGCTAACATAACAAGTCACATCAGAAATCATTTGATATGAATTTTGTAAATCCACAAAACTCATTAATAGCATTTCCTAAATTTCTGATTTAACAATTGGGCAAATTCAAGGAGCACTGTCTACGATATAATTTACTTAACAAATGACAATGTCCACACAGTGATATTACAGTAGCTGTTGTTTTTCATTCAGATTCAGCTGCTCCTCAATTCTTTTGGGCTCTTGCCACTCTTTATCCTCAACTTGGAAGCAGTATAGTGCCAGTCCATGAGGTGCTGACATAAGGATAAGGACCACTTCATTTATTCCTGCCCTAACAGCTTTGACAACTGGTAAAACAAATCACAGTTCCACACTGTGCCTGCTGAGTTAGTCAAGCCTGCACCCAACTTCTGGAAAATTTGAGTAGCACGAGAGGTCAGTAGTGCTATTGGAAACCCACTTTACAATTTGTGTAGTAAGGTAGGAGGCAGTGTAACTAGTACAACCAGAAAAATAGCTTGGAAAATTTGTAATTGCGACCTTTGTAAGTGATCTTTCATATTAAACATCCCACAAAAACTTCTCCACTGGGTTTGGACTTAAAAAAGTCTGTACAATTAGTTATACATATCCTCTCCATCACCAAGACCGCCTACTTCCACTGGCATAATATCGCCCGTCTCTGCCCCTGCCTCAGCCCAGCTGCTGCTGAAACCCTGATCCATCCTTTTGTTACTTCCAGACTCAACTATTCCAATGCTCCCCCCTTCCACCGTCCGTAAACTTGAGCTCATCCAAAACTGTGTTGCCCGTATCCTAACTCGCACCGAGTCCCGTTCACCCATCGCCCCTGTAATCGCTGACCTACATCGGCTCCCAGTCCAGCAATGCCACAAATTTAAAATTCTCAATCTTGTGTTTATATCCCTCCATGGCCTTGCCCCTCCCATCTCTGTTACCTCCTCCAGCCCTACGACCCTCCGAGATCTCTGCGCTCCTCCAATTCTGGCCTCTTGCTCATCCCCGATTTTAATCGCTCAACCATTAGCGGCCGTGCCTTCAGCTGCCTAGGCCCTAAGCTCTGGAATTCCCTCCCTAAACCTCTTCGCCTCTCTACCCCTCTCTCCTCCTTTAAGACGCTCCTTAAAACCTACTTTTTTGACCAAGCTTTTGGTCACCTGCCCTAATATCTCCTTATGTGACTTGGTGCCAAATGTTGTTCGAGAACGAACCTTGGAAGAGACAAATCAATGCAGTAATATCCATTTGTTTGCTTAAAAGTGTTTGATGGTGAGGACAGTGGCAAAGCAGAAACAAATAAAATGCAAGGAAGATTCTTCACTCCAAGAAATCTGGTCAAAAGAGCTGAGAACAAATCTCGGCACAGTGGTTACGTATCACGTACTAATATATCCGACATACACACTGGTTTTTAACAAGTATCATAAGTGAACATTGCTGGTAGAATCCAAATGGGAATCGCAGACATGGTCTGGGTCACGAGCTGGAATGTTGTCATTCATCATTCAACATACAATCCAGGAGGGGCATTCACTCACCCAATAAGTCCTCCCCCACTGTCAGAAAGGTGCGTGCAAATGTGTTCTACTCCACACACTGGTTTGCAAGGTGAGTGACTCCTCCCCCCTCCCCACCCCCGATCTCACAACTGATAACAATATTCCCTGTCAAACTAACTCCGCCCACCCGAGAGCCAGATTATTAAAGCTGAAATATTTGACTTCTGTTTAATTGTTTCACAGTTTCAATGGAGTAACTTCCAAGGCTGAATGTCACAGAAGATCAATTTGTTGCTGGTCCCAATTTAACAGAGACACTGCACAGTACCTGTAGGCAAATGACAGCATATCAGTCATGACTTAGGAGGAGGAAAAAACTGTCGACGACACTTGAGGTATGTCCTTGAAGAATCTGACTGCTTTTAAGGCCAAGAAAAATATTTATCAATCAAATATTTTAATCCTTAATTTCTCCTGTCAAATTGGCAGGTTGCCAAAAGAAGACATTTTTAAAAGTGTGTAACTGTAAACTGAAGCAATAGATAATTTAACACATAATATTTTACATAACAACAGATAAACCAAAATGCTAATTACCAGTGCTTCTCTGCATAATACAAGTAATTAATTTTTCATATTCAAAAAAAGAAACAATACAAAGGTCCCCTGAGCTGTATTGAATACACCTTCCATTTAGGCTTCTGCCTCCTGTGTCTGATAATGTCACGATTTTAATAATTAAAAACACTTAATTTAGAGACTGCACCAGACAGAGGCATTGCATTCCACAAGAATGAGTTGGTAAGTAGCAGTTACCCCAATACCATCAAATTTCCTATTTTATTTCTTAGACTGGCAGTGCAATCAATTCAGTTAAAGGTGACAAGTCCAGTGGGAACAGCAACCATCCTGAGGTAGACCTCTAAAATCAACCATTAAACCCTTCAATTTCTTTAACTGACTCTTTAATTTTTAAAAAATAAATCAAAAAATGTAAATCAAAACACAGGCATATATACTAAAGTTATTTATCAATTTTTAATTTTAAACTGTCAAACACATTTTCTTCAGTTCTAACAGAGTCTACACCTGAAATATTTCCTCAATCGCGGATCGCCCTCCACTGTAGTTGACAGGGCCCTCGACCGTGTCCGTCCCATTTACCGCACTTCTGCCCTCATCCCTTCTCCTCCCTCCCAGAGCCATGATAGAGTCCCCTTGTCCTCACCTTCCAACCCACCAGCCTCTAGATTCAATGGATCATACTCTGCCATTTCCGCCACCTCCAGCGCAATGCCAACACCAAGCACATCTTCCCCTCCCCTTTCAGCATTCCGAAGGGACCGCTCCCTCCGCAACACGTTGGTCCACTTTTCCATCACCCCAGCACCTGCTCCCCTTCCCCCAACACCTTCCCGTGCGAGCTCAGGAGATGCAACACCTGCCCTTTCACCTTCTCCCTTCCCACTGTCCGAACACTCCTTCCAGGTGAAACAGCGATTTACTTGTACTTCTGTCAATTTAATATACTGTATTCGCTGCTCCCAATGCAGTCTCCTTTACAGTGAGGAGACCAAACACAGATTGGGTGATCGCTTTGCTGAACAGCTCTGCTCAGTCCGCAAGTGTGACCCTGAGCTTCCGATCGCTTGCCATTTTAATTCTCCGCCCCACTCCCACTCTGACTTCTCTGTCCTCAGCCTCCTACACTGTTCCAGTGAAGCTCAACGGAAGCTCGAGGAACAGCATCTCATCTATCTATTAGGCACTTTACAACCTTCCGGCCTTAACGGTGAGTTCAACAACTTTAGATCATAACCACTGCTCCCATTTTCTCAGATGTCAGGTGCTGGTAATGGTTGTGCTGTAACCATTTACACCTCCACTGGACCCATCTTTTGTTTCTTTAATGTCCCATTACCACTCCCTTTTGCCTTGTACCATCATCCCTTTTGTCATTTAATCACTCCTGCCCTCCACCCTATCACAGACCTTCCCTTTTGTTCTTTCCTCGCACCCCGCCCCCCGCAATCCCATTTTCCCTGACTCTGTACTTGCTTATAGACTGCTAAATCTCTAACTTCTTCCAGTTCTGATGAAAGGTCATCGACCTGAAACGTTAACTCTCCACAAATGCTGCCCGACCTGCTGGGTGTTTCCAGCATTTTCTGTTTTTACCTGAAATATTAGCCTGTTCTATCTCATTACACTAACTCATAACACAACTGCTGTGTATTTCCAGCATTTATTTTTTATTTTTTTTACCTCAAGTGTCTTGGTCACATTTTACAAAGACACTCTGCATATTACAGCAGCACTTGGAGCAAAATCTGGGCCATGCCCATCAGTGAGATATTTCATTGAAATTTCAATCACCCCAGTTAGCAGGTCCCAGAGGCAGCAGAGAGTGCGGAGATTCTGCCTGTTCTTGACTGTGTATTCTGCATCTATGGGAGATGGAGTTTTATTACAGGGGAGTTACTGTATTTGAAAGGGAGATTGAAAAGATTGACGGGTGCAGGGTATCGATGATATGTATCATTGGTTTGGTTCATCAGTTACACAATTCAGTCAGTGGAGGTGCAGGCTTATCATCATGAATTGTAAACAATTTTACAACACCAAGTTATAGTCCAGCAATTTTATTTGAAATTCACAAGCTTTCCGAGGCTTCCTCCTTCCTCAGGTGAATGCTGTGGAAATGAAATCCTCGAACCTCTCGCATTTATAAATCACAGAACAATACTTGGTGATTACAGACATTCTTTCCAACTGCCCGTTGCCAAGGCAATCAGTGTGCAGACAGACAGGTGTTACCTACAAGGTCTCCGAATATACAAACCACCAAAAAAAAACAGAGATAGAGAGGCAGAAACATGGAAAAGACAGCAAATGACCCGTTATATTAAAGACAGATAACATTTGTTCGCTGGTGGGGTAACGTGTAGCGTGACATGAACCCAAGATCCCGGTTGAGGCCGTCCTCATGGGTGCGGAACTTGGCTATCAATTTCTGCTCGACGATTTTGCGTTGTCGTGTGTCTCGAAGGCCGCCTTGGAGTACGCTTACCCGAAGGTCGGTGGATGAATGTCCTTGACTGCTGAAGTGTTCCCCGACTGGAAGGGAACCCTCCTGTCTGGCGATTGTTGCGCGGTGTCCGTTCATCCGTTGTCGCAGCGTCTGCATGGTCTCGCCAATGTACCATGCTCTGGGGCATCCTTTCCTGCAACGTATGAGGTAGACAACGTTGGCCGAGTCACAGGAGTATGAACCATGCACCTGGTGGGTGGTGTCCTCTCGTGTGATGGTGGTATCTGTGTCGATGATCTGGCATGTCTTGCAGAGGTTACCGTGGCAGGGTTGTGTGGTGTCGTGGACACTGTTCTCCTTAAAGCTAGATAATTTGCTGCGAACGATGGTCTGTTTGAGGTTGGGTGGCTGTTTAAAGGCGAGTAGTGGAGGTGTGGGGATGGCCATAGCGAGGTGTTCGTCGTCATTGATGACATGTTGAAGGCTGCGGAGAACATGGCGTAGTTTCTCCGCTCCGGGGAAGTACTGGACGACAAAGGGTACTCTGTTGGTTGCGTCCCGTGTTAGTCTCCTGAGGAGGTCTATGCGATTTTTCGCTGTGGCCCGTCGGAACTGTCGATCGATGAGTCGAGTGTCATATCCCGTTCTTACTAGGGCGTCTTTCAGCGTCTGTAGGTGTCCATCGCGTTCCTCCTCGTCTGAGCAGACCCTGTGTATTCGCAGGGCCTGTCCATAGGGGATGGCCTCTTTGACGTGGTTAGGGTGGAAGCTGGAAAAGTGGAGCATCGTGAGGTTGTCCGTGGGCTTGCGGTAGAGTGAGGTGCTGAGGTGCCCGTCTTTGATGGAGATTCGTGTGTCCAAGAAAGAAACTGATTCTGAGGAGTAGTCCATGGTGAGCTTGATGGTGGGATGGAACTTGTTGATGTTATCGTGTAGTCTCTTTAGTGATTCCTCGCCGTGGGTCCATAGAAAGAAAATGTCGTCGATGTATCTGGTGTATAGTGTTGGTTGGAGGTCCTGTGCAGTGAAGAAGTCCTGCTCGAACTTGTGCATGAAAATGTTGGCGTATTGGGGTGCGAATTTGGACCCCATGGCTGTTCCGTGTGTTTGGGTAAAGAACTGGTTATCGAAGGTGAAGACATTGTGATCCAGGATGAAGTGGATGAGTTGTTGGATGGCGTCTGGAGATTGGCTGTTGTTAGTGTTGAGTATTGATGCTGTCGCAGCGATGCCGTCATCGTAGGGGATACTGGTGTAGAGTGCCGAGACTTCCATCGTGGTGAGAAGTGTTCCTGGTTCAACTGGTCCGTGGGTACTGAGTTTTTGTAGGAAGTCTGTAGTGTCGCGACAGAAGCTGGGGGTTCCCTGTACGATGGGTTTCAGGATGCCCTCGATGTATCCAGAGAGGTTCTCACACAGGGTTCCGTTGCCTGATACGATAGGACGTCCGGGTGTGTTGGCTTTGTGTATCTTTGGGAGGCAGTAGAAGTCTCCCACGCGGGGAGTACGTGGGATGAGAGTGCGTAGGATGCTTTGAAGGTCTGGATCGAAGGTCTTGATCAGTTTGTTGAGCTGGTGGGTGTGTTCTTTGGTCAGATCTGCGGGTAACCGTCTGTAGTGTTCCTGGTTGTCCAGTTGTCGGTATGCTTCTTTGCAATTGTCCGTTCTGTTCTGTATGACGATGGCTCCTCCTTTGTCCGCTGGTTTGATGACGATGTTGCGGTTGGTCTTGAGAGCGTTGATGGCGTTGCGTTGTGCTCGGGTGACATTCTGGACTGTCTTCCGAGTGCGGCTGATGAATCTGGCATTGACGCATTTCCTGACAGCTTGAGCATACATGTCCAGCTGAGGGCAGCGACCCTCCGGAGCAGTCCAGACATGCCAGATCATCGACACAGATACCACCATCACACGAGAGGACACCACCCACCAGGTGCATGGTTCATACTCCTGTGACTCGGCCAACGTTGTCTACCTCATACGTTGCAGGAAAGGATGCCCCAGAGCATGGTACATTGGCGAGACCATGCAGACGCTGCGACAACGGATGAACGGACACCGCGCAACAATCGCCAGACAGGAGGGTTCCCTTCCAGTCGGGGAACACTTCAGCAGTCAAGGACATTCATCCACCGACCTTCGGGTAAGCGTACTCCAAGGCGGCCTTCGAGACACACGACAACGCAAAATCGTCGAGCAGAAATTGATAGCCAAGTTCCGCACCCATGAGGACGGCCTCAACCGGGATCTTGGGTTCATGTCACGCTACACGTTACCCCACCAGCGAACAAATGTTATCTGTCTTTAATATAACGGGTCATTTGCTGTCTTTTCCATGTTTCTGCCTCTCTATCTGTTTTTTTTTGGTGGTTTGTATATTCGGAGACCTTGTAGGTAACACCTGTCTGTCTGAACACTGATTGCCTTGGCAACGGGCAGTTGGAAAGAATGTCTGTAATCACCAGGTATTGTTCTGTGATTTATAAATGCGAGAGGTTCGAGGATTTCATTTCCACAGCATTCACTTGAGGAAGGAGGAAGCCTCCGAAAGCTTGTGAATTTCAAATAAAATTGCTGGACTATAACTTGGTGTTGTAAAATTGTTTACAATTGTCAACCCCAGTCCATCACCGGTATCTCCGCATCATATCATCATGAAATTACTGTAAAAAATATAGAAAAAAAAGTCCAGCATAGTCCCCTAGGGATTGATGGATTGTGAAGACATGCAAGATGGAAGTGATCTTTTTTTTGACAACCATTGTGTAGAGCAACATGACAGAGAGTATGAGTGCTGGGGGAATCTGAGATCACTGGTTTCAAAAATTGATCTAAGGATGACTCCTTTGCTTTTGGCTCAAGGCAAAGAGCTCACAAACATTTCAGAAAAGATGATTCAGTAAGTAACTAAAAGCTGAAGACTTTTTACAGTTCTGTTCTCTGCTCATTTTACCACTTGCTGCTGTTTCTCACAGAACTGGGCTGAGCTAGCTGACCAAACATTTCAAAGATTTTACAGGAGTGGGATTTAAAATACATTCTCACTCAATGTTTTATTCTTTTGTTCTTAAAATATCCATTCTGTTTAATGTTGCAGGCTAAAGGAGGAATTTTTCGAGTAACCCGAAACTCAGCAAAATCACCCATGGGAACTCAAAAAATCCCCCCCTCCAATGTCAGAATGATTGTGCAGCATTTAAGGGACTGTATGGTGAAACAATGAATTAGCAATAATAAATCAGAGAGGTTAATCCAAACAGAAGAGACCACAATCTCTACAAAAAAAAACCAAAGGCTGGAAATGACTTCTGCATAATGTGCGCAAATTGGCTGCCATGTTTCTTACATTACAACAGTGGCTACACTTTAAAAATACTTCATTGCCTGAAAAGCATTTTGGGACGTCCTGAGGTTGTTATCGAATACAAGTATTTCTTTCTTTCTTTCTCTCTTTCCTTTTTTCTCTCTTTTCTTCTATCTTTCTTTCACTCTTTCCCTATTTCTTTCTTTCTCTTACTTCCTCTTTCTTTCTTTTTCTCTTTCTCTCTCTCTTTCTCTATTTCTTTCTTTCTCTATTCCTTTCTTTCTCTATTCCTTTCTTTCTCTTTCTTCCTCGCTTTCTTTCTCTCTCTCTCTTTCTTTCTCTCATTCTTTTTTCTTTCTTTCTCTCTTTCTTTCTTTCTCACTTTCTTTGTCTCTTTCTGTCTCTTTTTTCTTGCTTTCTCTCTTTCTTCCTCTTTCTTCCTCTCTTTCTTGTTCTTTCTCTCTCTTTCTTTCTCTCTTTCTTTCTCTCTTTTTCTTGTTCTTTCTCTTTCTTTTTTTTCTCTTTCTCTGTCTCTTTCTTTCTTTACATCTTTCTCTCCTTCCTTTCATTCTTTCCCTATTTCTTTCTTTCTTTACATCTTTCTCTCCTTCCTTTCATTCTTTCCCTATTTCTTTCTTTCTCTCTTACTTCCTCTTTTCTTCTTTTTCTCTTTCGCTCTCTCTTTCTTTCTATCTTTCTTTCTCTATTCATTTCTTTCTTCCTCTCTTTCTTTCTTTCTCTCTCTTTCTCTATTCATTTCTTTCTTCCTCTCTTTCTTTCTTTCTCTCTCTGTCTCTTTTTTTCTTGCTTTCTCTCTTTTTTCTTTCTCCCTTTCTTTTTTTCATTCTCTCTTTCTCTCTTCCTTTTTTCTATTCTCTCTTTCTCTCTCTCTTTCACTCTTCCTTTTTTCTTTCTCTCTTTTTTTCTCTCTGTCTTTCTCACACTAATTGTGAGTTGTTGACCTGGCTGATTCTCTGCCTTCAAAAGCCTCCTCAGCACCTGTCTCTTCAGCCATGTTTTCAATCATCCCTATTACTTCCCGGGGTCCACATCTCATCTGCAAATTAATTTAGGCTATTAAAAGCAGGTAGCTGTTGTTTCAGCCTGTTAAAATTGCCAATTAAAAGGATTTCCATAAATACCTGTGGCTGCCACTTCACAGATATTATGCAGGAAAATTGGATAGGGCCTGTTATTCGGCGGGGGTATCGCGATCCGTTATTACTCCGTGCCCAATGGCCCCTGAGCAGGCAGGACAAGACTTTCGTCAGGCCTGAGGACTTACCTACAATCTGCATTGAAAATCAGGGTTGAACGAGGATTCCTTGCAATTTGCACTTTCTACCAGCGGGGGAGCTACAGTCTCTTAAAGGTAGCTGGTACCTGTTATTTGCTGAAAATAACAGTCTGCTGTCTGCACAGAGTCTGAACGGAGATCAGACATCGCACACGTAAAGCACAGATGCAGGTCCCATCCCTATGTTTACACTCGGATGAGTTATGTTGAAAAATTGAATAAAGGTTGCGTACTACTAAATCCCACATCCTCCAATCTGCATGCCAGACCTCACCAATCTGCCGATCTGAGAGAGAGCGTGCACCAAGGTTCTCTGATAATGCACCAGAGGCCTCCAGACATATACCCAAAAGGCAGTGGGAGGCAGTAGGGAACAAAGTCAATGCCAGACACATAGCACCCTGAGCAGTGCAGGAAGAAATTCAATGCTTTGACATGAGTGGTCAAGGTGGGTGAAGTCAACTGTCAAGTGGCATCTCCTACCAATTAGCCGCATCCACTGCTCCACGCACTACACCTCCCATCACCCACCTACTAACAAACTCTTTCCATCAGTACTCAATCCTTCCAATCAGATGCTTCCTCTCACCCTCACACATTACCACTCTTGAAAGCTGCCCACCCACAACTCACAGGCCACACACTATGGCAGCTATTCAACCACGACAGGCACATCACCCAGACACACGTCCCGTTTTCTTGCAGGAGAAGGTAGCACATATCAGGAGGCAGCAAGTGGCAGTGGCATTCAGCCCCTCGAGCCTGTTCCGCCATTCAATGAGATCATGGTGGACCTATGACCTAACTCCATATACCCGCCGTAGCCCCATATCCCTTAATACCCTTGGTTCACAGAAATCTATCAATCCCAGATTTAGAATTCACAAATCACATTTTGGCAGAGGTGCGATTTTCAAGCATCCTCAGCGTGTTTCCCGTGCTATGGGAAACACTCCATGTTGCAACAGACGTGTTTCAGCCACCAGCCAGTGAGACATTCAAATGCTTATTTGACAGATGGGGAGAAAAGGTCATTTATTGCAACAGGGTACTCTGTTCTTTCAGACAAAATTCTGGCTGCAAGATCTTTGTGTTTTCACTCAAAATTCTTACTTTCCATTCAAAATTCTGCTGCTCAAACATACTTAGCTACTTTGCGGACCCCCTCAAACTCACACCGTCAGGATGTGGGGGCGCCATGGCTGCATTCACCACTACATCTGAGGATGAGCAACATCATCAGCCTCGCCAGGCACGGCGTCCACCTCCGCCACTTGGAACTCCACAACAAAGTGCTGCGCCACAGGCACCTACACAAGAGCACAGAGGGCATCAACAGAGAGGGGCACCGCTTGAGGAGGACCCATCCACATCTGTCTCCCACATTAAGGAGGAGGAGGCGGAGGAGCAGGAGCAGGAGGAACCCATGGGCAGAGCAGCAGCTCACCTGGCTGCTTGTGAGGCCAGGGAGTCACTGATACGTGAACGGTTCTTCTAACATCAGACAGTGTGAAGAGTCCAGTCCTCACACCACCTGGATAGAGCAGTGCCCACACCAGCCCCTCACCTCCCCCTGCACAAAACAATCCTGCAACTACACATACACCCACTGTAAAGTGGCCCAATGAATGGCATCAAGTGTCGCTGTTCATGGTGAACCTCATGAAAGGGCCCTATCAAAAAAGCCAGTCAAGAATGGCCAAGATGTGGCAGCAGTGGTGACAATCATAATATTTAATGTGTGTTTAACAAAAAGCAAATATAAATAAAATACATGACCAACCGTCAAACACCCTTGTGGATACCCTTGGTGCTTACATAACCTTCGCCGTTCTCTTCTGACTACCTCTACGTGGTTCATCCCCTGTGGCTGCAGCAGAGATAGTGGCAGATTGTTCTTGTTCATGCCCTGACCGCTTAGATGTTTTGGGCCTATGCCCTCTGGGTTTTAGTGCCCGTGAGAGCCCCTCCAAAGACTGCTCCACCTGCACTTGTGCAGGGGTAGACTCGGCCACCTGAAGAGGAGGCAGCATTGCAACTACTGGTTGAGAGGGGGGCAACAGGTGAGACGTGGGAGCGCTTTGAGTGGCGTCCCCACTTCCATGTCCCCTTTTGCCATCATCCCTCCCCTGGGCCAGTCCCACATTACTCCTACCACTCTCACTCTGCTGGACAACAGTTTGGAGGACATGTGTGAAGCCTTGTAAGACCAGTGCTAGACTGCCTGCTTGTTTAAGGCAGCAGAATGTTGTTCACTGTGAGTCTGAATGGCCGTTGTCAGGGCCTGAATGGACTCATTTGTGAGCCGTGCTTGAAGCTCAAAGGAGGCTAACCATTCCTCCATCGCAGACATTCCCGCACTTACAGTATCAGTATCTCAGAGAGTTGCTCACGTCCCTGTGACACTATCTCAGAGATTCCCTCCCTTACCTGTGTCACCATTCCCATTATGCAGGAGTTAGTCTCCTCCATCCTCTGCGCTATTGTGGAGAGTGCGCATGGCACCTGTTCCAGTACCTCGCAAATGTGCTGCTGTCCCTCGATCATTCTCCTTTTGAAGGATGGCCCCCAGGGTTCCCTGCCACCAGTGTCTACTCGTGCTCACATATGTGTCGTAACTCACCAGGTGCCAACCCAACTAACTGAGGACTAGGACCCACTGAGGTGTGTGTATCTGCACTGGTGGATGGTTCACTAAGATGTGATGGTGCACCCTCACAGGTCGGCAGATCCTCTAAGGAATCGCCCCCTGCTGTCACAGCGGTTGCTGAAGGCCCTGTAAGAGAACAGAAGGCGATATTAAGCATCATCACAGATGTGTCATCTTGCGATGAGCATACTGAGGTGCTGAAGATGGCAAGGCATGTTAACATCAATTCATATTGTGTGTGCTGAATGTTTGTCGGGTGCCAGCCTCGCCTTCCCCGACGGACAGGCACTTGAGGGTTCGGCTGAGCTCCAGCGCCTCCTGCTCAGTGTCTGTGAGGATGACTATCTGTTGCGGACGCCCTCTGGTCCTCGCCCTCTCTCGTGCATTCCGAGCTCTCTTTTCCTATAAGAGGAGAAAGTACAGACACGTGAGTGAGTGATGGTGACGTAGCCAACCGATGAATGCATGGGTTTGGGTGAGGCTGACTGTGAAAGAGATGTATCAGAGCGTGAGTACGAGACAGAGCCATGACATTGTATGAGGATTGGGCTGAGTGATAGTGGTGGGGTGACAAATGGGGAGGTGAGGAAGTGTTGAGAAAGTGCAGGTTAGTTGAGGATGAGCCTTAAGTGAGTGTGGGGAGTGATGTGATAGAGTAGTGTTGGCAGTGCAGAATGAGTTGGGGGGGGTGGGGGCGGTGATGTGGAAGACAGAATGTAGGAGAATCAGTAAGTTACTCACTTTGGCTGACCTAGTTAGGTCATTGAAGCGCTTCCTGCACTGGACTCAGGTGCGGGAGATGTTGCTGCTGCTGGTGACCTCATCTGCCACCTCAAGCCAGGCCTTCTTGGTGGCCGAGGCAGGCCACTTCCTCCCGTTCGCTGGGTAGAACACATCCCTCCTCCTCCTCACCCCATCCAGTAGCACCTGGAGTGAGGCATCGCTAAATCTTGGAAAGCCTTTCCCCTGTGCTGCTCCACTGTGGTATGTTGGTGTTTGCTCAAGGAGCAGCCATTGGAGGACTGCCCCTTTAAATAGAGCTCCTCCAGCTGACAGCCTGTGATGGGGGTGCGCAGTCCGCCCGCTGCGCAGCTTTCAGACGGCATGTTAAGTGGCTCCAATTGTCTCGCGATCGCGTGTGAAACGGACATTTTTTATTGGGCGGGTTACCCACGTGCTCAATCACCCCCCCCAGCTGCCATCCCACCTCCACTCTAATATTGGGGCCTTTGTGTCCTCCTCAGAGCTTTTTTTCCCACCTAGCTTTGTATCATCAGCAAACTTGGACACATTACACTCGGTCCCTTCATCTAAGTCATAATGTAGATTGTAAATAGCAGAAGCCCAAGCACCAACCCTTGCGGCACCCCACACATTACAGCCTGCCAACCTGAAAATGTCCTGTTTATTCCTACTCTCTGAGAGAGCGACATTATCTCAAAAGTCTTGGGCTGAGAGGAGAGGTAGTAACATATCCATGTTGTCTGCTACAAGATGACTTGCAGACACTGGCACTGCCGGTGAGTGTGACAATCACAACAACTCTGGTTTAAATATTGCTGGCCCATTCCAATCACCTACTAGGGACATCTGACGGGGGAACGATTTTGATGTGGAGCGCAGATCGAGCGAGCGGTGAGTGGGTGGGTCCTCCTCTCTCGTCAATGGGAGACCCCGATACATTTTAGTGGTTGGGCCTAATTTAAATATAATCGATGAGCTTCTGGCCCGAATGGTGCCCTGAGCTGTAGGCAGCTCACCAATTGGGATGGCTGCCGCTACTTAAAGGCAGCCTGCATCTTTTAAATGGGAGGTTACACTTTTCAGTGCTAATTAGTGGCAAATGATTTTCTTGAATCCGCTGGCAAAATGACTGTGTCCAGGGCCTACAGATTTTCTGATATTGCCTTGTAGGTCCTCATAGAGCAATTAAACAGCAAGAACGCTGTTCTCTTCCACTCTGATGCTCACATTCATATGGAAATTCTCATCCTCCAGCTCCTGGAAGGCAAGAAGAATTCCCAGAGCACTGCCCATGAAGGCAGTTTAAATTGAGATTGAGGGGTCGATTTTCGTGTGGAGCGTGAATCAGGGGGAAGAGAAAGAGGAGTGGAGGGGGGCAGTGGGTGGGGTGACCGCTTTTCCCATCTAATGCAGTCGGTGGGTGGCCTGAGCCATTTTTGTGGTCGGGTTTCACTAACATGTAACCCATGAGCTGCCAGTGCTAATCTCATTCTCTATAAGCAGTTGACTGATTGAAAGAACGGGAACTCTGATGGGGCGGCCACTACCTAAAAGCAGCCTGCACCTCTTAAAGGCGAGGTGCACTTTTAATTGGTGATTAATGGAAAACAATTTTCTGAAGCAGCAGGCACCACGACTTCATCTAGGGCTCTTAGATTTTCTCATGCTGATAGAGCAAGTGAACAGCAGGAAGGAGGAGATGTCCCCTCCAATGGGCGACAAGGGTCCAGATAAACGAGTCAACAGCAATGGCAAGTCAATGCCTGCAGCATTATTCCTAGGACCTAGCTGCAGTGCGGAAAAAAATCTAATGATCTCGCCAGGACGTCCAAGGCAAGACTCCCCTTTGCATCTCTCATTCTCTTACAGCCCTGCACCACCCTACTTGGCCCCAGCATTACCAATCCTTCCCTTCCCCCACTTTCCATACCTCTTCTGCAATCACAAGGGGACACTACACTGCACCTCCTACTGCGTGCACGCTCAAACCCAGGATCTGCTACTGCTCTCAAAATTACATCCATCTTGCCTACACTTGCCACTTCTTCCTCTCATCATGCACACTTTGCTAAGCTGCCTCAAATATCTTCAAAACTCCTCAACAGGACACACTAACCCACTCCCACTCTTCCTGCAGGAGAAGCTGGCACATGACAGATGGGTGAGTACAAGAACGTGAGGAGGTCCTGCCTCAGTGCGCATACTGGCAGCAGTGGAGGAGGCTGTCATCAATAGAATTAGCTGAGCAAAGGCAAGCAGCATTGGAAGTGGTGATGCTGGAGGTCAGGCAACATCCTGCCTTCTCTCTTTACATGAACTCTCTCACTCACACACTCAGCATAACATACACAGGCTCAAGGTTCTTGGTCTATTTACTTTTGAGCAGCGTAGACTTAGAGGCAACCCGATTGAGGTCTATAAAATAATTGAAGTGCTGGATAGTGTCCCTATTGATAGATTATTCCAGTTTAACAGGTTAGGGAGGACCAGGGGACATGAGTTTAAACTATGGAAGTGTAGGAATAGACTGGATGTTAGGCGGTTCTTCTTTTCCCAGGGAATTGTGAATCTCTGGAATACATTGCCGGCTGGTGTGGTGGGTGCTGACTCTTTGCCTTCAAAAGGGAACTGGACCAGTTCCAGAGATCACATCATATAGAAAATAAGTGTCTTTATAGATAACACTCGGTCCATGAGATCTCCTGGACTGGTTTTGATCACCTGAGGGGGTGGGAGAGGAATTTTCTAGAGTATTTTTTCCCTTTTTGGCCCTGGGATTTTTCTCTGCTTTTTTGCCTCTCCCAGGAGGTTACATGTTGTGGAGGTGGGGGGTTGGGGGGGGGGGGTAGGAACCATCTGGTCATGATGCTCCATCCACCATGAGGTATGAGGCAGGCTTGGTGGACCAGCTGCCTTTTCCTGCCCATCAATTTCGAATGTTCGTATGTATATCAACCTGGTGGTACACGTCACTGCCACCCATCTGGTACTGCTTACCCTTGCCTTCATAACTCTTGACCCTCTGCCCTCTTTCTAGGTCCATCAGATGTCTCGGGCCATGCTGTAGCACATGCTGAGGAGAACCCTCCTTAAGATGTTCCGTCTCTCACTCTTCCAGGCACCAACACAGGAATTGGCAATCCACGTTCTAATGAGTTAGAGGGGTCTGCATTGGGACATTCAATGAGCACAAGTCAGCAGAGGCAAGTGTTGGTTGTAAGCATGACTCACGGAACAGTTCACCGGAGGACATCGACACTCAGCTGTCATCCATGGAGCATGTGGCCACCTCAGTGGATGCAGCAGCTGGGCCCTTCATGCTGAAGTCTCTAGCACCAGTTGTAAAGATGCTCACACTGTAATTCATGAAGGCAGTGGGGTTGTCTAATGGTGGACACCTGGCGGCATGGGTGCAGTCAATGAAGCGCAGGGCTTGGGGGAATGGCAGGGCTTCCCCCAATACCTATTCTGCTGCTTCTGGTTGTCCATGGGGAATGTGATGAGAGTGTCTGCTTCAGCAAACATGGCATCAGCCACCTGCTTAATATAACCATGAACTGCAGGTTGACCGATGTAATTGATTCCTCTGTGGCAGCCTGGAAGGAGCTGGAGGTAAAGAAGCTGAGGGCTGCAGTGACCTTGACTGCGATGGACTGTACTGCATCAGCTGTGGTAGTGAGTTACAGGTCTTGTCGCAGGATGTGATACAACTCTGTGACAGCCTCCCTAAAGAAGCACAGCCTCCTTATTGGACCTCAGAGAACTGCAAGTATGTTGCCCTGGGCCCGTACACTCAGCTTGGAAGTTAACGATTCCTGTGAGTACACCTCATTTTTTTCCCTCTCACCACAGTTGTAGCTCTGTTTGCTCCTCCTCCTCTTCTCCTTGCCAGACTGGAATTTTCAGAAGGACCCCCCACCCCCACCATGAAAAGTCCTCTGCCAGACTCCCCTTAAGAATTCAGAATGTTCAAGTACTTCGAAATGGTCTAAGTAACTAAAAACAAGCAAAATGCATCCCAAAACTTTCAGGCATTTTACCTGAGTAGCTGAGGATCAGCTTGAACCACTAGTTCTGGAGGGTCTCCTGGGTCATTGCAGGATTGTGCATGTTCCACAAACTCGCTCTTCAATGAGGCCTCACCACAGAAGGTGCAGAGGGTGAGGCACTAGACACAGTAGGTCAGGAGAGCGGCAGAATTGAGGAGCTAACTGTCGTGCAGGGAGGGAGACGATTGTGACAACCCTCATAGATGAGATATTCAGATGAGTCAGACAGATGTTCCTTAAAAGGTTCCTGATGATTAATTTTCTAGCATCTCTAAGGTATCCTCTACATTCCCTGTTGCACCATGTTTTTCCTTCAAGATGGTTTGCATTCTATCCTTTTTTCCTAATTTATGCCTATTGGACTTACATGACAACTGATTATACTCTACAATTTTAGTTCAGCATTTTTTACTGAATGCAGTAAAAAAAGTGATCAAGATAATGGCTTTGTTAACTCATTGAAGAGACACCTCACAGCGCTAGTGGAGGCGCGATGTCACAGGCTAGCCTGAGTGTTGTTATTTCACCTATAATCTATCAGCAATATCATGCTTTCCTCCATGGGCGCTATTGCATTTAAAAACTTTCAGAAGTGCTGCAGTAATGCTTTGTCCCAAAACAGTCATTTCTAGCCTGAAATGCTCAATGGAAATAGTCACTTGCAAAAAAATAGCCACTGTTGGTGAGTCAAGCACTTGCCTTACTGAAGCTTCTCTCTACTACTGCTTTGAATAGATAAGGTGTAAAACCAGCAGAGAGCCAGAGACAGGAATATAAAGTAAGAAAGCCACAAGCTAAACATAGCATCAGCAATAGATTCATACTCAGATTTATGGCCTCACGGAGCAGAGAGCAACTGAGAGCAATGAATACTGACTCAGAAACACTCAAAGGAGGATTGGATCAATTTGTGATCAGGGAGCAAAGAAAATAAGAGTTAGAATAGGATATTAAAAAAATGAAACAATGTCTGAAGAACTTTTATTCATAAAGCATCTTTCACATCCTCAGGACATCCCACAACTTGTCACAGTCAATGAATTACTTTTGAAGTGTAGTCACTGTTGTTTTGTAGGAAACATGGTAGCCAATATGTGATAGCAAGGTCCCACAAACAGTAATGAGATATCTGACTGAATAATCTGTTTTGATCGGCGTTGGCTGAGGGATAAATGTTGGCCAAAACACTGGTCAGAAGGTTTTCAGTTCAAATCCCACTCCAGAGACTTGACCACATAATCTAGGCTGACACTCCTGTGCAGTACTGAGGAAGTACTGTACTGTCAGAGGTGCCGTCTTTTGGATGAGACATTAAACCGAGGCCCCAAATGCCCTCTCAGGTGGACTTAAAATATCCCATGGCGCTATTCCAAGAGAAGCAAGCAAGCACACCCCAGTATCCTGGCCAATATTTATCCCTCAACCAACACCTTAAAAGTAGATTATCTAGTCGTTATCTCATTGCTGGTTGTGGGACCATACTGTGTTCAAATTGGCTGCCACATTTCCTACATTACAACACAAGACGACATTTCAAAAGAAAAGTACTTCATTGGCTGTAAAGTACTTTGGGACGTCCTGAGGTCGTGAAAGGCGTCGTTCGCAACTTTGACGTCCTATTTGACCCTGAGATGAGCTTCCGACCACATATCCGCTCCATCACTAAGAACACCTACTTCCACCTCCGTAATATTGCCCGTCTCCACCCCTGCCTCAGCTCATCTGCTGCTGAAACCCTCATCCATGCCTTTGTTACCTCTAGATTCAACTATTCCAATGTTCTTCTGGCCGGCCTCCCATTTTCCACCCTCCATAAAGCAGAACTTACCCAAAACTCTGTATCCTAACTCCCGTTCTCCAATCACCCCTGTACTCACTGACCTACATTTGCTCCCGGTCCAGGAATGCTTCGATTTTAAAATTCTTATCCTTGTTTTCAAATCCCTCCATGCCCTCGCTCCTCCCTATCTCTGTACCTCCTTCAGCCCTATAACCCTCTGTGATCTCTGCGCTCCTCCAATTCTTGCCTCTTGCGCATTCCCGATTTTCATCGCTCCACCATTGGCGGCCATGCCTTCAGCTGCCTTGGCTCTAAGCTCTGGAATTCCCTCCCTAAACCTCCGCCTCTCTACCACTGTCTCCTCCTTTAAGAAGCTCCTTAAAACCTACCTCTTTGACCAAGCTTTTGGTCACCTGTCCTAATATCTCCTTATGCGTTGTCAAATTTTGTTTGATAATCGCTCCTGTGAAGCGCCTTGGGACGTTTTGCTACGTTAAAGGCGCTATATAAATGCAGGTTGTTGTTGTAGTAGTAGTAGTAGTAGTAGTAGTAGTATATAAATACAAGTCTTTCTTTCTTCTTCGAATAGTGCCATAGGATCTTTTACGTCCAACTGAGAGGGCAGACGGGACCTCGGTTTAATATTTCATCTTCAGTACTACACGGAAGTATCAGCTTAGATTATGTGCTCAAGTCTCTGGAGTGGGACTTGAACCAACGACCTTCTGACTTAGATTGCCAAGCTGACACTTGAGGAAAGTGAATCAAATGGGCTGAATGTTTGTTCTCATTTCTACTTTCTTAAAGTACATTGCTGATGTTTGTGACTGATATCACATATTGAATCAGCCTGTCTGAGTCTTCTATCTTATCCCCGGTAACCTTTTAAACTGGCAGAAGGTATTGTGAAACACTGATCATCTGATTGGATTAAATGGATTGCATATCAAAATAGTCAGAAAGAAAATGTGGAATAGTTGGATTGGTGAAAGGATGGGGCTCTGGTGAGAGGTTAGGCTGCCAACAGGTCACATTTCACAGAACCATACAAAGTTTACAGAACCGAAGGAGACCACCTGGTCCATCGTGTCTGAATCGGCCCTTTGCTAGACCATTCGAAACTAATCCCACTGCCGCACTCTCCCCTTAGCCTTGCATCTTCCTCCATCATAAGGCAGGAATGGGGCTGATAGTGATGATTCCACCGTGTTCAGCTCCATTCACAACTCCTCTGATAATGAAGCAGTCCATGCCAGCTTATAGCAGGACCTGGATAACATCCAGACTTGGGCTGAGGAGTGGCGGGTAACATTCATGCCACATAAGTGCCAGGTAATGACCATCTTAAATAAGAGAATGCCCAGCCATCTCCCCTTGATCTTCAATGGTACCACCATTGCAAAGTCCTCCACCATCAACATCCTGGGCATCAGAAAATCAACTGGACTAGACAGAGCAACACTTAAGCTATAGTGCAGAGGCAGGGTATTCTGTGGCAAGTTGCTCACTTCCTGACCCCTCAAAGTTTCTCCACAAGGCTCACAGGAGTGTGATGAGATATTCACCATTTGCCTGGATGGGTGCAGCTGCAACAAATCTCAAAAAGTTCAACACCACCCAGGACACAGCACCCCGGCCACTGGACTCAAAATTCACTCTTTCACCACCATCATACATTGGCTGGAGTATACAATACAGGACTCACTGCAGAAATTCACCAAGGTTACTTCAACAGCAGCTCGCATCCAGTGACCTCTAGAACAGGAGCAGGAATGCCATGGAAACACCAGCACCTCCAAGTTGCCCTCTAACCACACACCATCCTGACTTGGACATTTATCGGCCGTTCCTTCGTCGTCGCTGGGTCAAAATCCTGGAACTCCCTACCTGACATGATTGTGGGAACGCCTTCACCACGAGGACTGCAGTGGTACAAGAAGTCCCACCACCACCTTCTCAGGATAACTAGGGAGGGGCAATAAATGCCGGCCTTGCCAACGTCTCCCATATCTTGAGAACAAATAAAAAATCTTCTTAGCCAATTTGCCTGGAAAAGGTCCAATGATCTCTGCCTCAACCACTCCCTGTCGCAAAGCATTCCGTGCTCCAACAATCCTCTGAGTAGAGAAATTTCTCCTAATCTCTATCCTTGTCACTTACCGATATTTTAAATTGATAATCCCTCATCACTGACTCCCCAACTAGAGGACACTGAATAAGTAACAGTGGAAATAATCTTTTCCTAATCACCCTATCAACACCCTTCATAATGTTAAAAACCTCTTTTAAGTCTCAGCTTTTCTATGCAGCTGGTGAAGGGTTTTCAGGTATTCCATAACACCATGGTTATCAGGCTGTCTAAACACACAGGACGACACTGCAATTAGACACAAGCAAGCTTAAGGGCAAATGTACATTTGTGAAAATAGTTCCATCCAAGCTAAAGCAGAAAATAGTGCTCAGTATGGGAAAGGTCGTTCAGAAACTGAGGCACGAGGCGCAGGTGAGTTGTATCTGGGATATTTTTTAAAAGGGCATATGTAAGAGGAATTCAGCCAGAAATTGTACCAAAGTTAATGGAACACAGGATGCCAATAAGCCATATTGAGCAATTTTAGTTTTTAGCGTGAAAGAGGCTGGCTGGGTAGACATGGAGAATTTCACAGCATGGAATCAGGAGAAATGAATGTTAATGCATCATTATAAGCTGAGGAAACAAGCAGCGGTAATTAGGCCAAAAGAACCAGAGGGGAGCAGGGAGGAGAAATGAGTTTACACAACGAGCTGTCATGATCTGGAATGTGCTGCCCAAAAGGGTGGTGGAAGCAGATTCAATAGTAACTTTCAAAAGGGAATTGGATAAATACTTGAAAAGGAAAAACTTTCAGGGCTATGGGGAAAGAGCAAGGGGAGTGGGACTAATTGGATAGCTCTTTCAGAGAGCCAGCACAAGCATGATGGGCCGAATGGCCTCCTTCAATGTTGTAACGTTCTGTGGCCCCAATTTTAAGGGCGGGGGGGTGGGCGGATTCGGTGCAAGCAAGCCTTGAAGTGGGCAGTGCACCCGAAATATGGAGGCCCTGCCGACCAGGCCTCACTTAAATAAATTTTCCCGGAGTCCCGCCTAAACCCGGCCAGATTCACTACCTGGCTAGCTTGCAGGGGTGGGGGCAGGAGTTTGGCAATCCGTGGAAACAGTCTTCGACCTTCAATAGGGGGAGGGGCGCCTCTGGAGATGATCTGGGTGGGGGGGGGGGGTGGGGGGAAGTGCTGTGGTCGCGATCGGGGAGAAGGGAGAAGAGCCCGGGACAAAGAAGGCCTAAGGCTACTTCTGAGGCCTGCTCCTCTTGGTCCACAAGGAAACTTAAAATTAAATTGGCCAAACTCACCTGTCTTGGTCTCTTCTGGCCCCCCGATTCCCCCTCCCGACAGGTCGGGTCCTCATGTCATCATTGAACCCAATCTGCATATTTGAAGAAGGACCTCGCTGCCTTTCTCCGGGTTCACGTTCGCCTGCTCAGAAGAGCAGGTTAACATCAGGACACGACGGGAAGGTAGCGGGATGAGAGGAGATAAATGACTGGCCTCATTTAACTTTCATATTGATTGGGATAAGCAGCCGAGCTCATGTCAGAAAGGTAGCGAATTTCTTGAGTGTGTTCAGGACATCTTTCTGCAACAATATGTCCTAGAACCAACAAGGGGGCAGGTCATATTAGATTTAATAATGAGTAATGAGCCAGATTTAGTTAACAGCCTAACAACACATGAACACTTATCTAATAGCGATCACAATATGATTGAGTTCAACGTTGTGTTTGAAAGGGAGAAACCCGTATCAGCTAAGATTCTAAATTTAGGTAAGGCCGACGGCCGACATCAATGGGATGAGACAGAGGCTGTCCACAGTAAACTGTTAATGGGTAAAATGACAGAAGATCAATGGGAGGTGTTCAAAAAAGAATTTAATGTGTTTATATAAAGTTTATACCCCTAAGGGTAAACTTGCCAAAAAAAAAGACAAAGACGACAAAAGAGGTAAGGGACAACATAAAACTAAAAGAAAAAGCAAACAAAAATGCAAAAAATAGCACAGATCCTGGCAACTGGGAGAGACTCAAAGAACAGTAAAAGGTGACAAAATAGATAGTAAGAGCTACAAAAAGGGAGTATGAAAAGAAACTTGCAAGGGTAGCAAAATCTACACAAAACATTTTTACAATTATATTAGGAAAAAGAGGGTGGTCAAGAGCAATGTGGGCCCCTTAAAAACTGATAATGGTAATATTGTAAATACAAATAAGGAAATGACGGACATGTTAAATAATTACTTTGCATCAGTATTTACAGTAGAGGAAGAGGATAGCATGCCAGACACCCATGGGGGCAGGTACTCAAATTAACAGAAGTGAAGAAAATAATGACAAATCCCCAGGACCAGATCGTTTCCATCCCAGAGTTTTAAAGGAAGTAGATGAGAACATTGCAGAAGCCCTAACTATAATCTTCTAAAGTTCTCTCGATTCAAGAACTGTTCCTTTAGATTGGAAAATTGCACATGCCTCTTCGTTATTTAAGGTGAAAGAGGGAAAACAGGGAATTATAGATCAGTTAGCTTAACATCTGTTGTCGGGAAATTACTAGAGTCTGTAATTAAGGATAGAGTGATTGAACACCTTGAAAATTTTCAGCTGATCAGAGAGAGCCAGCATGGATTTGTAAAGGGTAGGTCATGCCTGACGAACCTGACTGAATTTTTTGAAGAGGTGACTAAAGTAGTGGATAGGGGAATGTCTATGGGTGTTGTTTACATGGACTTCCAGAAGGCATTCGATAAAGTCCCTCATAAGAGATTGTTAGCTAAAGTTGAAGCTCACGGAATTGAGGGCAAGTTATTGACCTGGTTAGGAAATTGGCTGAGCGGCAGGAGACAGGTAATGGGTTGGTACTCAAATTGGCAGAATGTGACCAGTGGTGTCCCACAGGGATCTGTGTTGGGGCTTTAACAATTCACTGTATTTATTAACGACTTAGATGACGGGATAGTCACATATCCAAGTTTACCGATGGCACAAAGATAGGCAACATTGTAAGCAGTGCAGATGGAAGTATAAAATTACAGAGAGATATCAATAGATTAAGTGAATGGGCAAAACTGTGGCAAATGGATTTCAATTAGGCAAGTGTGAAGTCATCCACTTTGGAACTAAAAAGGATAGATCAGAGTACTTTATAAATGGTAAAAAGCTCGAAACAGTGGAAGGCCAAAGAGACTTAGGGGTCCATATGAATAGATCATTAAAATGTCATGGACGAGTACAGAGAATAATCAAAAAGGCTAATGGAATACTGGCCTTTATTTGTAGAGGACTAGAATACAAGGGGGTAGAAGTTATGCTACAGCTATACAAAGCTCTGGTTAGACTTGGAGTACTGTGTTCAGTTCTGGGCACCAGACCTTATGAAGGATATATTGGCCTTGGAGGGAGTGCAGCACAGATTTACCAGAATGATACCTGGACTCCAAGGGTTAAATTACAAGGAGAGATTACACAAACTAGGGTTGTATTCCCTGGAATTTAGAAGATTAAGGGGTGATTTGATTGAAGTTTTCAAGATATTATGGGGAACTGATAGGGTAGATTGAGAGAAACTATTTTCACTGTTTGGGAATTCTAGGACTAGGGGACATAGCCGAAAAATTAGAGCCAGGACATTCAGGAGTGAAGTTAGGAAACACTTCTACATGCAAAGGGTGGTAGAAGTTTGGAACTCTTTCACAAAAGGCAGTTGATGCTAGCTCAATTGTTAATTTTAAATCTGAGATTGATAGATTTTTGTTAACAAAATGTATTAACGTATATGGGCCTAAGACAGGTATACGGAGTTGGGTCACAGATCAGCCATGATCACATTGAATGGCAGAACAGGCTCAAGGGGCTAAATGGCCAATTCCTGTTCCTATCTTCCTATTCCCCCCGCCATGTTTCCACCAGGCTGGGGGAGTTAATATCAGGGCCTATGATTCTATGGATTAAGGAGTAAGTATTCATAATGTAAGGCTGTATGGGATAGACCATTACCTGATAAATTCCTGATTGAACAGGGAATATGGGCTAGGAAAACGGGAAAGAGGGTGAGAAAAGTGACCTCAGCAGGTCCTATACATCTGCTGCCCAATGGATGACTGTACCATCTGACGGTCTC
Source organism: Heptranchias perlo (assembly GCF_035084215.1). Taxonomy (NCBI): domain Eukaryota; kingdom Metazoa; phylum Chordata; class Chondrichthyes; order Hexanchiformes; family Hexanchidae; genus Heptranchias; species Heptranchias perlo. The sequence goes on from NC_090362.1 coordinate 2,711,079, forward strand.
TAACACTGCGCTGCTCACTTCTCCTTTGTATGGTTGCAACACATGAATATGCTGCAGCCCATGGACATGCTACAGCCCATGAACATGCTGCAGCCCATGAACATGTGGATGGCCCGACTAGAGAGGGGGCAAAACTTGACCTCCTCTTGGGAATTAAGGAAGGGCAGGTGACAGAAGTGTTAGTGAGGGATCACTTTGGGACCAGTGATCATAATTCCATTAGTTTTAAGATAGCTATGGAGAAGGATAGGTCTGGCCCAAAAGTTAAAATTCTAAATTGGGGAAAGGCTAATTTTGATGGTATTAGACAGGAACTTTCAGAAGTTGATTGGGAGAGTCTGTTGGCAGGCAAAGGGCCATCTGGTAAGTGGGAGGCTTTCAAAAGTGTGTTAACCAGGGTTCAGGGTAAGCACATTCCTTATAAAGTGAAGGGCAAGGCTGGTAGAAGTAGGGAACCTTGGATGACTCGGGAGATCGAGGCCCTAGTCAAAAAGAAGAAGGAGGCATATGACATGCATAGGCAGCTGGGATCAAGGGGATCCCTTGAAGAGTATAGAGATTGCCGGAGTAGAGTTAAGAGAGAAATCAGGAGGGCAAAAAGGGGACATGAGATTGCTTTGGCAGATAAGGCAAAGGAGAATCCAAAGAGCTTCTACAAATACATAAAGGGCAAAAGGGTAACTAGGGAGAGAGTAGGGCCTCTTAAGGATCAACAAGGTCATCGATGTGCGGAACCACAAGAGATGGGTGAGATCCGAAATGAATATTTCACATCGGTATTTACGGTTGAGAAAGGCATGGATGTTAGGGAACTTGGGGAAATAAATAGTGATGTCTTGAGGAGTGTACATATTACAGAGAGGAAGGTGCTGGAAGTCTTAACGCGTATCAAGGTAGATAAATCTCCGGGACCTGATGAAATGTATCCCAGGACGTTATGGGAGGTTAGGGAGGAAATTGCGGGTCCCCTAGCACAGATATTTGAATCATCGACAGCTACAGGTGAGGTGCCTGAAGATTGGAGGGTAGCAAATGTTGTGCCTTTGTTGAAGAAGGGCGACAGGGAAAAGCCTGGGAACTACAGACCGGTGAGCCTGACATCTGTAGTGGGTAAGTTGTTAGAGGGTATTCTGAGAGACAGGATCTACAGGCATTTGGAGAGGCAGGGACTGATTAGGAACAGTCAGCATGGTTTTGTGAGTGGAAAATCATGTCTCACGAATTTGATTGAGTTTTTTGAAGGGGTAACCAAGAAGATAGATGAGGGCTGTGCAGTAGACGTGGTCTACATGGACTTTAGCAAAGCCTTTGACAAGGTACCACATGGTAGGTTGTTACATAAGGTTAAATCTCACGAGATCCAAGGTGAGGTAGCCAATTGGATTGACGACAGAAGACAGAGGGTGGGTGTAGAGGGTTGTTTTTCAAACTGGAGGCCTGTGACCAGCGGTGTGCCTCAGGGATCGGTGCTGGGTCCGCTGTTATTTGTTATTTATATTAATGATTTGGATGAGAATTTAGGAGGCATGGTTAGTAAGTTTGCAGATGACACCAAGACAGTGAAGAAGGTTATCTAGGATTGCAACGGGATCTTGATAAATTGGGCCAGTGGGCCGATGAATGGCAGATGCAGTTTAATTTAGATAAATGTGAGGTGATGCATTTTGGTAGATCGAATCGGGCCAGGACCGACTCCGTTAATGGTAGGGCGTTGGGGAGAGTTATAGAACAAAGAGATCTGGGAGTACAGGTTCATAGCTCCTTGAAAGTGGAGTCACAGGTGGATAGGGTGGTGAAGAAGGCATTCCGAATGCTTGGTTTCATTGGTCAGAACATTGAATACAGGAGTTGGGATGTCTTGTTGAAGTTGTACAAGACATTAGTAAGGCCACACTTGGAATACTGTGTATAGTTCTGGTCACCCTATTATAGAAAGGATATTATTAAACTAGAAAGAGTGCAGAAAATATTTACTAGGATGCTACCGGGACTTGATGGTTTGACTTACAGGGAGAGGTTGAATAGACTGAGACTTTTTTCCCTGGAGAGTAGGAGGTTTAGGGGTGATCTTATAGAAGTCTATAAAATAATGAGGGGCATAGATAAGGTAGATAGTCAAAATCTTTTCCCAAAGGTAGGGGAGTCTATAACGAGGAGACATAGATTTAAGGTGAGAGGGGAGAGATACAAAAGTGTCCAGAGGGGCAATTTTTTCACTCAAAGGGTGGTGAGTGTCTGGAACGAGCTGCCAGAGGCAGTAGTAGAGGCGGGTACAATTTTGTCTTTTAAAAAGCATTTGGACAGTTACATGAGTAAGATGGGTATAGAGGGATATGGGCCAAGTGCAGGCAATTGGGACTAGCTTAGTGGTATAAACTGGGCGACATGGACATGTTGGGCCAAAGGGCCTGTTTCCATGTTGTAAACTTCTATGATTCTATTCTAACATCTGCAGCCCATGAACATGATGCAGCCCATGAACATGCTGCAATGCATGAACATGCTACAGCCCATGAACATGCTGCAGCCTATGAACATGATGCAGCCTATGAACATGATGCAACACATGGACATGCTGCAGCCTATGAACATGATGCAGCCCATGAACATGCTGCAGCCTATAAACATGATGCAGCCCATGAACATGCTGCAACACATGAACATGCTGCAGCCCATGGATATGCTGCAGCCCATGAACATGCTGCAGCCCATGAAGGAACTTGACCCGTTTCACATTCATCAACAGTGATCAACATTACACATCGAATACAAGAGTAGATCACCAATCTGGGAGTCCTATCAACAACAGGCATCGAGTGATGCTCAAAAAATGCAAGCGTCTCATTGGCTCAACCATAGTGTTCAGTTGCTGGGCAGTCGGATTGTGAATTGAGTGCACCATGAGCTGTAAAATCACAAATGTTCCTGTGATGAGCACATGAAGCAGTATAAAGAAAAGGGAAATTAGATTTTTTTTCACACAGTTATTAGAACATGGAGTGCTTAAACACAAGTGGTTATTGAGGTAGCGATTTTCCACGCAGCTCTCCCCAGCCTCGATTATCCACTCTTTAAAATTAATGGGCACTAAAGACAGGAGAAGGGCATAGAAGCAGAAAATTCAGGACTGTAATGTCAGGTAAAATGCAACTGGATAAGTCTTTGCAAAGAGAGAATATAAAAATATTCAGGGGAAGGGCGTTAAAATGGGATTAGAGTAAACATCACCAGTTGAATAGCTAGCACTGGCAAGGGCATGATGGGCCGAATAGCTGCATCCTGTACAGTAACTTCCTTGATTCGATTAAAGAGACCTTGGAAACAAACTTCAGGGTAGGACTAGACCAGCAGCAATGAACTCACTCTAGCTGCAATAGGTGCAAGAAATCCTGGAGTTTGTGCATCAGGCTCATGAGCAGATCTGAGAACCGTCTGATGATACAGTCATCTGATGTCTTGCAGGAGCTGTCGGAATATTCTTCTTCTCATATGCTTTTCAGGTGAGGCTTTCAGAATAGAATTTTAAAAAAACATTTTTAAATTAGAAGGAGAAACCATGAAACAGATACAGCAGCAGAGTTCAGCAAGGACAAGAGAGTGATAAGCATGGCACTTTTAAAGTGCTGGCTGGTGTGATCTGAAGATAGTGGCTCTGGATTTGACAGGAGAAACCTTTATGTAATTCTACTGTGAATTGCAATAAAACCCAAGTGTCTCCAGCAGCTGACACAGATACAGGTAAAAGTTATTCAGGCAAATAGCCACTTTGAAACTTCCAAAAGGCATCAGCAATCAGATAGTTTTATTGTGCTGATGACATTATCTCAGTGTTTTGCATTCTGCATGCTTGACAGACCTCATTTTCATTTATAATGTTTAGTTACTACAGTGTAACTGAGGGAGATTTCAATTCAAAAATAGCAAATGAATAGACAAACAAGAATGAATAGGAAAGTGCGCTAAACTTTCCACTTGTGGGGGAGACCAAAACTAGGGGCCTTAAATATAAGATAATCACTGATAAATCTAATAATGAATTCAGGAGAAACTGAGAGAGTGGTGAGAATGTGGAACTCGCTACCACATGGAGTGATTGAATGGATTAGCATATATGTTTTAAGGGGAAGCTAGATAAGTACATGAGGGAGAAAGGAATAGAAGGATATGTTGATAGGGTTAGATGAAGTAAGGTGGGAGGAGGCTTGTGTGGAGCAGAAACACCTGTTCAGCTGAATAGCCTATTTCTGTGCTGTAAATTCTGTGTAACTGTATGCCTGCAGTCACACTCTCATTTCTACCTCACCTCGAAGCTTCCATTGCTTCAACAGCCACTTAATGCACAGGAGTGAAAGTGCGAGGATCGATTATTAAATAACATTTTCTTTAAATGAAGAAATGTGATTGCTGTTTCTATAAATGCATGGAGTATTTGTTTGGGCAGTGTCCACTGAACAGATTTGGAATGTGTAGTGTGTGTGTCGGGGTAGGGAGGTGCATTGCGATGCAACTGCACATCAGGAAGTGAACGGTGACATCTTTTGGTCAGATTTAAAGGAATACGGTAGATCTTTCACCCACTGACAGTGAACCAATTGAAACCTAGCCCACAGCAATTTTATTCTTTGTATTTTTTGAAAACTTTTCTATATCTAATTTATATACTAAATATATAAAAATCTCAGCAGACAATGCTGGCCACCTTACTATCAGCTTTGCCATGTGTCTAAAGCTAGACACTGAAAACTTTTGTCATGTGGCTGGGTTCCCAGCAGTTCTGGCTTCTCATTGCAAAGTTTTTACACAGAATTACATAGTATTTACAGCACGGAATCAGGCCAGCTGGTCTATGCCAATGTTCAGGCTCCATACGAGCATCCTCCCTCCTACTTCATCTCACCAAACATCAAATTTGAAATCACATGTTTTTAACTGTATATCACCCTGCTCTGTAATAAGGGCTGAGCAGTCATTTTTTAAGATTCCTTTGTCCTAATTGATTGACTGATTGAGATGGCTTTGCAGACTTTCCGAATTAATGTAGAATAGACTGACCTGAGCAAGACAGCTTCCCAACTTCTTATGACCTGATACCACACAGATAGAATAATGATTCCAGAATTTATAGGATGCTATCAGAACCCACGCCTGCCAGGTAGGTCCAGTGCCCATGCTCTCAATGACATTTGTTTTAAACAGGCATCAACGCCACTCAAATATTGTCAGGAAAAGCTTTATAGTGGAAGAAAGACTTGCATTTATATAGCGTCTTTTACGACCTCAGGACGTCCCAGGGCACTTTACAGCCAATGAAGTACTTTTGAAATGTAGTCACTGTTGTAATGTAGGAAACGCGGCAGCCAATTTGCGCACAACAAGATCCCACAAATAGCAATGTGATAATGACCAGATAATCTGTTTTTAGTGATGTTAGTTGAGGGATAAATATTGGCCAGGACACCGGGGGACCTCCCCTGCTCTTCTTCGAAATAATCTTTTACATCCACCTGAGAGGGCAAATGTCTCATCTGAAAGATGGCACCTCAGATAATGTAGCACTCCCTCAGTACTGGCACCAAAGTATCAGCCTGGATTATGTGCTCAAGACTCTGGAGTAGGTCTTGAACCCACTGACATTCTGACTCAGAGGCGAGAAGTGCTACCTCTGAGCCACGGCTGACAGTGGGTGATGTTTACATGTGATGAGCGATGGATACCTGAGTATCGATGTCATTCAACCCATTGTTCATATCAGTCGTGATTTATACTATATTTAAAAAATGAACACTACCTAATAGTGCGTCAGAATATAGTAGCTCAACCACTGAAGGACAAACACTCGTAGCAGCCAATTCAGAAGTTTTGAAGCAAACTATTCCAGGACGAAGATTGTTCCAAAACTCCCTGGAAGAGCAACAAGGCCTTTTAAGTCACATTTAGATAAAGAGAGAATTCTTTCAACTCCTTTATAATTGCACGGCCTGTCTCCCTGCAACTGAAATATTAAAAACTGATCGTTTCTAAAGTCTAAATGATCTGCATTGTATAGGAATTCAGCGATGAGCTTTTAAATCTTTTCGCGAAAAAATTATTCCGCATTGATCAATCAGAATTGAAAATGTTACAATTGTATTTCATTTCAATACCAAGCAATTCTCGTGGCAGAGTCTACTTTTTTATTAAGCAGCGAACTTGCTCTAGCTGTCTCACCCCTTATCCACTTAAAGAAAGAAAAATTATGCTTCAGAACTTTACTGTTTCCCAGTTTTGCTTTTCATGGAGTCACAGCTGAGCCAGTGCAGCTGGCACATCGACAATTTTTTAAAAATAAGCCAATTTTAGTTGGTCGTTAGCAGTCCGAGCACAGCTTCGCAGATAAATGACTGTCTACCTTAAGTATGGCAGCAGATCTTCCTGCAACATTCCTGAGAGACTGCAGCATTACAACAGACCTCAGCCATCACAGGTACTAACAGCGGCCCTTCCATCAGCCCTGTCCAACTTTTGGAAAAAGTCACCTTCAGAAAACTTTCTTTTTCTCTCTCTCCTCCACATTGCCCCATCTCTTTCAAAACCTTCCTAACCCTACAACATTCTCTTTCAGCGGCAAAACCTTCGGCACCTGAAGCACAAATGGTCCCGCTTCCCGTGCTTTATATGGGAATCAGGGGGAAAACTCTCCAGTGGCTGGAGTCATATCTAGCACAAAGGAAGATGGTAGTGGTTGTTGGAGGCCAATCATCTCTGCCCCAGGGCATTGCTGCAGGAGTTCCTCAGGGCAGTGTCCTTGGCCCAACCATCTTCAGCTGCTTCATCAATGACCTTCCCTCCATCATAAGGTCAGAAATGGGGATGTTCGCTGATGACTGCACAGTGTTCAGTTCCATTCGCAACCCCTCAGATAATGAAGCAGTCCGAGCCTGCATGCAGCAAGACCTGGACAACATCCAGGCTTGGGCTGATAAGTGGCAAGTAACATTCGCGCCAGATAAGTGCCAGGCAATGACCATCTCCAACAAGAGAGAGTCTAACCACCTCCCCTTGACATTCAACGGCATTACCATCGCCGCGAATCCCCCACCATCAACATCCTGGGGGTCACCATTGACCAGAAACTTAACTGGACCAGCCATATAAATACTGTGGCTACGAGAGCAGGTCAGAGGCTGGGTATTCTGCGGCGAGTGACTCACCTCCTGACTCCCCAAAGCCTTTCCACCATCTACAAGGCACAAGTCAGGAGTGTGATGGAATACTCTCCACTTGCCTGGATGAGTGCAGCTCCAACAACACTCAAGAAGCTCGACACCATCCAAGATAAAGCAGCCCGCTTGATTGGCACCCCATCCACCACCCTAAACATTCACTCCCTTCACCACCGGCGCACTGTGGCTGCAGTGTGCACCATCCACAGGATGCACTGCAGCAACTCGCCAAGGCTTCTTCGACAGCACCTCCCAAACCCGCGACCTCTACCACCTAGAAGGACAAGGGCAGCAGGCGCATGGGAACAACACCTGCACGTTCCCCTCCAAGTCACACACCATCCCGACTTGGAAATATATCGCCGTTCCTTCATTGTCGCTGGGTCAAAATCCTGGAACTCCCTTCCTAACAGCACTGTGGGAGAACCGTCACCACACGGACTGCAGCGGTTCAAGAAGGCGGCTCACCACCACCTTCTCGAGGGCAATTAGGGATGGGCAATAAATGCCGGCCTTGCCAGCGACGCCCACATCCCGTGAACGAATAAAAAAAAAAATATGGAGCTTCTCTGGGTCCAGGTTAGATTGTCATTTTTGGTGGAAAGGATCGGCTGTCCTGAAATGAAGAATCACCTCAACTGTTTCTCTAATCCTTACACGATAATCCCTCTCACATTCCCTACACTACAATCCCTCTCACAATCCTTACACTACAAACCCTCTCACAATCCCTATATTACAAACCCTATCACAATCACTAAACCAGAACACTCTCATAATCCTTACACTCCAAACACTCTCACAATCCTAACACCTCAAACACTCTCACAATCCTAACACCTCAAACACTCTCACAATCCCTACACTACAATCCCTCTCACAATCCTTACACTTCAAACACTCTCACAATCCTAACACCACAAACACTCTCACAATTCTTACACTACAATCCCGCTCACACTCCTTACACTACAAACCCTCTCACAATCATTACTCTATAAACCCTGTCACAATCCTTACACTATCATCTCTCTTACAATCCCTACACGACAATCCCTCTCACAATCCTTACACTACAATCCCTACACTACAAACCCTCTCACAATCCTTACACTACAAACCCTCTCACAATCCTTACACGACAATCCCTCTCACAATCATTACACTACCATCTCTCTTACAATCCCTACACTACAATCCCTCTCACAATCCCTACACTACAATTCTTCACACAATCCTTACATTACAAACCCTCTCACAATCCTTACACTACAATCCTTACATTACAAAACCTCTCACAATCCTTACATTACAAACCCTCTCACAATCCTTACATTACAACGGCCTCCTTCTGTGCTGTAAACTGCTATGGCTCTGTGGTTCAAGTATATAATAATAATTCTATAAAAGTTTTGGATTAACTACACAAACTGTTCAAGGCCATTTGTATTTTTGCAAAGTCATAGTTCCCAGAAGGCCCCAAGACTGTAAGCCTGTGAAGAAAGCGAGTCTGGCTGAGTGCCCTGAGCTAGGAATCACACCTGTCGTAGAGAGAGAAAAAACAAGAAAGAATGGAACCCTTTGGGAAACAGCCTAACAGTTAAGGCCTACCCAGACTTCCTGTCAACTATTGATTAACCATCTTTTATTCACACCAAAGTCCTCTTTATTAAAGTACAAATTAGCTGTTCCAGTGAAAGCAAGCTGAAACATTACCTGGGTGGCATGTACACGCTAAAAAAAAGTCCAACATAAGCAAGTTCAGAGATTTTTCCTGAGGAAGGATCCCTCCACCGATTGGCACAGCCTCCTTTCTGATATACAAAAGAAAATGATGAGGCAAACGGGGACAGATGGAGAGGTTTACAAATTGCACATCTCCATTGTGTATGCTGAAACATTTCTGTGCACAGGTTCAAGATAATTTAAAAATTGACTGAGAGCAACAGAATTGAAGTCTGAAGAAATAAGGGCCCAGATTTTACTGGAGTGGGGCATCTCGTGACATGCCCCATTAGTTAGCCTTTTGCCCCACCCCACTCAAAATTTTTTTGCGCTGCAAATTGCTGGAAGTGTGAGCTGATAACAGCACGGCGAGGGAAACGGGGCATCTGGGACCTTGGTGAATGACGGGACTGACAGTCTATCTCCTTCACCAATGAGATTTAAGGATTGAGAAAGAAACAAAGGAGCAATGGAGAAGGAAATCGGATGAATTAGAGTCAAATCAGGTCGAGAAAGAGAAATAAAGAGGGGGAAAGAAAGATTGGAATAAGAGAGAGAGAAAAAGAGACAGAAAGGAAAAGTAAGAAAAAAATCTAAAAATTTTACATTTTTAATTTTAAAAATCTCTAACAACAATTTGCTACCTGCAGGAATGAGACTCCACAGTTTCAATTGTTCCCTTTCTGGGCCAGAGAGGTTGAGTGGCATTGCAGAAACATAAATCTCCTCATTAAAGTTCTAGCCCTATCTTTCTGCGGCGAGTTTAATTGGCAATTAACACGCAAATGCAACAATTTCACAAAATTCATGGGGAGGTTGCGGGCGAGCTGCTGCTTTCGCGAGGCTAATGGCGGAGCGGCGCAAACCGTCCAGCAACTCGCTGTGATTCACAATTCATCTCTTCCTCGCCATAAGTTGCTGGATGATTTACACATTAATAACAGCGAGCACCATTAAACTCATCATTATTTTGGCAGCAAAATCTGGGCCAATAAATCCAAGGTTTAGTCTTATTGAAGATAAAAAGCATATCTTGTGACACAGATTTGGTTGTGTTTCACTAAACACTGTGCCACACAACTTCATAAACAACAAACCTCAAGAAAGGTTCTCAAATATCCTGCTGCAGACAAAAACTAGTTTTAAGTTGATTTCTACAATGGTTCCAGAGACAAAGTAGGGTTAATTCAGCAAAGCTATACCAAATGGCCGAAAATCAGGATCATGTCCATGAATCGGGCAGGGAGGTCAGCGTGTCTCCATTCTACAGTCAAGTGAGGCTTCGCATCAGGAGTATTACCTCACTGAATGTACTCCAGTATATTTTAAGTGTAAGAAAGAAAGACTTGCATTTGTATAGCGCCTTTCACGACCTCAGGACGTCCCAATTAATACTTTTGAAGAGTGATCACTGTTGTAATGTAGGAAATGCAGCTGCACAGCAAGGTCCCATGAATAGCAATGAGATAATGACCAGATAATCTGTTTTAGTGATGTTGGTTGAGGATAAATATTAGCCAGGACACCAGGGAGAACTCCCCTGCTCTTCGTCGAAATAGTGGCATGGGATAATTTACATCTGCCTAAAAGGACAGACGGGGCCTTGATTTAATGTCTCATCTGAAAGACGGCACCTCCGACAGTGTAGCACTCCCTCAGTACTGTGGCTGCCGTGATTCCTACATCAGAACAATGACTACACTTCCAAAGTAATCCATTGGTTGTAAAGCGCTTTGGGACGTCCTGAGGTCATGAAAGGCTTATATAAATCCAAGTTCTTGTTCTTAATTGGGCCTTTCCAATCACACTTAAAAACAAATAAAACTAGAGTTCTAACTTATCACGTGAATACCAATTAAATTCTGAATATAGCACATCCAGTGTTTACTTAATAGTAATTAGACTTTATAGCATTCACTTCAGCAGCAGAATAATACATCACACATTATATGGTATAACAGACTTGTCCATGTAAGACAGAATATCATCTAACTTAATGTAATTAATGTCATGGGAAACTGATTATTATATATACATGTATAAAAGTCTTCAATCTAGAGTGTTCCCTTCACTCCAGATATCACACTTAGTATAAGTTGCCAAGAAATCAGAACTGAATAACCATAAAATATATACATAAAGAGTGTACATTTAAAACATTAACCTGTCTTTTCTCTTTACATACACAACTGATCTGCTTGTGTTTCCAGCATTTTCGGCTTTTATTTCAGATTTCCAGAGTTTGCAGCTTTTCCTGTTTAGTTTTTGGTATAGAAACTAAGTTATTTCCTGCTGTTCTTATGATCTTCAGATAACCTAGAGAGATGGTTGAGATACCAAGGGGAGGAGCCAAGCAGCTGCCAATCTAGAGAAACTTCCAACAATAATTAACCTTTAATTAACCCAGGACCTATTTACACCTCTTCTCCGCAGGGGGTTCTTAAGGAGTGTCTTTAAAAAGACAGGTCATCTTAGCTGCTAAACATTGCAAATGTGCCACAGACCCCAAAATACCCATGAGCAGTGCCATGGGAGATTAGCTAGTAAGCGTTAAAATGCAGCACAAGCTTTCAAGGTCACACAGTTCCTCCGAACAGGTGAGAAAGGACCTTGCCATCACCTGATTAAAGGCATGACGGGTCCCTGAAGTCTGTGGCCAAGAAAGTCCGCAGGAGGACACTTCCAAACGAACCAGGGATGAGGGACTTCAGTTAGGTGGAGAGACGAGAAAAGCTCTCCTTAAAGCAGAGAAGGTTAAAGGAAGATATAATAGAGGTGTTCAAAATCATGAGGGGTTTTGATAGAGTAGCAAGGGAGAAACTGTTTTCATTGGTAGGAGGGTCGGTAACCAGAGGACACAGATGTAAGATAACTGGCAAAAAAGCCAGGGGGGGGTTGAGGAGAAATTCTTTTACTCAGCAAATTGTTATGATCTGGAATGTACTGCCTGATTCAATAGTAACTTTAAAAGGAGAATTGGATAAATATCTAAAAGGGAAAAATTTACAGGGCTATGGAGAAAGAGCAGGGGAGTGTGACTAATTGGATAGCTCTTTCAAAGAGCCGTCACAGGCACGATGGGCTGAATGACCTCCTTCTGTGCTGTACGATTGTATGATTCTATGCTGCTCTATAGTCTTTTGTGAATACTTTAAGACAGTAGTCATTGAGTTTAATAATTATCCTGCTTGTTCTTCATTTCATCCCCATGGACATCCTTTAAGGGACCTGATAGTTCTCTTACTGTTATGCTATTGGAAGAATTTCTTGGGGTCATAAGTATTATGAACCAAAGACTACATGCGTTGTCTGCCACTTTCTCCTGTTCACACCAAACTGTTGTAGACATATAATTCAGGGTAAAATTAATAGTAGAATTTATTTACAAATAAGACAATTACACAGAATCAGAAAACACATACACACACACATGGACAGCAAGCAAACGGCAATACAATATTTCATATATATACTTAAACTGTTCCAATAAAGAGTCCAACATCTTTGTAATTCTTTCCAGACTTGTTTTACTGAGTTGCTCATGAATTAATACCCGAGTATTGACTTCCATGGAGTTCCTCTTCCCTGTCTCAAGAAATATTCAGTGTAACCCGCCAGCTGTTATATACCTTTCTGATACTTTCAACAATTCATTTTAACACCCAACATGAGAGGTTATTTCTTAAAAATCAGTCAATCATTATTAATTATGGAAACAATAATGGTGCATGGAATTAAGGAAAATGTAGCTATATGGATAGAGAGATGGTGGAAGGCAGAAAGCAAAGAGTGAGAGTAAAGGGAAGTTTCTCGGAATAGAATAATGGTGTTTCACGAGGGTTTGTATTGGGGCTGCCCTTATTTACTATATACACAAATGATCTGGACTTAGGGATTGAGAACAATATTGGCATTTTCTGATCACCCCAAATGGGGGGAGGGGGTAGAGCAAACTGATGAAGATTGTGAAACACTGCAGGATGACAAAGATACACTAAAAAGGTGGGCAGACAGGTGGCAGATGCAGTTCAATGAAAAAATTGTGAAGCAATACACTTTGAAAGCAAGAATAGAGCAAAAAATGCACTTTAAATGGTAACATTTTAAATGGATTTGACAAGCAAATGGCATTTGGTGTGCAAATACACAGGTCATTAAAGATGGCAGCTCAAGTAGATAAGACCACAAAAAGGAAATAAAATCCTTGGTTTTGTATCTGTAGCCTAGCGTACTAAACAAGGTGGTAACGTTAATCTTCTACAGATCTTAGTTAGGCTGCAGTTGGAGTACTGGGGACAGTTCTGGGTATCCCATTACAGAAGGGATAAAAAAGCAATGGAGGCAGTGCAGTGTAGATTCACTGGGATGTTAAAAAGATGATGGGTTACAGTTATTAATGAGATTTGAGAATTTAAGGTGGAGGTTAAGGGATGACGAGATGGAGATCTTCAAGATTATGAAGGGTTATGATGACTAAGTAGTGATAAGTTGCTCCACTGATCAATGGTAATGAGAGGCCACAAATTTAAAATAGTCACAAAAAGAATTAAAGGGAACTTAGAAAGAATTTCTTTGCACAGCATTGAAGAAGCAGAGTCCATAAATTCCTTGGAATGGAATTATTATGTAATTCCCAGAAAATGAGTGTGGGGAATGAGCAGGAGAGTATGATTAGATTAGGTGGTTCATGTGGTAGAAAAACACATTCCTTGAAGGGTTGAATGGCCCATTCCTGTAGCATTTGATGATTCTATGATTCCATTTCTAGCACTCAAGTCGATAAGGTGTGAACACAATATCTTGGCTGTCTGTTTATTCCTTTGCTGTTGACGGAATCTACTCTTCCTGTCTGATGAATCGGAAAGTTTGTACGCACAAATATTACAAAATCATACTGGACTGGCCGAACAAACTTGACGTGATTTGTTTCTGATCAGAAAGAAAAATACTGCAGGTGCTGGAAATCTGAAAACAACAACAGAAAAAAATCTGGAAATACTCAATAGGTCCGGTTGTCTCTGTGAAGAAAGGGAAGTCAGACAGTCAATGTGTCACACCTTCCTCAGGACACTTAGAGATGGGGAAGGGTCTTAAATCTGAATCATCGACTGACTGAAGTCTGATTCTCCATGGATGCTACCTGACCTGCTGAGTATTTCCTTGTCTCTGATCAGGCTGGCTGTTTGTCTGGCCCTATTATTTATTATTTCTCTCAGGGCAAGGCAAAAGAAGTCCAAGGCTCAGCCACAGCTAACTGAAGTCAATTTTAAAACCCATTGGCCCAAATTTTGCTGGAGTGGGGCATCTCACGGCGTGCTCCATTAGAAATATTTTTGCGCTGCAAATTGCTGGAAGTGTGAGCTGATAATGCAGCGAGGGCATCATGGCATCTGGGAACTTGGTGAATGACGGGATCGACAGTCTATCTCCTTCACCAATTGAATTTAAGGATTAAGAAAGATGGAGAAATGACAGAGAAGGAAATTGGGTGAATTAGTCAAATCAGGCACAGAAAGAGAAATAAAGAGAGGGGAAGAAAGAGGCTAATGGCGGAGCAGCAAATTTGTGGCGATTCGCAACTCACGGAGTATCTCTTCCTTGCCACAAACTGCTGGACAATTTACACACCAACAATGGCGTGCACATTAAACTCGGCGTTATTTTGCCAGCAAATTCTGGTGCAATATTGTCTATTCCAAAATCATCTCAAAAAAAAATTCTCACACACCTCTTCTTGTATTGTGTATCTAAAATCTTTCCTTCACTCTTGATGAAAGCAGGAACGAAGGGAATTAATGAGAAAGCAAATTTAAAACAAGCATCAGGAAAACTTCATTATTCACAGTGAGAAATGTTTGGCTAACATCTGCAAGGCAGGGTAGTTGATGCAAAAATATTAGAAGCTTTCTAAACACAGGTGGATGCTGTGTTGAGAGAGCCAGAATATCAAATAGATGTCAAATGGCCTTTTCATCCCCTTGACTTTTTTTTAGATAGAATGTACAGCACAGGCCAGTCAGCCCAACAGGTCCATGCCAGTATTTATGCTCCACACGAGCCTCCTCCCTCCCTACTTCATTTAACCCTATCAGCATATCCTTTTATTCCTTTCTCCCTCATGTGTTTATCTAGCTTCCTCTTAAATGCATCTATGCTGTATATTAACTATACCCCCTAATTTGGTGTCGTCCACAAATTTTGAAATTGTACGTCCAAATCGTTTATGTAAATTGTGACCTACAGTGGTCCCAGCACCAATCCCTGTGGAACACCACTTCCCACCTTTGGCCAGTCTGACATTTAAGCCCTACTCTCTGCAAACTTATGTTCTGACGTTGCTGTAGATTCAGCTCCGAGGATCAGATGTAGCTACCGTCTATGAAATCGACATAGGATAATAGGTGGCAGTGCAGGCTTTGCACGACCTGGGTTGCACGAGGCAGTTGAAGGAGGGAGATGGAATATATTCCTGGTGGATCGCAGTGGCTTTTCTGAGTATATAGGAATTTCTAAATTTTGTTTAGAATGAGATTATGCTAAATATCACAAGCTCACCCCTGACCCGAGCTCACCCATGACCAATAGAGTTACACAGAATTTACAGCACAGAAACAGGCTATTCAGCCCAACTAGTTTATGCTGGTGTTTATGCTCCACACAAGCCTCCTCCCAACACTCTCATCTAACCTTATCAGCATATCCTTCTATTCCTTTCTCCCTCATGTGCGTATCTAGCTTCCCTTTCAATTCATCTACCATTCGCCTCAACTACTCCTTGTGGTAGCGATCTCCACATTCTAACCACTCTTTGGGGTAAAGAAGTTTCTCCCAAATTCCCTATTAGATTTATTAGTGACGAAATTATTTTGGTCTTGTTTTGGACTCCCCCATAAGTCGAAACATCTTCTCTACGTCTACATTATCAAACTCTTTCATAACTTTAAAGACCTCTATTAGGTCACCCCTCCACCTTTTTTTTTCTTGAAAAAAGGGGCCCAGTCTGTTCAACCTTTCCTGATAAGTATATCCTCTCAGTTCGCAAGAGATAGAATCGTAGAATCTTACAGCACAGAAGGAGGCCATTTGGCCCATCGTGCCTTTGAAAGAGCTAGTTCGAACAAATGAAGGGACCAATCATAAGCTATAAGAGTCAAGCTCTGTCAGTTCTTTAAAGTTAAATTAGCCCCAAGCTTTGAAACACATGCAGTATTCTGTGTAATGGTAGGGATTACAAGGATACTTTCATTCTACTTTTGGCAAGTTTTTTTTTGCTGTCAGCAAGTGTCATGATGGACAGTCACTAACCTGATGAACCGAATTGATACAGGATTTTATTTTATTGTCTCAGAGAATAGAGCAGCTGGAATTTCCCACTCCAGAGACTTGGGAACAAAATCCAGGCTGATACTCCAGTGCAGTAATGAGGGAGTGCTGCATTGTTGGAGGTGCCGTCTTTCGAATGAGAAGCTAAACTGAGGCCCCGTCTGCCCTCTCAGGTGGACATAAAAGATCCCATGGCACTATTTCGAAGAAGAGCAGGGGAGCTATCCCCGGTGTGCTGGCCAATATTTATCCCTCAACCAACATCACTAAAACAGATGATCTGGTCATTATCAAAATGCTGTCTGTGGGATCTTTTGGCTGCCGCATTTCCTACATTACACTAGTGACTACACTTCAAAAATATTTCATTGGCTGTAAAGCGCTTTGGTACGTCCTGAGGTTGTGAAAAGCGCTATATAAATGCAAGTCTTTCATTCCTTAAATGGAAGGTGGGTGAGTACCCTGGGGTGATTACATGCAGTGCTCCCACCATCATTACAGCCTTCTAAACTTAGGGATGAGATCGCAGCCCTGAAATCACTTACGCATCCATTTCATATAATGCACTAGCGGATCTCCTGTGACATTGTGACAACCGAGAAGGTTAACATAGAAACATAGAAAATAGGAGCAGGAGTAGGCCATTCGAGCATGCTCTGCCATTCAATATGATAATGGCTGATCCTCTATCTCAATACCATATTGCCGCTCTCTCCCCATACCCCATGATGCCTTTTGTGTCTAGAAATCTATCTAGCGCCTTCTTAAATATATTCCATGACTTGGCTTCCACAATCTTCTGTGGTAGGAATTCCACAGGTTCACCACCCTCTGAGTGAAGAAAATTCTCCTCATCTCAGTCCTAAATGTCCTACCCTGTATCCTGAGACTGTGACCCCTCGTTCTGGACACCCCCCCCCCATCCAGGGGAAACATCCTACCTGCATCTAGTCTGTCTAGCCCTGTCAGAATTTTATATGTTTCAATGAGATCCCCTCTCATTCTTTTGAACTCGAGTGAATACAGGCTGGGTCGACTCAATCTCTCCTCATACGACGGTCCTGCCATCCCATGAATCAGTCCGGTGAACCTTTGCTGCACTCCCTCTATGGCATGTATATCCTCTCTTAGATAAGGAGACCAAAACTGCACACAATACACCAGGTGTGGTCTCACCAAGGCCCTGTATAACTGCAGTAAGACATCCTTGCTCCTGTACTCAAATCCTCTTGCAATGAAGGCCAACATACCATTTGCCTTCCTAACTGCTTGCTGCACCTGCATGTTTGCTTTCAGTGACTAGTGTACAAGGACACCCAGGTCCTTTTGTGCATCAACATTTCCCAATCTATCACCATTTAAATAATACTCTGCCTTTCTGTTTTTCCTTCAGAAGTGGATAACTTCCCATTTATCCACATTATACTGCATCGGCCCACTAACTCAACTTGTCTAAATCGCCTTGAAGTCTCTTTGCATCCTCCTCACTATTCACGATCCCACCTAGTTTTGTGTTGTCAGCAAACTTGGAAATATTACATTTGGTTCCCTCATCCAAATCATTGATAAATATTGTGAATAGCTGGGGCCCAAGCACTGATCTCTGCGGTATCCCACTAGTCACTGCCTGCCACCCCGAGAAAGACCCATTTATTCCTAATCTCTGTTTCCTGTCTGTTAACCAATTTTTAATCCATGCTGGTATATTTCCCCCAATGTCATGTGCTTTTGCACACTAACCTCTTATGTGGGACTTTATCAAAGGCCTTCTGAAAATCCAAATAAACCACATCCACTGGTTATCTATTCTACCAGTTACATCCTCAAAAAACTCCAGTAGGTTTGTCAAAACACAATTTCCCTTTCATAAATCCATGTTGACGTTGTCTAATCCCGTTGATATTTTCTAAATGTCCTGTTATCACATCCTTTATAATAGACTCTAGCATTTTCCCTACTACTGATGTTAGGCTAACCGGTCTTGTAGTTCCCTGTTTTCTCTCTCTCTCCTTTTTTAAATAGTGGGGTCACATTTGCCACCTTCCAATCTGCAGGAACTGTTCCATAATCTGTAGAACTTGGTTGAGAGGTGATCTGACTATTGATTTTAGGATTCTAAAGGGAATAGATAACGTAAGACTATGACAAGCTGTTTCATTTTGTCCAGAACAGTAGCACCAGAGGGCACAGCCTGCGCTTGAAGGGGTGTAAACCCAAAGCTAATCTGCAGAAACATTGGGGGGGAATTTTAACACGAACACGCCTACTTCCGGTTTAACCACGGCGGGTTTGGGGTCGGCCGAGTAACCTGCTCTGGAGAGACGGGTCAGTAATTGCAATATTTAAATGAGGTCTCAGGTTTTGTCAGTGATTTGGAATTAACATCTTCAGCACGTGTTTCCTGGGGCTTGGCAAATCTGGCAGCTAAAGGGTGGCGGGAGCTGCCAGATCCAGCAGATAAGTGCCTTTCCAGCACTGCTTTTGGGCCAGGAGGAGCAGGCGTGCTTTCCCCTGACACCTCGAGCAAAACTGCCGCCATCTTCCGACCCTCCCCACAATTGGCCGACTCCCCCGGGATCTCAGCTCCCGAGGATCTTTCCCCCTACCCCCGCAATCTCCCCCCCAACCCATGATCAGCTAACTCCCCTCTATGACCCAATCTCGCCCCTCCACGATTCATTCTCTCCCCCGACCGCGACCTGATCTCTTCCCCCCCGCCCCCCCCCCCCCACAACAATCTGATCTCTTCCTCCCTTCAGCGGTCTCTCCCCTCCCTCCCTCCTTACCCGACTGTGGTCTTCTACAGCAGGCTTTCACACCTGGCAATGGCCGGCCTCTCAATCTGGCCAGGTGCCGGGCAGAGTAAAAATTCTAATTAGGTCCTGCTATTAAATTTGGCAGGACCTCCCCTTCCCGGTATTTCCGGGTTTCCCTGCGGCTGACAGACATGCCCGCTCCCTCCCCCGCCTCCCCGTAAATATCAGGGCCATTATTTCAGTAAAATATAAATCTATGGAACAGGCTCCCTAGGGAGACAGTGGAAGCAGATAGTGTTGATTCATTCTTTCAGAAAATAATATTTTGAGATACAGTATACGACTAATTTGAGAAATGATTTATGCTAAGTGTAGCAGGCTTAGGAGCAAAAGTGACTTTGGACCAATGGTTCCCAAAGCTCTTCCCCGCTGGGGTTTTCTTCACCTCATGTCTGGGTCTGTTGTAGACTAATTATCATAGAATCATACCACACAGTAGGAGGCCATTTGGCCCATCATGTCTACCAGCTCTTTGAATTAGTCCCAATCCCCTGCTCTTTCCCCATAGCCCTGCAAATTCTTCCTTTTCAAGTATTTATCCAATTCCCTTTTGAAAGTTACTATTTAATTGCCTTCCACCTCCCTTTCAAGCAGTGCTTTCCAGATCATAACAACTAGCTGCATAAAAAATTGATCGAGATTGATTGCCACGATTAGTCAATCACTCCATTATCGTTATATCATGTGACTACCAGGATGGTAGAAGGTGAACTATATGGACCTTGGGTTTCTTCATCTAGCAATTCCTGTGCTTCTATTGCTCATAGTGAGTTAGAGGATGTGCTGCGTTATAATATTAAGAAATGTAATGTACACTGAATTATTAAGTAATACAAGGATCATGCAGCCACAGAGAATACCAGAGTAACAAAAACACAACCCACAAAAAGGCAATCAAATAAACTATAATGAAGATAAAATTACCAAAAACTTTGTGCTTATGGAAGAAATATGCAATGGAACATATGGCCTTGATCTCTCGTATGGATTCGCCCGAGTGGGTTGTGCAGTCAGACCTCATTTTGAAGGAAAAAAAGTGAACTAGAACAGAAACAGTGTAAGCAATGTTGAAATCCATATTCCACCAATGTTTCAAACCCCCTGCCAGGAAAAATTGGAAAATCCAGCTTGATCAGCACCAGACACGACTCGGTCAGAGTTACGCATGTACTATTAGGCCCAAGTTTGAAGGGAAAAAACAGGCAGCGAAGCCCCTGACAAATATAATTTGCAGAAAAAGAGAGAAATGTTCAACGCAAATTCCCTAGGAGGGAGAGATCTCTGAGGGAAAACATGCTGGAGCAATTTGCAACACATCAGATTTTTCTTATTTGTTGGTGTCACTGGCAAGGTCACATTTGTTGCCCATCCCTAGTTGCTCTGAGAAGGTGTTGCTGGGCCTTCCCCTTGAGTAGTCATTGTTTTTACAACTGGGAGGCTTGCTAGGCCAATTGAGAGGGCGTTAAAAGTCAACCACATAGTGTGGGTCTGGAGCTATGTGAAGGCCTTTCTGAAGAGCATCAGTGAACCAGTTGAGTTACAATGACAATCTGGCACATTTCATGGTCATTGTTTTGGGTGATAGCCCATAAATTACCCAGTGAATTCAATTTCATAACTTGGGATTTGAACTCAATAGTTTCAGCTATTAATATTTTATGTTTGCCATCTTAAGCATTTAATTTTTAGACAAATCTCCTGGGCTCAATGAGAAACCAAGAAGACCGCCAAAATAATTTTGCAAAAAATGTTTGGATCGATTTAATTGGTTAGTTTTGTGCCACTTTTTTGGTTGTCGATTGATAACTTTTTTCTGTCTGTTGGTTAGTGGGTTTTTATTGCTTATTTAGTGGTGGTTTTTTTATTGCTTTTGATTGGTGGGTTTGTTTTGCTGCCAATTGATTGGTGGTTTTATCTGCTTTATACTTGTTCACTGGTATATTTCCGACCTTGTGTACTCATAGTTGAGCCAATCAGCATTAGAACCATAGAAAAGATACAGCACAGAAGGGAGCCATTCGGCACATCGTGTCCACGCCGGCTCGAAGAACAACCAGGTGCCCATTCTAATCCCGCCTTCCAGCACCCGGTCCGTAGCCCTGCAGAATACAGCACTTTAGGTGCAGGTCCAGGTACTTTTTAAAAAGAGTTGCGGGTCCTTGCCTCTACCACCAATTCGGGCACTGAATTCTATACACCGACCACCCTCTGGGTGAAATTTTTTTTCCTCTTGTCCCCTTTAATCCTTGCGCCAATCAGCTTAAATCTATGTCCTCTAGTTCTTGAAATCTCCACTGGGGGAAACAGGTACTTCCTGTCAACTCTATCCAGGCCCCTCATAATTTTGTACAGCTCAATCAAGTCTCCCCACAGCCTCCTCTACTCCAAGGAAAATAAACCCAGCCTATCCAATCTCTCTTTGTCGCTGCAATTTTCAAGCCCTGGCAACATTCTTGTAAATCGTCTCAGCACTCTCTCCAGAGCAATTTTTTTTAAAATTCATTCATGGGATGTGGGCGTCGCTGGCAAGGCCAGCATTTATTACCCATCCCTAATTGCCCTTGAGAAGGTGGTGGTGAGCCGCCTTCTTGAACCGCTGCAGTACGTGTGGTGAAGGTTCTCCCACAGTGCTGTTAGGAAGGGAGTTCCAGGATTTTGACCCAGCGACGATGAAGAAATGGCGATATATTTCCAAGTCAGGATGGTGTGTGACTTGGAGGGGAACGTGCAGGGGGTGTTGTTCCCATGTACCTGCTGCTCTTGTCCTTCTAGGTGGTAGAGGTCGCGGATTTGGGAGGTGCTGTCAAAGAAGCCTTGGCGAGTTGCTGCAGTGCATCTTGTGGATGGTACACACTGCAGCCACAGTGCACCTGTGGTGAAGGGAGTGAATGTTCAGGGTGGTGAATGGGGTGCCAATCAAGCGGGCTGGTTTGTCCTGGATGGTGTCGAGCTTCTTGAATGTTGTTGGAGCTGCACTCACCCAGGCAAGTGGAGAGTATTCCATCATACTCCTGACTTGTGCCTTATAGATGGAGGAAAGGCTTTGGGGAGTCAGGAGGTGAGTCACTTGCCGCAGAATACCCAGCCTCTGACCTGCTCTTGTAGCCACAGTATTTATATGGCTGGTCCAGTTAAGTTTCTGGTCAATGGTGACCCCCAGGATGGTGATGGTGGGGGATTCGGCGATGGTAATGCCATTGACTGCCAAGGGGAGGTGGTTAGACTCTCTCTTGTTGGAGATGGCACTTGTCTGGCGTGAATGTTACTTGCGTGGATGTTGGCCAGGTCTTGCTGCATGCGGGCTCGGCCTGCTTCATTCTTTGAGGGGTTGCGAACACTGTGCAATCATCAGCGAACATCCCCATATCTGACCTTATGATGGAGGGAAGGTCATTGATGAAGCAGCTGAAGATAGTTGGGCCGAGGACACTTCCCTGAGGAACTCCTGCAGCAATGCCCAGGAGCTGAGATGATTGGCCTCCAACAACCACTACCATCTTCCTTTGTGCTGGGTATGACTCCAGCCACTGGAGAGTTTTCCCCAATTCTCATTGGCTTCAATTTTACTAGGGCTCCTTGGTACCACACTCGGTCAAATGCTGACTTGATGTCAAGGGCAGTCACTCTCACCTCACCTCTCGAATTCAGCTCTTTTGTCCATGTTTGGACCAAGTCTGTAAAGTGGTCTGAAGCCGAGTGGTCCTGGCGGAACCCAAACTGAGCATCGGTGAGCAGGTTATTGGTGAGTAAGTGCCGCTTGTTAGCACTGTTGATGACACCTTCCATCACTTTGCTGATGATTGAGAGTAGACTGATGGGGCGGTAACTGACTGGATTGGATTTGTCCTGCTTTCTGTGGACAGGACATACCTGGGCAATTTTTCACATTGTTAGGTAGATGCCAGTGTTGTAGCTGTACTGGAACAGCTTGGCTAGAGGCGCAGCTAGTTCTGGAGCACAAGTCTTCAGCACTACAGCTGGGATGTTGTCGGGGCCCATAGCATTTGCTGTATCCAGTGCACTCAGCCGCTTCTTGATATCACGTGGAATGAATCGAATTGGCTGAAGACTGGCTTCTGTGCAGATATCGGGAGGAGGCTGAGATGGATCGTCCACTCGACACTTCTGGCTGAAGATGGTTGCAAATACTTCAGCCTTGTCTTTGCACCCACATGCTGGACTCCGCCATCATTATGTCCTTCATGTAATATGGTGACCAGAACTGCGCACAATACTCCAGCTGTGGCCTTACCAGCGTTTTATACAGTTCCATCATTACATCCCTGCTTTTGTATTCTATATCTCGGCTAATAACGGAGAGCATTCAGTATGCCTTCTTCACAACCTTATCTACCTGTACTGCCACCTTCAGGGAACTGTGCACATGCACTTCAAGGTCTCTCACTTCCTTTACCCTCTCAATATATTCCCGTTTACTGCGTATTCCCTTTTACTGTTTGCCCTCCCTAAGTGCATTACCTACACTTCTCCGGGTTGAGCTCCATTTGCCTCTTTTCCGCCCACTCCACCAACCCATTGATATCTTCTTGGAGTCTACACTATCAACTACACGGCCAATTTTTGTGTCGTCTGCAAATTTACCAATCATGCCCCCTACATTCAAGTTCAAATCATTAATATATACCACAAACAGCAAGGGACCCAACACTGAGCCCTGTGGCACACCATTGGAAATGGATTTCCACTCGCAAAGACATCCATCGACTTTTACCCTTTGTTTCCTGTTACTGAGCCAATTTTGGATCCAATTCGCCACATTTCCTTGTATCCCATGGGCTTTTACCTTTCTGTCCAGTCTGCCATGTGGGACCTTGTCAAATGCTTTGCTAAAATCCATGTAGACAACATCCACTGCACTACCCTCATCAATCCTCCTTGTCACTTCCTCAAAGAATTCAATCAGATTTGTAAGGCATGACCTTCCCTCAACAAATCCATGCGGACTATCCCTGATTAAACCATGCCTTTCCAAGTGACAGTTTATCCTCTCAGTATTGATTCTAATAGTTTGCCGATCATCAAGGTACGACTGACCGGCTTATAATTGTTCGGCCTTTCCCTCGTACCCTTTTTAAACAATGGTACCACGTTTGCAGTCTTCCAGTCCTCTGGTACCTCCCCTGTATCTAGTGATCCTCAGAGCATCCGCTATTTCCTCCCTGGCTTCCTTCAATAGCCCAGGAAACAATCCATCCGGCCCTGGTGACTTATCAACTTTCAAGGATTCCAGTCCCTTTAGTACTTCCTCTCTCGTTATGTGTACCTTATCCAATATTTCACACCTCTCCTCTTTAACTACTATGTCCGGATCATCCCATTCCTTTGTGAATACGGAGACAAAATGTTCATTTAAAACCCTACCCACATCCTCTGCTTCGACACACAAGTTACCCTTATCATCCCTGATAGGTCCCACCTTTTCCTTAGCTATCCTCTTGTTCTTAATGTACTGATAAAACATCTTTGAGTTTTCTTTAATCTTACTGGCTAATATTTTTTCATGCTCTCTCTTTGCTTTCCTTATTTTGTTTTTTATGTCATCCCTGTACTTTCTATACTCCTCTCGGCTTTCTGCATTTTGTTTTCTGTGACAGTCATAAGCTTTCTTTTTCTGCTTTATTTTGCCCCGTATACTTCGAAACAACCAAGGGACTCTAAATTTAGCAGTGCCACCCTTTTTCTTAGAGGGGACGTGTCTGCATTGTACCCGTAGAATTTCACTTTTTAGTGCCTCCCACTGGCTTGCCACTGATTTCTCCTCAAGCAGTTGTGTCCAGTCCACTTCTGCCAAATCACCTCTTAGTTCTGTAAAATTTGCCTTCCCCCAATTTAAAACGTTTACTCCTGATTTAACTCTGTCCTTTTCCATAATAATGCTAAAACTAACTGAATTGTGGTCACTATCCCCAATATGGTCACCCACTGTCACTTCACCCACTTGCCCATCTTCATTTCCCAGGACTAAATCTAGAATTGCATCCTCTCTTGTTGGGCCTGTCACGTACTGGCTAAAAAAGTTCTCCTGGACACCAATCAAGAATTTTGCCCCCTCTGTGCCCCTCACACTATTTGAATCCCAGTTGATGTTAGGATAGTTGAAGTCCCCTACTATTATTGCCCTCTTATTTTTGCACTCAGAAATTTGCCGACATATTTGTTCTTCTATCTCCCTTTCGCTATTCAGGGGTCTGTAGTACACTCCTAGTAATGTGACTGCCCCTTTTTTATTTCTTAGCTCAACCCATATGGCCTTGATTGATGATCCATTTAGCATATCATCCCTTCTCACAACTGTAATTGATTCTTTAACCAATAATGCTATCCCCCCCCTCCTTTATTTTATCACCCACTCTATCCTGCCTGAAAACTCTATATCCAGGGACATTGAGCTGCCAATTATCCCCCTCTTTAAGCCAGGTTTCCGTTATAGCAATGATATCATGCTGCCATGTGTCTATCTGTGCCCTTCGCTCATCTGCTTTGTTTGTAATACTCCTCGCATTGAAGTATATACCCTTTAACCCCGTCAAATTCCTGTGCTGAACATTATTTAACCTTTGCTTCTTTTGCCTTTGAGTCACTAACTACGTCACTAACTGCTTTTCTACTTCCCGTTTCCTGGTCTGAATTTGTCCTATCTGTACCTGCCCTTTGGTTCCCATCCCCCTGCCATACTAGTTTAAACCCTCCCCAACAGAACTAGCAAATGCCCCCGCGAGGATATTGGTCCCGGTTCTGCTTGGGTGCAGCCCGTCCAGCTTGTACAGGTCCCGCCTTTCCCAGAATCGGTCCCAATGCCTCAGGAATTTAAACCCCTCCCTCCTACACCATCTCTCAAGCCACGCATTCATCTAGTCTATTCTCCTATTTCTGCTCTCACTAGCACATGGCACTCAGAGTAATCCTGAGATTACTAGCTTAGAGGTCCTGCTTTTTAATTTATTTCCTAACTCCCTATATTTTGCTTGCAGTGCCTCATCCCTTTTTTTTAAAACCAATGTCGTTGGTACCGATATGGACCATGACCTCTGGCTGTTCACCCTCCCCCTTCAGAATGTCCTGCATTTGTCCGTTAACACTGATTTGCTTTGAGTTATTTATCCAAATCAATCACGATTTTCCCCCACAGACATTTTCCATCTGTGACACTTGCTATGTGACGGACATCTTGCAGTTGAGTGTGACAGGTGGGCGCTAAATGCAAGTCTTGTAATGATATTGTCGAGAATTAATTGGAGTAATTTCATTTTCTTTTATTTTTCTTTTGTCAATGGCAGGTATCAGCATGCATAGAGATGGTCAGCGTGCTCCATGGGTTAGCTTGAAATGGCAATTCCTGGGATGAGAGAGTTTTCCTACGAGGCGAGGTTGAGTAGAATAGGCCTATATTCTCTGGAGTTTAGAAGAATGAGAGGTGATCTCATTGAAACATATAAGATTATGAGGGGGCTTGACAGGGTAGATGCTGAGAGGTTGTTTCCAATGGCTGGAGAGTCTCGAACTAGGGGGCATAGTCGCAGGATAACGGGTCGGCCATGACTGAGATGAGGAGGAATTTCTTCATGCAGAGGGTTGTGAATCTTTGGAATTGTCTACCCAGAGGGCTGTGGATGCTGAGTTGTTGAGTATATTCAAGGCTGAGATAGACAGGTTTCTGGACTCTTGGGGATTCAAGGGATATGGGGATCGGGTGGGAAACTGGAGTTGAGGTTGAAGATCAGCTATGATCTGACTGAATGGCAGAGCAGGCTCGAGGGTCCATGTGGCCCACTCCTGCTCCCTGTTCTTATGTTCATCCACATTCATGCATTGACAACCATAACATAAATCCAGGTAGATTACTGAGTGATAATCTAGAGTCAATCAATGGCCAGCATATTAATAAGATTTTAACGTAACAAACTTAACCAGATAGACAGCATGAATTCACTTAGAATAGGAAGCAGCCATACAGCACTAAGGCTTTGTTGACCGATATACTGAAGAAATCTTTTTATCTAAAACATTCAGTCATACAAACATGTAAATTAATTATTTAACCAGTCGTGATTGTTGAGAGTGCAGAAATATACATCATTATAATTGGGAAATGACTTGTTTTGACCAAACTAAGTTTTACATTCATTAATTCACATAATGTTTCAATTAATCTTACCATTAAAAGCTAGAGGCAATTGTTGCAAGTCAAACACACACAAAAAAAATTCTCATCTGTGCCAGCTGGGTTCTTGGAACCAGGCTCCAATAGCAAGTGGTCCATTTACTTACTTCAAACATGTTATGAAGGTTTTATTGAAAAGTTCTCTTTTGGGGGAGATAGAATAGGATAGAGTTTGCTTTATTTAAACAGAAGCTCAGGAGTGTGTGGAAAAATGTGTTAGAACAATGTCTGCTCATCTCTAATACATCAGTCATATTCTAACCTGCAGATAGGTCAAAGCTATGCCAATCTTTTTTACAGATGATCTGAATTTCATTCTGGCAGTCCTCGTCTAGTTCCCAGTGGACAAGAGCTCAAGGCACAAAATTGCCCTGAATTCAGTGCTAACTTGGCAATCTCACTGTGACAAACTAGAAGAACTGACAGCAGGAGCGCCAGCCATACACACTGGGGCAGTGGTGGTCTTATCAGCAACAGGCCTTGAGGGGCTGGTCCTATTCAGACCTCAGAATGCTGGGAGCAGTTTTGGCTATAATTTGGGAAAATGCAGTACTCCTGGGATAATGTCACCCATCACCTATTAGGGAAGCACAAATACATAAAGAGATACGGTTCAACTATCTTCATTCTTGCTGCACCCCGGCATCCCTGAGGGGGGTCGGAGAGGAATTTTACAGAGTATTTTTTCACTTATGGGCCCTGGGCTTTTTCTGTTTTTTGCCTCTCCCAGAAGATTACACGGCTGTGGGGATGGCTGTGAGGTTGAGGGGGCGGGGGGGGGGGCCGGGAGGCGGGGGGGGGGGGGTGGAGGTTTGGGGGAGGGAAGAACTATTTAGCCATGATAGTCCAGCCATCGTGATGTGGGGCAGACATGATGGACCAGCTGGTCTTTTCCTGCCCGTCAATTTTGTACGTTCGTATCCCTGTCTACTGACCAATGCACAACCTACAACTCACAGTGCTACCACAGACCAGTGTACAGTGCACATCCTCAATGCAGACCAGTGTACAGAGAGAAGTATTCAAAATAATGAGAGGTTTTGATAGAGCAAATAGGAAACTGTTTCCTCTGGTAAGAGGTCATAGATTTAAAATAATTGGCAAAAGAACCAGAAAGGAAATGAGGAGAGAATTTTTCACACAGAGGATTGTTAAGAGCTAGAACGCACTACCTGAAAGGATGAAGGAAGCAGACTCTATAGGAACTTTCAAAAGGCAATTGGACATGTACTTGAAGAGGACTAATTTGCAGGGTAATGGGGAAAAAGCTGGAATGTGGGACTAAATTGGACAGTTCTTTGAAAGAGCCAGAACAGGTATGACAGGGTGAATGGACTCATAATGTGCTCTAAGATTCTATGGCCCTGATATTAGAGGGGAGGCGGGATGGCAGCATTATGGGGGGGGGGGGGGGGGGAGGGTGGTGATTGGGCACGTGGGTAACCCGCTCAATAAAAAATGTCCATTTTGCACGCGATTGCGAGACAATTGACGCCATTTAATGTGGCTTGCCGTCCGAAAGCTGCGCAGCGGGCGGGGCGGACTGCGCACCCGCATCACAGGCTGTCAGCTGGAGGAGCTCTATTTAAAGGGGCAGTCCTCCAATGGCTGCTGCTGGAGCAAACACCCACACACCACAATGGAGCAGTACAGGGGCAAGGCTGCTCCAAGATTCAATGATGCCTCATTCCAGGTGCGACTGGATGGGGTGAGGAAGAGGAGGAATCTCTTTTATCCGGTGGACAGGAGGAAATGGCCTGCCTCGGCCACCAAGAAGACCTGGCTCGAGGTGGCAGAGGAGGTCACCAGCAGCAGCAACATCTCCCGCACCTGGATCTAGTGCAGGAAGCACTTTAATGACCGAACTAGGTCAGCCAAAGTGAATACACTTACTGATTCCCCTACAATCCGTCTTCCACATCACCACCCCCACCCCCAACTCATACTGCACTGCCAACACTACTCTATCAGATCACTCCCCACACCCACTTAAGGCTCATCCTCAACTTACCTGCACTTCCTCACCTCCCCATTACTCAACCCAATCCTCATACAATGTCATGGCTCTGTCTCATACTCACCCTCTGATGCATCTCTTTCATGGTCAGCTGCACCCAACCCGATGTATTCATCAGTTGGCCACGTCACCATCACTCACTCACACGTCTGTACTTTCTCCCCTTATAGGAGGAGAGCTCAGAATGCACAAGAGAGAGCAAGGACCGGAGGGGGTCCGCAACAGATAGTCATCCTCACAGACGCAGAGCAGGAGGGACTGGAGCTCAGCCGAACCCTCGAGTGCCTGTCCATCAGGGACGCCGAGACTGGCACCCGACAAACGTCTGGTGACATAATTTTAACGTTCAGCACACACAATGTGAATTGATGTTAACATGCCTTGCCATCTTCAGCACCTCAGTATGCTCATTGCAACATGACACATCTGTGATGATGCTTAATATTGCCTTCTGCTCTCTTACAGGGCCTTCAGCGACCGCTGTGACGGCAGAGGGCGATTCCTCAGAGGACCTGCCAGCCTCTGAGGTCACACTATCACATCCACGAATCATCCACCAGCGCAGATACTCACACCTCGGTGGGTCCTAGTCCTCAGTTAGTTGGGTTGGCACCTGGTGAGTTACCACACGTGTGAGCATGAGCAGACACTGGTGGCAGGGGCAGCTGCGGAGAGTCTGCGTCGGTGGGAGCACTCCTCTCCTGGCTCTGCTTATCTGGAAGCAGATACTGAACCCTGGGGGCCATCCTTTAAAAGGAGAATGATCAAGGGACAGCAGCTCATTTGCAAGGTGCTGGAACAGGTACCATTGCGCACTCTCCACAATGGCGCAGAGGATGGAGGAGTCCAACACCTGCATGAGTGGAATGGTGGCACAGGTTAGGGAGGGAATCTCTGAGATACTGTCACAGAGACGTGAGCAATATACTGTCATGGGTAAATGCAGGAATGTCTGCAATGGAGAGAAGGCTAGCCCCCATCGAGCTTCAAGCACAGCTCACAAATGAATCCATTCAGGCCCTGATAATGGCCGTTTGGTCTCACAGTGAACAACATTCTGCCACCTTGAACAGGCAGGCAGACATACTAGCACTGGCCTTACAAGGCTTCACACATGTCCTCCAAACTGTTGTCCAGCAGAGTGGTAGGAGTAATGTGGGACTGGCCAAGGGGAGGGATGATGGCGAAAGGGGCCATGGAAGTGGGGACGCCACTCAAAGCGCTCCCACGTCTCACCTGTTGCCCCCTCTCAACCAGTACCCACAATGCTGCCTCCTCTCCAGGTGGCCGAGTCTGCCCCTGCACAGGTGCAGGTGGAGCAGTCTTTGGAGGGGCCCTCACGGGCACCAAAACCCAGAAGGCATAGGCCCAAAGCATCTAAGCTGTCAGGACATGAACAAGAGCAACCTGCCACTATCTCTGCTGCAGCCACAGGGGATGAACCACGGAGAAGTAGTCGGAAGAGAAAGGCGAAGTTTTTGTAAGCACGAAGGGGATGCACAAGGGTGTTTGACGGTTGGTCATGTTTTTTATTTATATCAGCTTTTTGTTAAACTCACATTGAATATTTTTATTGTTACCACTACTGCCAAGTCTTGGCCATTCTTGACTGGCTTCTGTAATGGGACCCTTTCATGAGGTTCACCATGAACGATGACACCTGATGCCACCCATTGGGTCACTCTACAGTGGGTATATGTGTAGTTGTAGGCCTGTTTTGTGCAGGGGTTGGTGGGGGGAGGGGGGGTGGCTGGTATGGGCGCTGCTCCACCCAGGTGGTGTGAGGACTGGACTCTTCACACTGTCTGATGTTAGGAGAACCGTTCACCTTTCAGTGACTCCCTGGCCTCACGAGCAGCCAGGTGATCCACTGCTCTGCTCATGGGTTGCTCCTGCTCCTGGCTCCTCTGCCTCCTCCTCGATGTGGGTGGCAGATGTGGATGGGGCCTCCTCAAGTGTCACCCCTCTCTGTTGTGCCATGTTGTGCAGGGCACAACACACTACTATAATGCGTCCCACTCTGTCTGGTGCGTATTGAAGCGCTCCCCGAGAATGATCAAGCCACCTGAAGCACATCTTGAGCAGCCCTATAGCATGCTCAATCGTCGCTGGGTCAAAATCCTGGAACTCCCTTCCTAACAGCACTGTGGGAGAACCGTCACCACACGGACTGCAGCGGTTCAAGAAGGCGGCTCACCACCACCTTCTCAA
The DNA here is from genome assembly GCF_035084215.1 of Heptranchias perlo. Taxonomy (NCBI): domain Eukaryota; kingdom Metazoa; phylum Chordata; class Chondrichthyes; order Hexanchiformes; family Hexanchidae; genus Heptranchias; species Heptranchias perlo. Next base: position 2,742,555 of record NC_090362.1, read on the forward strand.
GGGCAATTAGGGATGGGCAATAAATGCCGGCCTCGCCAGCGACGCCCACATTCTATGAACGAATAAAAAAAAACCTGCTACACATTTACTGATGTCCCGTATAAAACCCTCAGACAATCTTACAGCTCCTCCGTTGCTTAGCACGCATACCCATACTCCAGTGGGGCACGCATTCAAGCTACAACTTATAGCTGAAACCGTTTGCACATTATTATCTTATAAAGGTTACTGAATAAATCACCGTAACACAACATGCAGGATGCATCTAGTAACAGGCAAGATGGGTTGCAGGTTGTTGCATATCTGTTGCTGTTATGCATTCCTTCAATTTACAACATATCAGGGGTAGGAAAAATAATGGAATCTTTACTCAAAAGATGTAATCGGAAAACATCTAGAAAATGAAAATATAATGAAGAATAGTCAACACAGATTTCAGAAGGGAAGGTCATGCTTGACCAACCTTATTGAATTCTTTGAAGAAGTAACAGAAAGAGTAGATAAGGATAATGCAGTAAATGTAATATATCTGGATTTTCAAAAGGCCTTCGTTAAGGTACCACGTAGTCCATGTGGAGTCAGGGGACATAGAGCAGAATGGATAGCATGTTGGCTACAAAACAGAAAGCAGAGAGCAGGGGTTAAGGGTAGCTATTCAGACTGTCAAAAGGTGGAAGTGGTGTTCCACAGAGATCGGTGCTGGGACCACTGTTGTTCACAATTTACATCAACGATTTGGATTTGGGAATCGGAAGTACAATTTCAAAATTTGCAGATGACGCTAAATTGGGCGGGATGTAGTTAATACAAGGGAGGAATGTGTCAAAATGCAAAGGGATATTAATAAATTTGCAGAATGGGCATGTAATTGGCAAATGAATTCCAATATTGATAAGTGTGAGATAGTGCATTTTGGTAGGAAGAATAAGGAGGCCACATATTGCTTGAATAACAAGAGTCTAAATGGGTTAGAGGAGTAAAGGAATCTGGGGGTGCAGAGACACAAATCACTAAAAATAGCGATGCAGGTTTATAAGGTCATAAAAAAGGCAAATCAAGCACTGGGGTTAATTTCTAGAGGGAAATGAAAAGCAGAGAAACTATGTTAAACTTGTATAGAATCTTGGTTAGACCACACTTGGAGTACTGTGCACTGTTGTAGTCTCCATATTACAGAAAGGATATAGAGGCATTGGGGATTCACAAGGATGATACCAGAACTGAGAGGATATACTTATCAGGAAAGGCTAAACAGGCTGGGATTCTTTTCTATAGAAAAGAGCTTTGGATTTGGGAATTGGAAGGACAATTTCAAAATTTGTGGATGACACCAAATTGGGGGGGTGTAGTTAATACAAAGGAGAAATGCCTATAAATCTCTAGAAAAGAGAAGGCTGAGGGGTGACCTGATAGAGATTAAGAAAGGGTTTATAGGGTAGACGTAGAGAAAATGTTTCCACTTGTGGGGGAGACCAAAATTAGAGGTCATAAATGTAAAAGACAGTCATTAACAAATCCAATAGGGAATTCAGGAGAAACTTCTTTACCCAAAGAGTGGTTAGAATGTGGAACTCGCTACCACAAGGAGTAGTTGAGGCCAAATAGCATAGATAGATTTAAGAGGAAGCTGGATAAGCACATGAGGGAGAAAGGAATAGAAGAATAGGGTGAAGAATAGAATAGTTGATAGGGTTAGATGAAGAAGGATGGGAGGAGGCTTGTGTGGAGTATAAATGCCAGCACAGACCAGTTGGGCCGAAGGGCCTGTGTCTGTGCTGTAGACTCGATGTAACTTGACATAATACTTCACTGCTTACATGACAAGATGGCACCTATTAGAAGGGAACAAAACTGAACTAGAGGTACACCCAGAATTACAAGTCCTTGACTCCCACAGAGGAGGTTCTGGGCAGTCTTGACCTTGTAACAAGGTGATTACAGCACTGACCCTGCACAAGGTGATTACACCACTGACCTCGTAACAAGGTGATCACAGAACAGACCCTGCAGCAATGTGATTACAGCACTGATCCTGCAACAAGGTGATTACAGCACTGAACCTGCAACAAAGTGATTGCATTACAGCACTGAACCTGCAACAAAGTGATTGCATTACAGCACTGAACCTGCAACAAAGTGATTACAGCACTGACCCTGCATCAAGGTGATTACAGCACCGACCTTGCAGCAATGTGATTACAGCACAGACCCTGCAGCAATGTGATTACAGCACCGACCCTGCAGCAATGTGATTACAGCACCAACCCTGCAGCAATGTGATTACAGCACCGACCCTGCAGCAATGTGATTACAGCACCGACCCTGCAGCATTGTGATTACAGCACCGACCCTGCAGCATTGTGATTACAGCACCGACCCTGCAGCAATGTGATTACAGCACCGACCCTGCAGTAATGTGATTACAGCACCGACCCTGCAGCAATGTGATTACAGCACTGACCCTGCAGCAATGTGATTACAGCAATGACCCTGCAGCAATGTGATTACAGCACTGACCCTGCAGCAATGTGAATCCACTAAAAACTTTGCAGCTACTGAATTACAGCTCTGAATTTGGAATACCATCAAAACACAATACCATCATTACACCATCAAACCATAGTATGATCATTACATCACCAAACCTGGAGTAGCATTGTTACATCACCTAACCCAGTGTACCATCATTACACCATCAAACCCAGATTACCACCATTATATTATACTTGTTGACATCCTGATGAAGTATCTTCACTCAAATGTTAATAGACCTTTTTTCATTATGAAGGACATGCTGTGCATTTCCTGCATTTTCTGTTTTTATTACAAGTCCTTCAATATACCATCTGTAAAGCACTTTTTTGATGACTTTTAGTTTTGTTGTTTCCCCGAGCAGCTGATTTGTGTGCAATGTGATTTAGCTCTATCACAAATAGGATGCCCATTCTGGTTCAGTGTATCATCGATAAGGAGCGTAGCCATTTGCGTAGACCCTTACCGCCTGGGCCTACACTGCACAAAACAAACCTCCCAATCACTTAAACTGGTGTTGGTGATAGTTGTAAAGGTCAATTCAGGCTCCCGGTTCAAACTGAAAGCTACCAATAGGACAACACCAAGATGAAAATTCCCATTCTGTTTTATGGAATAACCCTCCCAAAGGAGCACAAGCACCAACAGCTAAGTCCCCTCAATGAAAATCCCAGGCTCCTTTAAGAGATTTTCAGCTGCCCGTATGTCTGAATATTTTTTTAGTAGAAATGCTAAAATTCCAAATGTTCAGTTAAACTTGTTCATTGTTACAAAGTAAAGGTCCATGTCTAATTATTTGAACATTTTGTGCAAAAGCCATCCCAAAGGCAGCAACTCATGGGGCTGGATTTTGGTGTAAAAATAACGGTGAGGCTAACAGCAAATTCAAATATATTGAACAGCGGGAAGTACCTGTGCTGACTTCGTAGATACAGACTAAACTCGCCAGAAAAGTTTAGGGCTTGTCCATTCTAATGTAAGTACCCATTTAACGGTGTGTTAAGTCATACTTCCTGCCAATCAACCTCTCTGGCACTGAAAATTAACTTTTACAAGTGTGGAGTCTCATTCCTTCAGCTTTAAATTATTATTAGATTTTTTTTAATTAATTTTTTTTCTTACTTTTTCTTTCTGTCTCTTTTATCTGTCTCTTCATCCAATCATTCTTTCCCTCTCTTTATTTCACTTTCTGTACCTGATTTGACACTGAATTCACGATTCTAACTTACACTTCCTGGTTCAGTCTCTGCGCTGCTCATTAACGATTTTCAATCTAATTGGTTACAGAAACACACAATTGCTTGCCCTGTTCACACAGGTCCCAGACGCCCTGTAGAGGGGGCCGCACTGAATGGATTTCTAACTTACAGTAACTTGCCGTGCAAAAGTTCATAGAAAGTCTATGAGAAAATGCAAGTTTAACGAATGGCATTACCGCTCACAGCAAAATCCAGCCCCATATAATCTCAAGCCATCGTAGTACAAATTTTTGTTTCAGTGTTGTTAACAACAAATTTGATACCCCAAAAAATTTATAAAGGTGACTAAATCTGTGAAAGTGAGAACAAGCAGAAACTGGAATGACTGGTTTATAAAACAGGCACTTTAGATTGAAAGATTACCATGCTTTCTGCTGCTGATCTGTTTGTCCAAAATTCTGCTTTGAATTATATACTGGGGCTAAACTTCTTCAGGTCGTGACCCTGCAGTGCTGACCCCATGACAGTTTATAGTGGGAGGGCACCTCGGTTGCATGAGGTGGACAGATGCAAGTGCCATGTTGGGCCCCACCTTTGACACCTATCTGCCCATGCAGCCGGAACATCAAACAATGCTCGGTCGCCATTGGGGTGGGGGTAAAGGGTTCCCTGACTGCTGGCCAGGCCCTGGCCACATCCATATCCCTGTGTAAGGAGAAGGGTCAAAAAGAAATGTAGCCATCTGTTTGGATGTCCAGACTGGACCCCCTTACTTGGACCCCCCCACGTGCCCAACCACATATGGCCATCTGTAGACTCACATGCCTCGACGCACTTGGCCTACTGACCTCCATAGATACATTAGGTCCTAACTGAGCAAGGGGCCCAAAGTGTAAGAAATCCCTGCCCCTCCAGTTTTCTGCCACTTACAAAGCAAGTTGAAAATTCCCAAAAATAGGGGTGACTCAGCACAAGGAGGCCTCCACCATTTTCTGAGGGTTCTGCTGCTCTCTTGCTTGTGCTGGCAACCCTGGCTCAGTGGTAACACTCTCACCTCAGAGTCAGAAGGTTGTGGGTTCAAGTCCCACTCCAGAGACCTAAGTGCAAAATTGAAGAAAGAACAGGAGCATTCTCCCCAGTGTCCTGGCCAATATTTATCCCTCAACTAACACCTAAAACAGATTATCTGGTCATTATCACATTGCTGTTTATGGGACCTTGCTGTGTGCAAATTGGCTGCTGCGTTCCCTACATTACAACGGTGACTACAGTTCAAAAGTACTTAATTGGCTGTAAAGCACTTTGGGACGCCCTGACGTAGTGAAAGGCGCTATATAAATGCAAGTCTTTCTTTCATTCTTACACTTAAGGGGAATTCGGTAGAATCCCTGAGGTATTTCAACCCCACTGTGTGTAGCATGTATAATATTTATGACTGTATCAATTCTCCTTTGCCTAGATCATCCCCTGTCCTTCACTCCACAAGCATATAGTTGATGTTATAGGCTCAGAAGAAGAATTTAAGTTAGTGCATTTGACTAAAACTAAAAAATTGACAGCGCCACTTGTGGAGGTGAATAACCATTCTCTGAGCCAGGAAATGTTACACTGGCCTCACGGGATTTGAGTGCGCTCAGCAATCACTGGTTCAGAGACTCTAAGGCAAAGCCTTTATCACCAGTGATCAACTTAAGGAAAAGAAGCCATTCCCTGCAAATTATTGCCCCATTTTTCCTTATTCAGTTGTGTAAAATAATGACAATGGCATGAGCCCAAACAAAATTCAGAAAGGTCAAAGGGTTTCCTTCAAATCTACTGCAGACAAGCATGGCGCAATTGGCCATGCAGTCAGAGATGGCCATTACCCAGAAGGATTTTCCCAGCTCATTACTTATGCATTCTGAAAGCTTAACATTCTAAAAATAACACACTGAGGAAGCCATGTATTATTCACGCAAAGACCAGAGGAATATGAGTTATGAGTTGGATCAATGAATTAGACACCTGATCTAATGTAAAGTCTCTGTATAGTCAAACAATAGAAACTCTGAGAAAGACGTTACACTGATACTTTCAGTAGATAGTTTGCTTGTTTGATTCTTCTAAATTACTGACAGAGTTTTCTATTGCTGACAGCAAATTTGATTCTTCAACTTGATTTAGAAGGGTGAAAAACAACAATGGCCACAGAATCAAGGAGCTCCTCGATGAACCCAATTTACAGCGGAGAGATCTTCACTAATTACAAAATCTTCATCTACGTTTCCATGCCCCTCGCAGACTAACACTCATCAATTCATCAAATGTCAGTTAAAAGAAGTAATTTTATCTCACTGACTCTGCCGTTGGGTAATAAACGACATATCGATGTGATGGCTGCATGCACCAATGTAGGTAAAAGAAAAAGAATTCAATTGACACCAAAACAACTTAAGCATGGGATGGCTGCAGTTATACTACCTGTCACTAGGATGTAGTGTTTTCAATGTCCTGTTGTGAAACTCCCATTGTTACAGTGCAAGGATCTTTCTAATGTGTCAGTTTACATCTCACCACTCTCTTTTTCCAGCATTCTAGTGCAATTTCTCTCTGCATTAGAGTTAGTGCAGCACTAAATGTGTGTTAATGTGCAATGATTCACATCAACAGAGCACTATTGCAAAGTAATCTGATGCCTTAGCATTAAGAAAGCATTCATGCCTAATAATTTGGTACTTTTGCATTAACAAACAATTAATATGCAGTAATTTGATGCCTTAGCATTGACAGAGCAAAATATATAGTAATTTGGTACATTTGCATTAACAAAATGTTAATAGGTAATAATTTATTGTGTTAGCATTGGCACATTTTCACTCGTTCTCAAAATTTCTCCTGACAGTGAACCAGGTTATTTCACGCTAGTACACAAACATTGTGTTAATGTTGTGTTGGCTTGTTAAATGCTTGCTAAGCACCACTTAAAGGCAAACATGTAAATGTTCTCGAGTTACATCGAAACTACAACACAGAAACAGGCCATTCGGCCCAACTGATCTATGCCGAAGTTTATGTTCCACACAAGCCTCCTCCCTCCCTACTTCATCTAACCCTATCAGCATATCCTTCTATTCCTTTCTCCCTCACGTGTTTATCTAGCTTCACCTTAAATGCATCTATGCTGTTTGCCTCAACTACTCCTTGTGGTTGCGAGTTCCACATTCTAACCACTCTTTGGATAAAGAAATTTCTCCTGAATTCTCTATTGGATTTATTAATGACTATTTTATATTTATCTACATTATATTTGTCTACATTAATGACTTGGATATGAATGTAAAAGGTATGATCAGTAAGTTCGCTGATGATACAAAAATTGGTAGGGTGGTAAATAGTGAGGAGGATAGCCTCAGTCTGCAGGACGATATAGATGGGTTGGTCAGATGGGCGGAACAGTGGCAAATGGAATTTAACCCGGAAAAGTGCGAGGTGATGCACTTTGGAGGGACTAACAAGGCAAGGGAATACACAATGAATGGGAGGACCCTAGGCAAGACAGAGGGTCAGAGGGATCTTGGTGTGCAAGTTCACAGATCCCTGAAGGCGGCGGAACAGGTAGATAAGGTGGTAAAGAAGGCATATGGGATACTTGCCTTTATTAGCCGAGGCATAGAATATAAGAGCAAGGAGGTTATGATGGAGCTGTATAAAACACTGGTTAGGCCACAGCTGGAGTACTGTGTGCAGTTCTGGTCGCCACACTACAGGAAGGATGTGATCGCTTTGGAGAGGGTGCAGAGGAGATTCACCAGGATGTTACCAGGGCTGGAGTGCTTCAGCTATGAAGAGAGACTGGGAAGATTGGGTTTGTTTTCCTTGGAGCAGAGGAGGCTGAGGGGGGACATGATTGAGGTGTACAAAATTATGAGGGGCACAGATAGGATGGATACTAAGGAGCTTTTTCCCTTCGTTGAGGGTTCTATAACAAGGGGACATAGATTCAAGGTAAAAGGTGGGAGGTTTAGAGGGGATTTGAGAAAGAACTTTTTCACCCAGAGGGTGGTTGGAGTCTGGAACTCACTGCCTGAAAGGGTTGAGGAGGCAGGAACCCTCACAACATTCAAGAAGCATTTGGATGAGCACTTGAAATGCCATAGCATACAAGGCTACGGACCAAATGCTGGAATATGGGATTAGAGTAGACAGGGCTTGATGGCCGGCGCGGACACGATGGGCCGAAGGGCCTCTATCCGTGCTGTATAACTCTATGACTCTATTTATGACCTCTAGTTTTTACTCCCCACAAATGGAAACTATTTCTCTATGACTACCCTATCAAACCCTATTATTATCTTAAAGACCTCTATCAGGTTACCCCTCGGCCTTCTCTTTTCTTGAGAAAAGAGTCCCAGCCTGGTCAACCTTTCCTGATAAGGATATCCTCTCAGTTCTGGTATCATCCTTGTGAATCTTTTTTGCACCCTCCCCAATGCCTCTATATCCTTTCTATACTATGGAGACCAGAACTGTGCACAATATTCCAAATGTTACAAGTTTAACATATCTTCTTTGCTTTTCAATTCTATCCCTCTAGAAATGAACCCCAGTGCTTGATTAGCTTTTTTTATGGCCTTATTTAACTGGGTTGTTACTTTTAGTGATTTGTGTATCTGTACCTAGATCCCTTTGCTCCTCTATCCCGTTTAGATTCTTATTATCCAAGCAGTATGTGACCTCCGTATTCTTCCTACCAAAATGTACCACCTCACACTTATCTATATTGAAATTCATGTTTACATTGTGTTAATGACCACTACTGTAAAGATGGCAGCAGAGAGAGTTGGCAGAGATTCATATGGAGCAGGAACACTGTGAGGAGCAATTCAAACTGCTTCAGTCCATGGATGCATCAGCAAGTCTTGCCATACTGGACATTTTGGAGGACTGAAACCAGGAAGGTCCAACACCCTAGGAGTAAGACCATCGGTATGCACAATGGCACCAGGCAGCGTGCCCATTGCTTGCAACAGAGCTACCTCAGCCTTACCGAGAAGCAATGTGTTAGGAGGGTACACCTCAGTCAGGAAGTCATCGCCTGGAACCAGAAAGAGAAACATCAGCATCGTGCTGCCAAAAGTGTAAAAATGACGACAACACTCAACTTTCTTTGCCACATCTTCTTTCTGGGCAGCAGCAGCAGACTTGACAAAGAGTAAATTAACTCACGGCTCACCGATTCATGATCCAGACCAAAGATGCAACATCTCGTCATGATGCTGAATATTTAAAATCAACACCAACACACAGCAGCAGCTGCAGCAGGAGCGAGTGGCAGGGGTTTTTCAAATGATGTGGCACTCCCAGGGTAAAGAACAGCATCAATTGCACCCACATGGCTTTTCAAGTACCTACGCAATGGCCCATCGGGTTCATCTATAGACAGTCCAAATGGCCTGAAGCCACTGCCAAAGAACAGTGCATGCCGATGCCTCGTTTCCAGGGAGTGCTGATGTTGCCCCAATCTTAAGGGAATCATAAGTTTACCAGATACTTCAGGGCAAAGCCAAGTTGAATGGTTGGAACCTTGAAGACAAGGGTGCCCACTCGAAACATGACTCATGACACTGCTATATACCTTCCCGGAGAGCGCATATAAAGAGGCATATTCAGGGGGCATGAACATCTTCGGCCAGATTTTGCTGTCAAAATAACCTTGAGACTAATGGCGCTCACCGTTATTTATGCGTAAATGGTACAGCAACTTCAGGCGAGGGGCAGATGTGCGGTTAAAAGCAAATATCTAAAAGTTGCTGTCCGAGTTACGCTATTCTGTCATTAGCTTTGCGAAAACGGCAATTTGCTGTCTGCCTCACCATTGAAATGCACTGAATGTTGTGAAGTTGCTATATTTGCGCAGTACACACAACCTAAACCCACCGCAGATATATAGGGCTAGTAATTACAAGTGTAAGTACCCTTTTAACGATGTGATAAATGTTAATTACTGCCAATCAACCTCTCTGGCAGCCAAAATTAACTATTACAAATGTGGAGTCTCATTCCTTCAAGTTGTGAATTGTTTTAGGAGATTTTAAAAATGTCAAATTTTAAATTTTAAAACTTTTTTCTTACTTTTCCTTTCTGCCTGTTTTCTCTCTCTCTCTCTTAATCCAATCTTTCTTTCCCTCTCTTTATTTCTCTTTCTGTACCTGATTTGATTCACCCACTTTAATTCACCCTCCTTCTCAGTCCTTCTGCTGTTTATTTCCCAATCCTTAAATCTCATTAGTTAAGGAGATACCCAGTCGCTTGCCTTGTTCACTCAGGTCCCAGATGCCGTTTCCTTCGCAGTGCCATTATCAGCTCGCACTTTCAGCAACTTAGTGGGCAAACATGTTTTGAGCTGAAGGGTGCAGGGGCAAGTCTAACTAACGGCAGATACTGTTAGATGCACTGCTACAGCAAAATCTGGCCCCATCATTCGGCATGCTCAGATAACCATTCTGACTGTGCCTGGAGTGCTTTACAATACAAGAGACTGGCAGAATAGTAATGAACTGTTGCACACTGCACAACAGAGGCATGGAAAGAGACTTATGCCTGTTTGTATAAAAGGAGCAGCAAGAAACGTGTGATGTAGTCTACATGGATTTTAGCGAGGCTTTTGACAAGGTCCCACATGCCAAAAAAGTAAAAGCTCATGGGATCCAAGGGAAAGTGGCTAGTTGGATCCAAAATTGGCTCAGTGGCAGGAAGCAAAGGGTGACGGGTGTTTTGCAACTGGAAGGCTGTTTCCAGTGGGGTCCCGCAAGGCTCAGTACTAGGTCCCTTGCTTTTTGTGGTATATATTAATGATTTGGACTTGAATGTGGGGGCTTTGATCAAGAAGTTTGCAGATGATACAACAATTGGCTGTGTGGTTGATAGTGAGGAGGAAAGCTGTAGACTGCAGGAAGATATCAACGGACTGGTCAGGTGGGCAGAAAAGTGGCAAATGGAATTCAATCCAGAGAAGTGGGGAGGGCAAACAAGGCAAGGGAGTACACAATAAATGGGAGGATACTGAGAGGTGTAGAGGAAGTGAGGGACCTTGGAGTACATGTCCACAGATCCCTGAAGGTAGCAGGACAGGTAGATAAGATGGTTAAAAAGGCATATGGGATACTTTCCTTTATTAGCCAAGGCATAGAATATAAGAGCAGGGAGGTAATGCTAGAACTGTATAAAACATTGGTTAGGCCACAGCTTGAGTACTGCATACAGTTCTGGTTACCACATTACAGGAAAGATGTGATTGCACTACATCACAGCGTAGATTTACGAGGATGTTGCCAGAGCTGGAGAATTTTAGTTATGAGAAAAGATAGGCTGAAGTTGTTTTCTTTGGAACAAAGGAGGCTGAGGGGAGATTTAATTGAGGTATATAAAATTATGATGGGACTAGATAGAGTGGATAGGGAGGACCTATTTCCCTTAGCAGAGGGGTCAGTGACCAGGGGGTGTAGATTTAAAGAAATTGGTAGAAGGATTAGATGGGAGCTGAGGAGAATTTTTTCACCCAGAGGGTGGTGGAGGTCTGGAACTCACTGCCTGAAAGGGTGGTAGAGGCAGAAACCCTCAACTCATTTTTAAAAAGTACTTGGATGTGCACTTGAAGTGCCGTAACTACAGGGCTACAGACCAAGTGCTGGAAAGTGGGAATAAGCTGGATAGCTCTTTTTCGGCCGGCACGGACGCGATGGGCCAAATGGCCTCCTTCTGTGCCGTAACTTTCTATGATTCTGATTCTATAAACCATGACACTGGAGGAGCCACAGGTTGATGGAGATGAGCAGAAGGTAGCACATGTTTACCAAGTTCTGATTGAGCAGTTCCTCGCTTGGCATTTGCCTTTTTGTTTAACTGAGACTTATTGTACATTACTGTTAGTAAAAACACACCGAGTTTCCAAAAAGAAATACAAACACATTCAGTGTAATTCCACCCCATATGTCCATGGTCAACAAAATCAGCCTCCCAAACTTTTGTCTCTGATTCCATTTTCTTCCTTCTCCATGCTCTCTCCTCCAACTAATGTCTCAGCACGACATTACCAACCCATTTAACCTGACAATTAAGCTGTACTGGGGTAAACCTGGAGAATGGACAAGAAATTGGCTGAAAGGTAGAAATACAATAGGTACCTAGAATCATTAGAGCACAGAAGGAGGCCATTTGGCCCATCGAGCCCATGCCGGCTCTCTGCAAGAGCAATCCAGCTAGTCCTACTCCCCCGCCCTATCACCATGGCCCTGCAAATTTTTTCCCTTCAAGTACTTATCCAATTCCTTTTTGAAGACCACGATTGAATCTTCCACCACACCCTCAGGTAGTGCACTCCAGATCACAACCACTCACTGTGTACAAAATGTTTTCCTCATGTCACCTTTGGTTCTTTTGCCAATCTCCTTAAATCTGTGTCCTCTGATTCTTGACCCTTCCACCAATGGGTACAGTTTCTCTTTACTTACTTTATCCAAACCCTTCATGATTTTGAATAGGTCTACCAAATCTCCTCACAACCTTCTCTGCTCTAGGTAGAATAACCCCAGCTACTGTTAGAGAATATGGGCTCCTCAATTTTGAAATGGTGGCGGGTTGGCGGGGGGGTGGTGGTGAAGGTGCACGTGGAAAACCCAAATAAAAAAAACTTACCTTTTCCGTCGTGATCGCGATGTAATTGATCGTGACTAAAGTTCTTTCCGGGTTTCGCGCCTGGCAACCCCTGATTGACAGGCTGGCTGCCGACAAGAGCTGCAACGCCGTGTCGGGGTGGGGGGGGGGGAAGGAAGAGAAAGAGACGTCATCTGGCGCTTGAATGGAAGATCGGGGGGGGGGGGGGGGAGTGGAAGAGCGGAAGATCGGGGGGGGAGAACGGAAGATCGGGGGGGAGAGAGTGGAAGATCGGGGGGGGAGAGAGCGGAAGATCGGGGGGGGAAGAGAGCGGAAGATCAGGGTGGGGGGGAAGAGAGCGGAAGATCGGGGTGGGGGGGAAGAGAGCGGAAGATCGGGGTGGGGGGGAAGAGAGCGGAAGATCGGGGTGGGGGGGAAGAGAGCGGAAGATCGGGGTGGGGGGGAAGAGAGCGGAAGATCGGGGTGGGGGGGAAGAGAGCGGAAGATCGGGGTGGGGGGGAAGAGAGCGGAAGATCGGGGGGGGGAGGGAGCGGAAGATCGGGGGGGGGAGGGAGCGGAAGATCGGGGGGGGGGGAAGAGAGCGGAAGATCGGGGGGGGGAAGAGAGCGGAAGATCGGGGGGGGGAAGAGAGCGGAAGATCGGGGGGGGGGGAAGAGAGCGGAAGATCGGGGGGGAGAGAGCGGAAGAACGGGGGGGGGGGGAGAGATCGGAAGATCGGGGGGGGGGAGAGAGCGGAAGATCGGGGGGGGAGAGAGAGCGGAAGATCGGGGGGGGGGGAGAGAGCGGTAGATCGGGGGGGGAGAGAGCGGTAGATCGGGGGGGGAGAGAGCGGAAGAACGGGGGGGGGGGGGGGGGAGAGCGGAAGATCGGGGGGGGAGAGAGCGGAAGATCGGGGGGGGAGAGAGCGGAAGATCGGGGGGGGAGAGAGCGGAAGATCGAGGGGGGGGAGAGAGCGGAAGATCGAGGGGGGGGAGAGAGCGGAAGATCGAGGGGGGGGAGAGAGCGGAAGATCGAGGGGGGGGAGAGAGCGGAAGATCGAGGGGGGGGAGAGAGCGGAAGATCGAGGGGGGGGAGAGAGCGGAAGATCGAGGGGGGGGGAGAGAGCAGAAGATCGAGGGGGGGGAGAGAGCGGAAGATCGAGGGGAGGGAGAGAGCGGAAGATCGAGGGGGGGGAGAGAGCGGAAGATCGAGGGGGGGAGAGAGTGGAAGATCGAGGGGGGGAGAGAGCGGAAGATCGAGGGGGGGAGAGAGCGGAAGATCGGGGGGGAGAGAGCGGAAGATCGGGGGGGGAGAGAGCGGAAGATCGGGGGGGGGGGGGAGAGAGCGGAAGATCGGGGGGGAGAGAGCGGAAGATCGGGGGGGGGGGAGAGAGCGGAAGATCGGGGGGGGGAAGAGAGCGGAAGATCGGGGTGGGGAGAGAGCGGAAGATCGGGGGGGGAGAGAGCGGATGATCGGCGGGGGGGAGAGAGCGGAAGATCGGGGGGGGGAGAGAGCGGAAGATCGGGGGGGGGAGAGAGCGGAAGATCGGGGGGGGAGAGAGCGGAAGATCGGGGGGGGAGAGAGCGGAAGATCGGGGGGGGAGAGAGCGGAAGATCGGGGGGGGAGAGAGCGGAAGATCGGGGGGGGGAGAGAGCGGAAGATCGGGGGGGGGAGAGAGCGGAAGATCGGGGGGGGAAGAGAGCGGAAGATCGGGGTGGGGAGAGAGCGGAAGATCGGGGGGGGGGAGAGAGCGGAAGATCGGCGGGGGGGAGAGAGCGGAAGATCGGGGGGAGGAGAGAGCGGAAGATCGGGGGGAGGAGAGAGCGGAAGATCGGGGGGAGGAGAGAGCGGAAGATCGGGGGGAGGAGAGAGCGGAAGATCGGGGGGGGGAGAGAGCGGAAGATCGGGGGGGGGGAGAGAGCGGAAGATCGGGGGGGGAAGAGAGCGGAAGATCAGGGGGGGGGAAGAGAGCGGAAGATCGGGGGGGGGGGAAGAGAGCGGAAGATCGGGGGGGGGGGAAGAGAGCGGAAGATCGGGGGGGGAGAGAGCGGAAGATCGGGGGGGGGGAGAGAGTGCGGAAGATCGGGGGGGGGGAGAGAGTGCGGAAGATCGGGGGGGGGGGAGAGAGCGGAAGATCGGGGGGGAGAAAGCGGAAGATCGAGGGGGAGAGTGCGGAAGATCGGGGGGGAGAGAGAGAGCGGAAGATCGGGGGGGGGGAGAGCGGAAGATCGAGGGGGGAGAGCGGAAGATCGGAGGGGGGAGAGCGGAAGATCGGAGGGGAGAGCGGAAGATCGGGGGGGAGCGCGGAAGATCGGAGGGGAGAGCGGAAGATCGGGGGGGGGAGCGCGGAAGATCAGGGGCAGAGGGGAAGATCGGGGGACATCGGGGAGGGGAAGATGAGGACATCGGAGAGGGACATCGGGGGCTGAGAGGGACATCGGAGAGGGAGACATCGGAGCAGGGTGGAAAGGAAGTTTTATTTTGTTTTTTAACTTTATGCAATGGTTTTTTATTTAATTTATTTACTTTATTTTTGCCTGATCCGGCCCAACCAGGCGTGAACTGGAAGCCATGGGAAAGCTGTCCAGGTAAGTTTAAAATTGTTTTAACTACCTAATATATTACAAATAAATTACCTTAAGTACCTCTTTAACCATCATCCCGCCGGCTTTAATTGCCGGCTGGATTTCCGGATTCGGGAAGCGTGCACACAGGGGACTGTGGGAAACCCAGAAGTCGGGGGGTTGGAGCCGGCTGGGGATTTTTGCCATTTTCGCAGCACACCCGCCCCAAAAAATTAATTTTAAAATTGAGCCCTGTATGTCAGGGTGGGGGGAAAGTACTGATTGGGGTGTCTCAGGGCTCAGTGTTGGGACTGCCAATTTATATCAAGAACTTAGATTTAGAACTTTAATGCAAATTATTTAAATTTGCTGATGATACCAAACTAGGAGGGGCAGTGGAATCAAAGGAAGCAGCTCAGAAAAGAGAATGAAAGAAACACTTGCATTTATATAGCGCCTTTCACGACCTCAGGACATCCCAAAGCGCTTTACAGCCAATTAAGGACTTTTAAATTATATTCACTGTTGCAATGTAGGAAACCTGGCATCCAAATTGTGCATAGCAAGGTCCCACAAACTGCAATGAAATAAGTGGCCATATCATCTGTGTTGTTTTAGTGATGTTGGTTGAGGGATAGGGAAAGTTCAAAGAAAGGTGGGGAGTGGTCCAGAGCAGGGGATGCCGTGACTTTCTTCCTATTCCTCTTGGCCCCACAAAAGGAAGTTTTCTACTTACCTGGAAGGCCACTTTGTCCTTCCCACCAGCTGTCGACCTGCTTCTGTTCGGTGGAGAAGCCACAGTGGGTTTTCCTGCTCAGGCCCCGGTTAAAATGCCAACGGGATCCTATTGATATCATCGGACCCCGATTAGAATTTATGTATGAGGCTTCTTGCCTGAGTCTGGCGAACACCTCATCCACTGCCAAAACCAACAGCATTAAAATCGGCGGGAGCAGGGTGGGAAATGGATCCACTCCATTTTAACTGCTCACCCAGCAGGAAGAGTTAAAATCTCCACCCCTCAGGACTCACCGGCCCAGGTACCTCTCCAACACCAACAGAAAAACAGCTTCAAAGCAAGCAATTTGTTGAGGACAGGGTCCATTACTGACTTACCTTTTTCTGTTTGTTTTCCACGTGGGAGTAACACAAGCCCTCGAGCTGCTCTCGCTGACCTCATTGCTCTGACTGCCCTACAGGAAGGAGGCCTCTCCTTTCATTTTTTTTTAGCGTGGGCAGAACCTCCAGCAGATGAGAATGAATTTCACATACCTGAGCTGAGGACAGTCGCCGTACATATTGAGCAATGCCCAACACCCATATATCTTCCGATTTCAAATAAAAGTGGAATTCAACAGCTGTGACATTTATTTTCATCTAATATACTTGTACTAAATGTGAAGGTCAGTCAGTTTGAAGCTACAGTGGAATAGCAGGCAAAAGACAAATCTGCTGATAACAGTCTTCTAACCTCAGACACAGAAGCTGATAATGTCACACGCTTACAACACAGCCAGCAATACAAGTCATAATCAATTCTGTTCAACGGATTTTGTGGAGATAAAAATACATTCAACAAATGCTTAACGATGGATTTACTGAAGTGCCATTTTTGGTGGCATGGCTTAGTGATGTTTTAATGGAAGTAAGATGCCCGCTCATCTCTGTGGTTCCTGAGATCAAGAGTTGCTGATCTCAACTTCACTGCCATAACGGTGTCTTGAGAAGAGGCCACTTACTCCTTGGCAGGGGAAAAGTACAGGGAGCTGAACAAAGTGTGGTTCCCCACACTTTGGTGGGTAGCAGGCCGATTTAGTATTGATCAAAATAGATTCATTTCTAAACTGATGCTCTCTGGAAGGGTAAAGGGAATAGGCCTAGGTAGTCTGAGGATAGAGACAGCCATGGTGAGTTGTCATGAGAGAGTACAAAGGGCAGAGAAAGAAAGTGAATTTTAAATAAGAAAAAACATTTAAAAAAATTATGTTATATAAAAATGCTAACTGAGAAATACAAACTTACAAAGTTTAAAGCAGGGGTGTCAAAATCATTTTCTATGGTGGGCCTGATCCAATATCCTGGCACTTGGCCTGGGCCACATTCAGCAAAAGTTATTAAAATAGAAATAGTTGAAGATAAATTATATTGGTGCTTACTTATATTTAGATTTTACTTACTGCTACTGCTGCTCCCTGATACCTGGCACAACAACTTGCATTTATATAGCGTCTTTAATGTAGTAAAACGTTAAAGGAGCATTATCAGATAAAATCTGACACTGAGCCACATAAAGAGATATTAGGACGTGACCAAAAGCTTGATTAAAGAGGTAGGTTTTAAGGAGCATCTTAAAGGAGGGGAGAGAGGTAGAGAGGTTTAGGGAGGGAATTCCAGAGCTTAGGTCCTAGGCAGCTGAAGGCACGGCCGCCAATGGTGGGGCGAAGGAAATCGGAGATGCGCAAGAGGCCAAAATTGGAGGAACTTGAACCATTGCATCAACATTTGGAGCAAATGACTGAGCTGAGGCCTGACTGGGATAAAAACATGAAGACCACTTGGCACTACAGAACTTTGTGCCCCAATCACTGACCCTGGAAGTGAATTCCACAGCCTCACAACTCTGTGTGAAGAAGTTTCTCTTGATCACTGTTCTAAATCTTTTACATTTAATTTTTTATCTATGGCTCCTTGCCTTGACCCCTCAACCACTGGAAAGAACAGACTTCTATCTACCCATTCCATCCTTCATCATTTTAAACATTTCTATTGTATTGTCCTGGAATATGTGTCGAATATGAGAAGGATGAATACTAACAGAAAGGGCATGGAGTCAAAATGGGCCTGAGGCTGATCCACCTACCATTCTGGTCAGGAATGCATCCATCTTGTTTGATTTCCAGTACTCTTAATCTATTATTTAACCACAACTGGCTGCCTCGGTGATTATTAGTTATAAACCACAAGCACATTACACTCTCTGCTGCACACACCTTGTAAGCATTAACTCTGGGTCCTCCACAATGAGGATGAAAACTGCAAGAAGAGGAGAAAAGAGCAGCCCTTCCTTTCCAAAGGAATCTATATCCACTATTGACAACGCCATTGTCACTAGATGCGTCCTTTTTTATTTCACGTCTTTTTTACCTTGGGTAGATGAGTCACAAAACAGGCTCATGAATTCTTCATTCAAGGAACCTTCTTTCTGGCCCAAGCCCAATTTTTCCCTTCTTTGACATCTCTACATTTCCCACATGTGAGAAAAGGCGAATAAGCTAAGAAACAATGAAATATGAAATTAACTGTAGACAGGTTAAAGGAACTAAGATTAAGCAGCCAAACCAGGAGTGTGCAAAAAACTATGAACCAGCAGCCTCATTAACCCTGCTAAAAGGAGGGAGATGAAGGCACCAGAAATGATCAAGCCATTAGCTCACTCTGAAAGAATGCAGACACACAATGGGTCAGCCACCTGGGGAAATATTAAAACATTGAGAGGAATGTGGTTATGTATCAAAAACCTGCAATGGAGACAGCGAAGATCAGCTTATCACAGTTTTCGAGGGAACAACCCCCTACCTGGTCAAATCACCTGCACGACAGTACGAGCAGGACTGGGCGAGCCCCAGGCAGAAAACAGAGTATAAAGATTGATCCATAGCTACCAGAAGCACAGTCGGAATGTCAAAGGGATCAGATACTTCCAGGGGACGTGAATGCTGGCAAAATGGCCTAACCCTTTGTGGTCTAAAAGGGGAAATGTAACAGAGGCAGACGTAGCGAGGAATATAGAAGTGCCACCGTGCCGGCTGTCCAGTCCTGGACAGGTAACATATTTCCAGTCTGGGGTTGTTGGTTATCGCTCGATGATGTGTGTATTATTTGCTGTCTGTAAACAATAAAGTCTCAATTCTTTACCAATACGGTGTCGGGTCGAATTGATTAAAAGGAACTACCGTACCTCGTTACGGGATTCCAGCACACAGATAAACACATCAGGGATGTTAGATTTTGGCACAAGAACAGACGGATCCAGCTGTTGCACAGGTTACATCCAATCATCGGCCGGCCTGCCTGCAAACGGCTTCTGACAATCACACCTCACCATCAGTCGCCATCTGATTCCACCATCACATCTTCATCCATTACTCACCTTTCACCTTCACTTAGAGCTGGTTTCAACACCATGACCACTCCCCATACTGAGGCACTTTGGTGTGGTCGCTGGATTTGGTCTCTCAATGTAAGCGGTCGCTGGATTTGGTCTCTCAATGTAAGCGGTCGCTGGATTTGGTCTCTCAATGTAAGCGGTCGCTGGATTTGGTCTCTCAATGTAAGCGGTCGCTGGATTTGGTCTCTCAATGTAAGCGGTCGCTGGATTTGGTCTCTCAATGTAAGCGGTCGCTGGATTTGGTCTCTCAATGTAAGCGGTCGCTGGATTTGGTCTCTCAATGTAAGCGGTCGCTGGATTTGGTCTCTCAATGTAAGCGGTCGCTGGATTTGGTCTCTCAATGTAAGCGGTCGCTGGATTTGGTCTCTCAATGTAAGCGGTCGCTGGATTTGGTCTCTCAATGTAAGTGGTCGCTGGATTTGGTCTCTCAATGTAAGTGGTCGCTGGATTTGGCCTCTCAATGTAAGTGGTCGCTGGATTTGGTCTCTCAATGTAAGCGGTCGCTGGATTTGGTCTCTCAATGTAAGTGGTCGCTGGATTTGGTCTCTCAATGTAAGTGGTCGCTGGATTTGGTCTCTCAATGTAAGTGGTCGCTGGATTTGGCCTCATTTTTCATTTCCCTGCGCCTCCTTTTATGATCAGTTTTATTTCATTTAAAACGTTGTTTAACTGCAGAACAGAGGAGTGCGATGCCCCGTGAGCGAAGGTGATGGAAGGATGGGCGCGCGCTCAGCGCCCAAACCCAACGGCAAGTGCGCGAGCGGCCGGAGGGAGAGCGGGAAAAAAGCGAAGCTGTGATTGGAGGATGAGCGAGCACGAGCGGGGAAGAAGTGCGCACCGAGCTCAAGCAGCGCAGCAAGAAGTGCGGGCGGGAGGCGAGGAGCGCGGAAAAGGCCTCAGAGCCCCGGCACAGACCGGCTTTGGAAGGTTAGAGCGCTCCAAATTCAGCTGTCAAGGTTTCGGGGGGGGGCACTCGGGAAAATTTCCTGATGGCCAGTCCGCCTCTGAGGGGAAGTCGGCGGCCGGATGGGATGCGGCCTGTCTGTTTGACACCCCTGGGTTAAAAGTTGCTCACACATGGCTTGTAATGAAAATTACTAGCTATGTGTTCTGCTTGGATAACACCAGGAGATATCAATGTTTTATTGCTCGAATGGTGCAGCTAAGTTCTGCTGATACATGGATTTCAACAGTACCTTACATGCCCCAAAGAACCGCACTGTCCGGCAGATAGAGACAGGACTGACTATGTTACAGCAGCACATCCCAGACAAAGGCTGAACATCCGAATCCCCACTTTCTCAGACCAGTGGGAGTAATGCCACAATGAATGGTTTCCCCATTGACCGTGGTAGCAGGGTGGTATTGTTTGTGTCACTAGGTGAGACAGGGAATCAATGGCACAAGTGCTGTACAAATAAAAAAATTGTCACCCAATCATTGTAATTATACTCATAGGGCAGGATTTTAATATGCTGGTGGGAAGAGTCCGGGCCAGAATAGGGGGAGGTGATTTGCAGGTGCGAAACCCGGAAGGTACCGGTGATTGCGAGCCTAATGAGGCCAATCAAAGCCTCTTCCCGGTTTCGCGCCCGGCAGCCAACCTGATTGATAGACTGACTGCCGACGGGAGCTGCAAATCCGAGGTTGGGGGGTGTGGGGGAGAGAGAGAGAGACCTCATCAGCAGTTAGGTTAGAGATGAGGTTGGGGGGGAAACAAAGATTAGACTGGAGACATCGGGATCAGAGTGGAGACATCGGAGGGGGGGTAAGGCAACATTGTTTTCAAGGTATGTTTATTTACTTTTTTTACAATGGAAAATGTAATTTTATTTTATTTATTTTGTCTGTTTTTGCCTGATCCGGCCCTGCCCGTCTGGTTTCACCAGTCGTGAATCAGAAGCCGTGGGAAAGTCACCCATGTAACGTTAAAATCTTTTTAAGTGGCCAATACACAAAAAATAAGCTACCTTAAGTAACTCAATGAGATACATTTGCCCCTTTAATTATCAGCCAGCCGGATTTAAGTGGGGGCAGGACTTCCTTTTGACTACTGTACGCATGCACACAGATTTGCCTGAGTCTCATTCAAAAATGTGCAGGTTCCAGCCGGGATATCTGCCCGCTCCCAAAAATAGCGATTTTGATTTACTCCCAACCTACCCATTTTTCCCTTTTAAAATTCTGCCCATAGTGCCAGCCTTGGTTCAGTGGCAGGACTCTTGCCTCTGCGTCAGAGGTTGTGGGTTCAAGTCCCACTCCAGAGACTGAGTCCATAATCTAAGCTGACATTCCAGTGGAGCACTGCATCATTGATGGTGGAGCCTTTCAGATGAAACGTTAAACCGAGGCCCCATCTGCCCTCTCGGATGTAAAAGATCCAATGGTACGATTTGAAGACGAGCATGGTGAGTTCTCCCGGTGTCCTGGCCAATATGTATCCTTCAACATCACTAAAACAGTGACTACACTTGGAAAGTGCTTCTATTGGCTGTTCTACTGACACATGGGAGCATAATGCTTGTGACAGGAAAAAGATGATTCACAATGCCATGACAAAGCTTGAGCAAGTCATATCCAGCTAACCATAGAAAAGAGAGCCCAAAGGAAATCCTTGATTGACCCAAGATCAGTCCTTGGGTCAATCTGACATCCAATGCCCTGTCTGTGGGGAAACACAAAAATCAGGCTTTACAGTCATATGAGAACCCATAACCTTATTAAATTGGAGATGAACCATAGGCTGTCACCATTGACAATGATGGACAAACCACCATCATCATTATTGGTTGTGAAGACATTGGATGTCCGGAGGTCATGGAAAATCGCTATATAAATGCAAGTTTGTTCTTTCTTTGTTGTACCAGAAATCCGAATTGCAATCACTGCGTCTAAATCACCAGTGCTCTATTCGTTGCGGGCAAAGCTATGTTACAATTCACAATGAAGGAGCAATAGAGAAAGAGGCACTTTCTGAAAGAAGAATGTGCGTGACTTCGAAACTCGCCTGGGGGAGCTCATTGGCCTAAAGCTTCTCTGAGGAGCAGATTCTTCCCAGGTTTGAGACCATTACAGACACACCGATAGGTGCAAGTTACACTGATTAAGAGACAATTATGTCTCTATGTGAATACAGTGTTTACCCACAGAGTACAAGCACTTATTGGTATGTAAGTATAATGTCCCATCTGTCTCTCTACAGGTGCAAGGAAACCAAGGTCCTAATATGCTTCAACAAGCAAGTGTTTACTTTTTTCATAGTGATTTGTTAAGTTTGCATTCAGTTTTTGGAACAAGTAGAAAACTCAGTCTTATTAACAACACGAGGCTCTGTTGCCGCACGTCGCCCAGTTTTGCACCCATTGTAATAGTCTAATTCATGGCTGCTCATTTTAACACACAGTGGGAAATAGAGCCCCGTGTCTAACCACAATCTTGAGGTAACTGAATCTTTGGTTGTGTGCTCATCCCCTTCTATACCACTGCAGGTCAGAAGTTGGAGAAACGGCAACAATTCTTTGCTGTTGCTGTGCCTCCCTGGGTTTCAGGTGTGAATACACGTGCTTACATTGGAAATAAGGGCACTCATTGTTAATTCTGCGACCTACATCGATTGTAGTCAATGGCGGATGGAGAGTCTCAATGCGATACCCAGGATAACATGACTTTGCCGTCACTAATCAGTCATCTCTGCTTGCAGAATCTGAACACGATGACCAGCTGCAAGGCTGACTGCTGGGGGGTGTGGGCTATAACCTAATAATATAGAGCATGACTTCTGCACCTCCCCCACCCCCAATCTCACAACCTTCAAATGCTGTAGGAAAAGGGGGGAGGCGTTAAAGTGTGCAGAAAGAATGCGGGCTGCTGTCTGTTGCATTATCTCATTGTTCGTAGGGAGCTGCATCTCAAAATGAATGAAGAACACATCCTTGCCATTACCAGGTGCCGTTGCCAACAGAAACTGAAGCAAGACTAGCATAAAGTGTGTGGGGAAATCTAATTGCCACCCGCTTCAATTAAGTCAGTCTCCCATTCTAAGGTGAGAAATGCCATTCATGACTCTGCAGCTTTTGTATCGGGGTCAGTGCATGACCTCACTGATCCTGGTCCACAATAGCAACCCTGCACCCATATAAAACAATACCAGAAGATCACTCAAGGACAAGGATGGCCCATCCAGTCTCCTATTATGTACTGAATAACCTATTTACTATGTTAATACCTAATCCACCCACCCTAGCACCTAACTGCATTTAAACACCTGACTGCTTCTGTCTCTACTGTCTACCTCGCAGATTATTCCAAACATTTCTCACACTTTCAGTGAAGATGTTTTTTTCCTGGAATGTGCTTTTAAATTGATTTTTCACTCATTCAAATTGATTCCTCTAGATCTGTTGGGCTCACTTACTGTGAAGTAGCATTCTGGGTTTACCTTATCTGTGCCATTTAATATGGTTGATTTGCTTCAACCACTCCATGTGGTGGCGATTTCCACGTTCTCACCACTCTCTAGGTAAAGAAGGCTCTCCTGATTTCCTTACAGGATTCATTAGTGACGATCTTATATTTATAGCCTCTAGTTTTGGATTTCCCCCATAAGTAGATAACAACAATCTGCTGTTGTATAGAGACTTTAACAGTGAGCTATCCCAAGGCACATCACAGGGGAGGAGGGGGGGGACAGTTAGATACTGAGCAAGAATTGGGAGAAGAGCTAAGGGAGGAGATGACCAAAGGTATGGTAATAGAGGGGAGGGAGAGGGGTTTGAGGTGGACTTTGGAGGTGATGAGAGAAATAACAAGACAGAAAGGTAGAGGAAGAGAGTTCCAGAGTGTGGATAGAGATGACTGAGAGCTTTGTTACTGATGGTAGAGGGAGGGGGAATAGATTGGAGTCAGAAGAGTGGAGGGAGTGAGCTGGGATGTGGAGCTTTGGTTGGTAGGTGGTGCAAGCCTCAGAGAGGTGCAGCTGGCTTCCTACTTTTGTTCCACCAGTAATCATTCCTATTACCGGAAGAACTTCATGTGAGAGGAGACAGGCAATGATGGGGGATTTAAAAAAGTTTAACTTGCTCTTTGAGAGAACTCGGTTACTGCGCATTCAGTGAGTACTTTGACAGACCCTCCCTGTGACACTTGTGCGCTACTCCACACCATGTGGCCTGTGGAGGACCCACCTGTGCTTTCCTTCTGGTAGCAGGAACACTGATGGAAGATGGTTTGTCCAGTAGAGGCTTTCATTTTGTTCTAGGGGAAGCCCAATATCCACCCCAACCTAGAAAACTAGCAAAAGCCAATCAACAGCCCAACCCCCAACGAGCCATCAACTCAAGAATGGCCCTGACGTGAAAACAAATAGTTACACAGTCTGCGCACCTTAAGCTGTAGAAATACACAACATTCTATCACTTGTATTGGAGGGAAAAACATAAGTACATGAAAATCCAAATGTTGAAGGGACAAAATTGGTGGTGCATTTCCAGGCAGTCCGGGTCCCTTGAAAAACTGATTGCATTCTGATTCCTTTTAAGCACTTTAATACTTCATAATTAATAGATGCACAATCTAAAAAAAGGAAATGTGACATTTGGATTTTTAATGGAACAATCAGACCATCAATTCACCAAAAGATACCTCAACAGCCACTCTCCACATCCAACTCCCACCCCAGTTCACAAAGGCATACCGCACCCTTCAGACCCAGTTCACAGACACTGTACCCCATCCAACTCCCCACCCTTTCACACAGACACTGTACCCCATCCAACTCCCCACCCTTTCACACAGACACTGTACCCCATCCAACTCCCCACCCTTTCACACAGACACTGTACCCCATCCAACTCCCCACCCTTTCACAGATACTGTACCCCATCCAACTCCCCACCCTTTCACACAGACACTGTACCCCATCCAACTCCCCACCCTTTCACACAGACACTGTACCCCATTCAACTCCCCACCCTTTCACAGACACTGTACCCCATCTAACTCCCCACCCTTTCAAACGGACACTGTATCCCATCCAACTCCCCACCCTTTCACAGAGACATTGTACCACATCCAACTCCCCACCCTTTCAAACAGACACTGTACCCTTTCAACTCCCCACCTTTTCACAGAGATACTGTACCCCATCCAACTCCCCACTCTTTTCACAGAGACACTGTCGACCATCCAACTGCCCACCTTTCCACAGACACGTACTCCATCCAACTCCTAACCGTATCATAGAGACACCGTGGTCCATCCAACTCCCCACTCTTCCACAGTGATTTCTCCAGATCTCCGAGTTCATACTAGAACTCTTTTCCCTCTCTAATCCAGTTAAGCTATTGCGCTACTTTCATTCCACCATCGCAAGCACCTTCCATCCACTGCTCCACAAATTCAATGGCATTCTCCCTCTCAGTTATTGCTGGAATTATTCTTCCTCCCCCACTCCAAAGCAAAGTTTCTAGATCTGCACCTTCCTTTGCCCTCTCATAACTATCTATTTTCTTCTTCCCTTAATTGCCATTCACTTCCCCATTCAATTGTTATCAATTTGTCTACTTCAATTGACATCCATGATTTTAAACACCTCTATCAATCACCCAGTAATCTTCTCTGTACTAATGAAAATTGCCCAATTGTCAAGTTTTTCTTGGTATTTGTATTTCCTCACCCCGGCTGCATCCTATTGAATCTGTTCTGACCCTCTTAATTGCCTCAACATCCTTCCTTTTGTGTGGAGCCCAATACTTGCACACAATACTCGAACTATGGTCTTATGAGGTTTTTATATAAATCCATCATCACATCTTAGCTTTGTTTCCGACCTTTCCCACTTGAGGTGTTGCCTTTATTGTCTTGTCAACCAATAAGGGATGGGACAGGGTAGATAGAAACAGACTGTTTCCAGTGATTGAAAGGTCTGGAACAAGGGGACAGATAGAAGATTAAAAGTAAGTGATTTAGGATAAAAAGTAGGAAAAACTTCCTTACACAGAGTGTTGTCGGGCTGTGGAATGCAATACGGAGTTAGTGATTGAAACAGAGACCAGGTCAGAATTTAATAGATAGGTTGTTGAAGGATAGGGAGATAAAGCAATATTGGAACAGGACAAGCACTAGGATTAGAACTACTGCTTGTGTGGCGGATAAATACCAACATGGACTGGTTGAGCCATACAGCCTGTTTCCGTGTTATAATTTCTAGGCAAATGTAACTCCATTATTTAAGAAAAGTGAGAGAGAGAAACCAGGAAATTATAGACCTGTTAATCTAACATCTGTTGTGGGGAAGTTATTGGAATCTATAATTAAGGACAGCGTGACTGAGCACTTAGAGAAATTTGAACTGATTAGAGAGAGCCAACATGAATTTGTAAAGGATAGGTCATGTCTAAGGAACCTAATTTAATTTTTTGAAGAAACAACTAAAGTAATAGACATGGGAATGTCTATGGATGTAGTTTATATGGACTTCCAGAAGCCATTCGATAAAGTTCCACATAAGAGACCGTTGGCTAAAATTAAAGCTCATGGAATTGAAGATAAGTTATTAACCTGGTTAGGAGATTGGTTAGGCGGTAGAAGACAGAGAGTAGGGATAATGGGTTGGAAGGAAGTGGTGTCCCACAAGAATCTATGCTGGGACCATTAGAGAGCCATATATCCAAGTTTGCCGATGACACAAGTGGTGGCATAGTAAGTAGTGTAGACTGGAGCATAATATTACAAAGAGACATTGATAGATTACGTGAGTGGTCAAAACTGTGACAGATGGATTTCAATGCAGGCATGTGTGAGGTCATCCATTTTGAACCAAAAAAGGATCGATCCAAATATTTTTTAAATGGTGAAAAGCTAGGAACAGTGGAGGTCAAAAGAGATTTAGGAGTCCACATACACAGATGACTAAAATGTAATGGTCAGGTACAAAAAATAATCAAAAAGGCTAATAGAATGATAGCCTTTATATCAAAAGGACTAGAATATGAAGGGGAAGAAGTTTTGCTACAGTTATACAAAGTCCTGGTTTGACCACATCTGGAGTACTGTGTACAGTTCTGGGCACCGCACCCTAGAAAAGATATATTGGCTTTGGAAGGAGTGCAGCGCAGATTCACCAGAATGTTACCAGGGCTCCAACGGTTAGATTATGAGGAGAGATTACATAAACCAGCTTGTATTCCCTGGAATATCGAGGGTTATGGGGTGATTTGATTGAGGTTTTTAGGATTTTGAATGAATTGATAGGGTAGATAGAGAGAAACTGTATCTGTAGGTGGGAAAGTCTAGGAACTTAAAATCAGAGCCAGGCCATTCAGGAGAGAAGTTAGGAAACATTTTTTCATGCAAAGTATGGTAGAAGTGTGGAACTCTCTCCCACATAAAGCAGTAGATGCCAGCTCAATTAATAATTTTAAATCTGAGATTGATAAATTTTTGCTAGCCAAGGGTATTAAGCGATATGGAGCCCAGGTGGGTAACTGGAGTTAGGATACAGATCAGCCATGATCTCATTGAATGGTAGAATAGGCTCAAGGGGCTGAATGGCCCACTCCTGTTCCTATGTTTATTAGTTGTGCCCCTTTTAAAAAAAAGTGGGGGGGGCACTTTTAAAATTAGTCTTCTGTTGACAACGCTGAGGCAACCCAGTGCATCCTTATGGCTTATTAGAAAAAGGCACCAGTGCAGGGATCAGAGGAGTTAACTGTTCAGGTGTGGACCCTTCTCCAGAACTGGAGTTAATTTCTGATGAACAGCATTTAAAAAGGAACAAAACAAGGGGGAGGGACACACACACACACATACACGGAAAAAAGACGCACACACAATGAGCTGTAAAGTGGTTAAACAGAGAACAGGAGCTGGTTAAAAATCAGTAGTGATGTTAGCAGGGGACGAAAGGAGGCGCAATGAGAGAAATCGAAGAGGTATACAAGACACAGTTGGGGGATAAGCAGGTGGAAAGGAAAGCATTTAATGCTTGCAGAGGAGCACTGTGTGTGTTTATGCTTTTTCCCTTGTTCTGTTCCTTTTTAAAGGCTGTACATCAGTAATACCATCCAGTTCTGACAAAGGGTTCACATCTGAAACGTTAATTCCTCTGTTCTCTCCACAGATGCTGACCGACCTGCTGAATGTTTCCTGCATTTTGTTTTATTTCACTATAAACCTGTCTGTTTCCCTTCCTCCCTCTCCACCTGCCGCACCCCTTCTTTCTCACCCCTTCCCTGCCTGCTTGACCCTTTCCGTCTGCCTCACTCCCTCACTCCCTGCCTACCTGTTTTCCTCACTCCCTGCCTAACTCCCCACCTGTCTGCCTCCCTCAATCCCTCCCAGTCACCTTCCCTACATTTGCACACCTAACCACTTCCCTACCTGTCTGTACACTCACTGCCTACCTGTGTCCCTCCTTGTCTCTCTCTCTCTCTCACTTGTCTGCCTGCCTTTCCCTTACTGTACCTGAATATCTTGGTGAATTTCTATGCTAATCGAAGGAAGGGATGTCAGCCCTGAAGACCGGTGCACTTTTACATTTCAGGCACTATGTCAACATCAAGCACTCCCAATTGGGGTGTAGCTTCACCTCCTTTTCCCTTTCCTGTCCGACCCACTTCCCTAATGCTTAATCACACAACACTACTTCTGTACCATCCCATGTAACAACATCCACTTTACACGTTTAACGTTTCCATAGGAACAATACATTAGAAGTAACCTGAATTCAATTGGAGAAGCAATGAGTTTGGGTGGATTTTGTGCTCAATCACTCACTGTCTGCAGCAGTTAGGGACCAATCATTCATAATGTCAGTCTATTCGCTGGTTACGCTTTTGACAGGCTCTCAGCTAAATATCTTCAATAGTAATAGTGAAACGTTTACTTTTTCCCCCCCTTAAAACCTAAGGCGTTAATCAACCTCTACATTCCTTTCAAGGTGAATAGTGGTGACGCGAGGAAAGGTAATGAGTGCAGTAATGAGGCAGGACGTTCAGTTACATCAGTAGCATATGTCCTTCACTCTTACTCTCCCATCTAGTTCATCATTGTCATTCTGATCTGTTGCACGTATATCAGCTGTTCTGTGACTCCTGAACACATTGATCAGGAGTTGCCATTGATAGCACATTCAGGGTACAATCCCAAACCCGCTGTGGGCACAGATTGGTGGCAGCACCATGGTACAGACAGCAGAACTGTGGCCGAATGTTTGGTTGCACTGCAAAGGGAGGGACACATGTTCTAATTGTCTGTAATTGAGGGTGCCAAGCGTCAACACTGTCGTACTGCTACAGATTTGGCACTGCACAGATTTCATTTTGGCAATCTCAAAAAGACACGACAGAATTACAACTCCATTTTTCAACAGCAAATATAAGAAATCTTTTAACAACAACAACTTGCATTTATATAGCGTCTTTATCATAGGAAAATGTCATAAGGCGCTTCACAAGAAAAAGATTGACACCGAGCTAAAGAAGGAGATATTAGAACGGGTGACTGAAAGCTTGCTTGAAGAGGTAGGTTTTAAGGAGGGACTTAAAGGAGGAAAGCTTTGTGGCGAGGCAGAAAGGTTCAGTGAGGGAATTCCAGAACTTAGGGCCTATATGGATGAAAGCATGGCCGCCAATTGAGGGTGAAACGAGTGGGGGGTTGGACGAGAGGCCAGAATTGGAGGAACACAGAGATCTCAGAGGGTTGTAGGGCTGGAGGAGGTTACAGAGCTAGGGAGGGGCGAGGCCATGGAGGGATTTGAAGACGAAGATGAGAATTTTAAAGTACCATGTAATAGACTTGTTAGCAAAATTGAAGCCCATGGGACCAAAGGGACAGTGGCAGCGTGGATACAAAATTGGCTAAGGGACAGAAAGCAGAAAGTAGTGATGAACAGTTTTTCAGACTGGAGGGAGATGTACAGTGGTGTTCCCCATGGGTCGGTATTAGGACCACTGCTCTTTTTGACATATGTTAATGACCTGGACTTGGGTATACAGGGCATAAGTTTGCAGATGACACAAAATTCAGAAATGTAGTAAACAATGAGGAGGATAGTAATAGATTTCAGGAGGACATAGACAAACTGGTGAAATGGGCAGACACATGGCAGATGAAATTTAATGCAGAGAAGTGTGAAGTGATACATTTTGATAGGAAGAATGAGGAGAGGCAATATAAGCTAAGTGGTACAATTTTAAAGGGGGTGCAAGAACAGAGAGACTTGGGGTACATGTACACAAATCTTCGAAGGTGGCAGAACAAGTTGAGAAGGCTGTTAAAAAAACATACGGGATCCTTGACTTCATAAATAGAGGCATAGAGTACAAAAGCAAGGAAATTATGCTAAACCTTTATAAAACACTGGTGAGGCGTCAGCTGGAGTATTGTGTTCAATTCTGGGCACCACACTTTAGGAAGACCCTTAGAGAAGGTTCAGCAGAGATTTACTGGAATGATACTGGGGATGAGGAACTTCAGTATGTGGAGAAACTGGGGTTGTTTTCCTTAAAGCAGAGAGGGTTAAGAGGAGATTTAATGGAAGTGTTCAAGATCATGGTTTTAATAGAGTAAATAAGGAGATACTGTTTCCAGTGGCAGAAGGGTCAGTAACCAGAGGACACAGTTTTAAGGTAATTGGCAAAAGAACCAGTGACGACATGAGGAAAAAAACCTTTTTTATACAGCGAGTTGTAATGACCTGGAATGCACTATCTGAAAGGGTGGTGGAAGCAGATTCTATAGCAACTTTCAAAAAGGAATTGGATAAATACTTGAAGGGGAAAAATTTGCAGGGATACTGGGAAAGAGCAGGGGAATGGGACTAATCGGATAGCTCTTTCAAAGAGCCGGCACAGGCACAATGGGCCAAATGGATTCTGTGTTGTATCATTCTATGATTCTATGAGCCATTGGTAGACTGGGAACCAAGGTCATGGAGAACAGGGGTGACGGGTGAACGGGACTTCATAGAATCATAGAAAGTTATGGCACAGAAGGAGGCCATTCGGTGCATCGTGACCATACCGGCTGAAAAAGAGCTATCCAGCCTAAATCCACTTTCCAGCACTTGGTCCGTAGCCCTGTAGGTTAAGGCACTTCATGTGCACATCAAACTACTTTTTAAATGAGTTGAGGGTTTCTGCCTCCACCACCCTTTCAGGCAGTGAGTTCCAGACCCCCACCACCCTCTGGATGAAAGAATTTCTCCTCAGCTCTCCTCTAATCCTACAACAATTAGTTTGAATCTATGCTCCCTGGTCACTGACTCCTCTGCTAAGGGAAATAGGTCCTCTTATCTGTCCAGTCATAATTTTATATACCTCAATTACATCTCCCCTCAGCTTCCATTGTTCCAAAGAAAACAACCCCAGCCTATCCAATCTTTTCTCATAAAAAAAATTCTCCAGCCCTGGCAACATCCTTGTAAATCTTCTCTGTACCCTCTCTAGTGCAATCATATCTTTCCTGTAACGTGGTGACCAGAACTGTACACAGTACTCAAGCTGTGGCCTAACCAACATTTTATACAGTTCTAGCATAACCTCCCTGTTCTTCTATTCTATGCCTTGGCTAATAAAGGAAAGTATCCCATATGCCTTTTTAACTTATCTACCTGTCCTGCTACCTTCAGGGATCTGTGGACATGCACTCCAAGGTCCCTCACTTCCTCCCATTTATTGTGTATTCCCTTGCCTTGTTTGACCTTCCCAAATGCATTACCTCACACTTCTCTGGATTGAATTCCATTTGCTACTTTTCTGCCCACCTGACCAGTCCATTGATATCTTCCTGCAGTCTACAGCTTTCCTCCTCACTATCAACCACATGGCCAATTTTTGTATGATCTACAAACTTCTTGATCAAGCCCCCCACATTCAAGTCCAAATCATTAATATATACCACAAAAAGCAAGGGACCTCATACTGAGTGTTGCAGAACCCTACTGGAAACAGCCTTCCAATCACAAAAACACCCGTCAACCATTACCCTTTGCTTCCTGCCACTGAGCCACTTTCCCTTGGATCCCATGGGCTTTTACTTTTTTGTCCAGTCGGCCATGTGTGACTCTATCAAAAGCCTTGCTAAAATCCATGTAGACTACATCAAACGTGCTACCCTCATCGACACTCCTTGTTACCACCTCAAAAAATTCAATCAAGTTAGTCAGATACGACCTTCCCTTAACAAATCCATGCTGACTGTTCTTGATTAACCTGTGCCTTTCTGAATGACAATTTATTCTGTCCCTCAGAATTGATTCCATTAACTTGCCCACCATCTAGGTTAGACTGACTGGCCTTTAATTACTCAGTCTATCTCTTTCTCCCTTTTTGAACAATGGTACAACAGTAGCAGTCCTCCAATCCTCCGGCACCACACCTGTAGCCAGGGAGGATCAGAAAATGATGGTCAGTCACTCCGCTATTGCCTCCCTTGTTTCTCTTAACAGCCTGGGATACATTTCATCCAGGCCTGGTTTATCTACTTTCAGAGATGCTAAACCCCTTAATACTTCCTCTCTCACTATGTTCATCCCATCAAATATTTCACACTCCTTCACCTCTTTAACTACAATCTCTGCATCGTCCCCCTCTTTTGTGAAGACAGATAGGCAAAGTATTCATTAAGAACCATACCCGCATCTTCCGCCTTCACACTTAGGTTACCTTTTTGGTCTCTAATAGGCCGTACTCTTTCCTTAATTATCCTCTTGCTCTTTATGTATTTATAAAACATTTTTGTGTTTTCCTTAATTTTACTTGCCAGTATTTTTTCAAGCCCCCTCTTTGCTTTCCTAATTTCCTTTTTAATTTCACCCCTGCATTTTCTATAGTCCTCTAGGCTTTCTGCAGTATTGAGCTCTTGGTATCTGACATAAGCTTCCCTTTTTTGCCTTATCTTATGCATCTTGTCATCCAGGGGGCTCTAGATTTGGCAGTCCCACCCTTTTTCTTTGTGGGAACATGTTTACTCTGAACCCCTTGAATGCCTCCCACTGCTCTGACATTGATTTACCTTCAAGTAGCTGTTTCCAGTCCATTTTTGCTAAATCACTTCTCAGCTTAATAAAATTGTCCTTTCCCCAGTTTAGAACTTTTACTCCTGTTCAATCTTTGTCCTTTTCCATAACTATGCTAAATCGAACTGAATTATGATCACTACCACCAAAATGCTCTCCCACTGATACTCCTTTCACCTGCCCAGCTTCATTCCCTAAAACTAAATCCAGAACTGCGCACCCCCACCGCCGCCTCTTGTTGGGCTTGCTACAAACTGGCTAAAAAAGTTCTCCTGAATGCAATTTAAGAATTCTGCACCCTCTATACCTTTTGCACTGATTGCATCCCAGTTAATATTAGGATAGTTGAAATCCACTCCTATTATTGCCCTATTGTTTTTGCACTTCTTAGAAATTTGCCTACATATTTGCTCTTCTATCTCCCTCTGACTGAGGGTCTATAGTACACTCCCAGCAGTGTGACTGCCCCTTTTTTGTTCTTTAGCTCAACCCCTGTGGCCTCATTTGATGATCCTTCTAACATATCATCCCTCCTCACAGCCGTAATTGTTTCTTTAACCAATATTGCCACCCCCTCTTTTTATTCCCCTCTCTATCTCGTTTAAAAACCCCGTAACCAGGAATGTTGAGCTGCCATTCCTGCCCCTAATTAAGCCATGTTTCAGTAATAGCTAAGATATCGTACTGCCACGTGTCTATTTGTGTCCTTAGCTCATCAACCTTATTCACTATACTCCTTGCATTGAGGTATATACTGTTAAGCACTGCCAAACTCCTTTGTTGTCTAGTTTCTAACCTTTGTTTCCTCTGCCTCCCAAACTCATTCACTAATTTTCTGCCTTCCATTTCCAGCTCTGTTTCTCTCCCTTCTGAATCTATGCTCAGGTTCCCATCCCCCTGCCAAGCTAGTTTAAACCCTCCCCAACAGCACTAGCAAACCTCCCCGCGAGGATATTGGTCCCAGCCCTGTTGAGGTGCAACCCATCTGGCTTGTACAGGTCCCACCTCCCCCAGAACCGGTCCCAATGCCCCAGGAATCTAAAGCCCTCCCTCCTACACCATCTCCCCAGCCATGCATTCATCTTCTCTATCCTCCTATTTCTATACTCGCTAGCGAGTGGCATCAGGAGTAATCCGGAGATTACTACCTTTGAGGTCCTGCTTCTTAATCTCTTTCCTAACTCCTTAAAATCGGCCTTGAGACTTGGTGCAGGTTAGGATATGGGCAGCAGAGTTCTGGATGAGCTCATGTTTATGGAGGGTGGAGATGGGGGGCCGGCCAGGAGAGCATTGGAATTGTTGAGTCTGTCCTCCCCCTGCAATATGAGGTTAGCCGAGTTAAATCTTGGCCTGGCGTTCCTGGGCACAGTGCGCGTTGCTGTGGCTGAGGATTTGGGCCAAGGATCAGGTTACCCGGAAAGTCCAGAGAGGTTTTCTCCTCGCCTTAGAGGGGGAAATGGCTGGAGCAATGAGGCAGAGCAGCTCCTTTCAGTGAGGCAACATTGGAGGAGATCCTGCAAAGAAGGGCAGTCCATTAATAACTTACGACCACTTTCTGAGTGAAGGACAGTGTTACAGCAGCCTGCCTCACCAACCCTGAGGCTAGGCGAGGAAGAGAATCGCTGGTCTCTGGAAGGTTGCCGAGGTGAGTTTCCATGTTGCCTTATAATCCATCTCATCAGCACATCACTGTAAGCTTCATGCAGCGTCACAGCTGGAGAGTGCACGGCTCTCTGGCATCTGTTCATAAACTTTTCAGATGCAAAGGAATACCCACCTTTCATCAGGGCTCTCAGCATTGCTGCAATAACATGCCTACTCTAGATTAGTCCATGTGCCTAGCAACAAATACCAAGCACATAAAGTACCTGCAAGTTGTATGTTCACAGACTCATGTCCAGAAAACGGCCCTTTCCTATCTGCTCCTAGGTAAAGGCTACACTTAACAGGAGTAGTACATGCCAACCAGAGGGGAGTGACTTCATCTACTCCTTACAAGGGGAGAGTCTGGGCCTTGACGGAGTGGTGGAGGAGAGGTGGAAGGCCTCCCCGAGCTCAGGTTGCCAACCCTCCAGGATTGTCCTGGAGTCTCCAGAAGTTAAAGATTAATCCCCAGGGGGGAAAAAATCATAGGGGCATTAAAAAAAATTGTTTTTTTTTCCAATTTCTTTGAACGCTCTCATTTATTAGTTACAAAAATATTGGAGATGGAGGAAAAAGGCTGTTTGACTGGGCAGGACAGTTGGATGCAAGAGGTCACGTAATGAAACTTGCAGGAATACGTCCAACCAGATATTGGCAACGCCACCCCAAGCTCACGGCTCGTATCCTCGTTTGGATTTAATTCTTTATTCACTCACGTAAGGCGGAATTTGAACTCTCCCAGATCGACAGGACAGCGGCGATTTTAACACTGCCGGTGTTGGCTATAGATGAGGCTCCTGC